>NW_028083059.1:24669043-25083214 GCF_014824575.4 Sturnira hondurensis | reverse complement strand
TAAAAACTTCTCCAGAAAGCGTGCCTCTCAGCCCAGCCCAATCCCCAACCTTACTGGTTAGGACAGTGCTCCTCTCAAATTTCCTGGGCTGGCAGGCTGGTCCGCTGGGGACCACAGAGATTGCAACTGAACACGGCCCCTTGTCCTTGCCACCCTCCTTTCACACCTAGGCAGACAGGTCTCTGCCACCCAGCCCCGCCTAGATGGTGAGGGAGGGAGCTAGCTCTTCCAAGGATCCCACAGCTGGCCCAATGCTCCACTGCGTGCTGGGCTCTCTATGAGTCCCCTGTGGCACTGGCTGCAGACAGAAGCCTCTACACCCCTAACGCAGTGGCAGCGGTGGCTCCGAGGCGTTTCGGGCTGGCCGAGGGCAGCCGGCCCTGCTGCTACCGCTTTTGTCTTTACTCACAGGTGCCAGGGTCCTGATGAGTCCTCTGTGGCAGACGCCCCTGTTGCTGGGCCCCAACTGCTGTGGCAGCCACGGCTCCGAGGTCTTTACACGCCGGCCAATGGCTGCCATCCCACCGCTGCCGCTGCCCTTGACTTTACTCAGGGTTGCCGGGCTCCCGATGAGTTCTCCGTGGTAGACACTGCTGTCGCTGGGCACAGATGGAAGGAAGCCTCTGGGCTCCGACCATTTCGGCAGCCCTGGCTCAAAGGTCTTTATGGGACGGCCAGTGGATGCCGCTGGCCTGGCTGCCTCCGTCCTTACTCGCGTCCCTGAGACCCCAACGACCTGTAGCTGTCTGGTTCGTCACTATCTCTGGTCTCTTATTTTCATAAATGCTGGGGAATTGTTGGTTGGGGAATTGATTGCACTGTTCTTAAGTAAATCTGCCAGGATTTTCTCCCAGGGGTACGAGAACTGGAGTCGCACCATCCTACTCCACCACCATTTTCCTCCAACTATTACCCTTTAAAAGCCAATAGGAAGCGCTAGTCACTTTAATGAGCTATTGGAAGAACTATATACCTACTGTTTGTTTTATATTTAAACATTTTTGTCACACCACGTGCTACCAAAATAATGTGTTAATCATAATTTTATGTTTCTTCAGAGATATTGTTTCTCCAAGAACAGTAGAAAAGCAGTGAACAGACATTAACTTTAATGCTAAATAAATACCATGCGTATTTTTATCATGTAATAATTCTCTCCCTGTATTTTTAGAACTATAGTTAGAGTTAATTTTATTTTGCAATTTGCAACACAGCATCCAGGAAAGTACTGCATTTTTGGAATAGAAATTGTTTGGCAGTTAGGTTCTTTCTCTAGCTCCTTCGATTCTGTCAGCCTTTTTAATTTAAAATTTCCAACTTTTTCAGTTTAATTTTGATTTAAAATTAATTTTTAAATAAATTGTAGAGACAGAGGTAAATAGATGGTGGATTTTATTGAGTCTGATTCATATACCTAAGTCTTCTGATGATAATTCAGAACAAAGAAGCTCTTATTAATTCTTTGTATCAGCTATAGGGGATATTTGTGTCTGTTGCCAAGAAATTATTTCACCTCTCTACTGAATTTATCTGTTATTAGGGATCCTAAATCCTTACTATTGCATTTTACTTAGTACATAGCCATTGTGAGGTAAGCAAAAGATTCAGTTTGGATATAAGCTCATATTTAGCTTATAAATAAACATCTTTTTGAAATTTGATGACTTCATTGAAGAAAAGAGTATAGATAAATAACTTTTGGAGATTGCACGGGTAAAGGGTATAGCTATTTCAAAATCACTTCATTCCCCTAGAATTCACCAAAAAGGTTATAAAGCATATTGGTCATGTCTGTTTCTACAACTTTTTGACAGCATATCATTTTTTGGGTGAAAATATATGTCATTTTTATCAACTACAATTTGAAAAGTCAATTGGAATCATAGAAATGAAACTTTAAATTTGAAGAGGTCTTGGATAGACCTCTCTCCAGGGATGCATATGCCCTTGTTTTGGACACAGTCGGTGAAGCACTCGTCCCAGTGAGTCCCTTTTAATGGGAGTGGGAGGGACAGTGTTTCACTCCTGTGGAAGTGGCTGACAGCAGTTAAAGCTGATGGACCTGGAAGTTAGAAGCAAATTTGGCCTTGGGCAAAAATGTGTAAGTCCCTCAGGTTGCAATAGAGAGTCTGGGCCTCTGTTTTACTGCCATGTCAGTAGTTTCTGTCACCAGTGTCTGAAGACCATTTTTGTCTAAAATGCCAGCTCCTGGGAGAGGGCAGGAAGCTCTTTAAGGTCTAATTGTAAATGTCGAGGCCCTCGCTTGAACAGAATGTTTTTAAATAAATTTATTTTCTTAGCACCCATCAAACTGTACAACCACATATCTATCTTTTGATAAAGATAATACTACCAAGAAAGTTATTTTCAAAGGGCATACAATGGTTTGCTAACTTCTTTTTCAAGGATAGAAAATTATCTGATAAATGAAATTTCAGGCCTACTTTTTTACTATGCGCTTATTATTTCCTGCTGTGAAATGGCAACAATTGTTTCTTTCATTCTTTTTCTTTTTTTCAAAAACATGTAATTTATGACAAGGATTTACTGCAGTCTCTGGTTTTCAATGAAAGCCCTAGAACCTGTATCTGAAATGTTATTTTTCTTTTCTTATTCTGTGAAATTAAGTATTGGGATTTATTAACTGTTCATTGGTCCTTGGAAAGTTGATCTTACCTATTTGGATAAAATTGTTGTTATATCTTCTTGATAAATTGTTCTTGAGTTTTCGTTTGCTGTTCAACTTTTAAAACTTTCTTTCAAAGTCTCACCGTAGAGAACGTTGAGAGTTCTCTCAATGATGTCTCTGGATTTGAATTGCCTAAATAAAAGGATCATTAATTAGGACTTTGTACTAAAATATTTCTTCTAATCTTTCATAAAACATCTTAATGTTTTTCTTACCCGTTGTATCAAAAGCATCTCCTAAACAATCCATACTGTTTGATAGGAAGTATTCTTGAATGCCACAATTAAAAGCTGTTCAGTTACTTCTGCATTTTGAGGAGCCTGAGCCAAGAATCCCAAGAATCATTAACACAGCATTGCAGAAATACCTTGAAACTAAATACTGATATAGGTATTACTTGATAATGCAGAAGAAATTGGAGTAGATTTCATGGAAACAATCACAAAACATGACATATTCATTAGACATAATTTAAATAGCATACTAAGTGACTTTTTGTACAATGTGCTCTTAGTGGAGAATTTGATTGCAAGTAAGATACTGGATTTTTTCCTTAAAAACATTATTTATCTTTATTTCCTTTTCTCATTAGGTCAACCAAAAGTAGTCTCACATATAAGAATCCTACTAGAGGCATTCTTCATTTACCCAGGTAAAATCTTATTACTTGGACTTATTTTAAAAAGTGTTTTAAAATGCAGCAAACATTTCCTTTGCTGAATAAAACATTTTCAAATACATGGCAATGGAAATAGTTTAACTACTTGAGAGAATCAATATAACATTTGCTTGGAAACTATTCATTTGTGAAATATTTATAACTGTCTTATTGATTAAAGCTCTGAAGAAAGTTTCAGCTTCAACATAATTTCATATTTTTTAGGTATTTAAAAAAATGTAGCTTTTTAAAAACTTCTATGTGAATTCAAGCATTTGACTAGATATTTCATTAAACTAGTCTTTGCATTGCAATTTGGATCTTTCCTAAAATCTGTCAATGTATATGGTCAAGATTCCATGGAATTCTTTCATAGTTTAGTTTGATTTTATTAATTTAAAAATAATTCTGCCTGGCCATTAGAGTAATTTTTTTTTTTTTTTACTACATGCTAGTGGACCAGTAAAATCTCAATGATCTAAAATCAGAGAAGTATTTTTATGTTTATAAACAATTTTAAATTAATAAAAGGAAGATCAGTTTATAACTTTAACACTATAAAAGTAGTTGAGCGTGAATTTTATTAAATTGTCGTGGAATGCATTAACCTTCAAAATACTATCTAGGTTCTTGGGACCCAGTTTTAGTTTTATTTTTAGTTTTGTTTTAAAAATAAGGACTATATTACATGATTTGTGTTCTTTTTTTTTTTAGTTTTAATGAGTGTGTTTTAATAGAAAAAATATTGTATCTTGCTATTAGCATATATTTTAAATCTTTTATAAACCAAAGATACATTATGGAATCTTAGCAATCTTACTATTCCTCTATCTTTAAGCATTTTGTCATTTAATCTTGGGAATTAATTTATTTCCAACTGTGTCAAATAAAGACTAAAATAGTAAGTCAACAGGAAAATTTGGAAGTGCCTTGAAGGATGGTGCAAAAGTGAAATAAGTTAATCATTATTGGTTTTCTTATTGTGTAGCCTATTAATACTGTCTCATCTTTCAAGAAACAAATTTTTAATGTTCAGTGAAGAAATTTACCTTTACTTTGCCTGTCATATCCACCAACCTAATGTTTGAAAAAAAGGTATTAATACAGTTTATTTTAGTTTCTAAATGAAATATTTTCTTCTAAAATCCCGTGAGTTGCAAAATTGATAAGGTGTTCATTTGAATTTTTTACTCTTTTTTCCCTGCCCCATCCTTATTTTTACTTTCTTTAGTCACACTTACCCTGCATAAACCAAATGTTTTGAATAATTCCGTTCCCTTTACACAGAAGTAATTTAACGAGTATATTCTGTACAAGTAGAGTCTATGAAGAACAAAGAGAATGTTGAGAATCTTTAAATAGACAAGTACACGAACTCTAGTAAAGTTCTTGTTGAAGTTAGGGACAAGCCACTGGGTCCACTGACAGGCCAGTGAATCACATTATTTATAAATATTTTAGATATAAATATATTCCTTGCAAGTTTAAAGTTGCCTAATTCTTTTTTTATTTGATGTTAACTTCAACATATTGTGTTTTGTGTAATATGATTGCTACTGAAGCAATATTTACCACATTACATCATTGTAGTACAATATTGTCTGAATTCATTATACGGTGCAATAGATCTCTGTGGCTTCTTTACTACTGGTTACAAGTTTGTACCCTTAAACACTGTCAGTCATATCTCCTCATCCCTTTTCCCCTTGTAACCTCATTTTATTCTCAATGGGTTTTTTTACAGGTTGACTTTTTTAGATTCTTCAAGTCATGCTATATAGTACTTCCCTGTCTCTCACTTGCCTCACTTAGCATAATATGCTCAGGGGTTATCTGTGTTTCCCATTTCCCGTAGCTGAATAATAATCTCATTACATATTACATCTTTTTTATCTCTTTACCGGTAGATGGGCATTTGGGTTGTTTCTGTATCCTGACCGTTGTCAATAATAATAGCAGTCAAAATGGACTGCTGCAGTTACTATAGGTGTGCATTTTAGATTGGGTACAGAAGAAGCCAACTCCTTAAAAGTGTTAACATTCGGATTTTTTAACTGAATATACTCAAGTAGTGTTAAAAACATCTGGTGACATTCTGAAGTAATTTGTTTATAAAATCAAGCAAGCGAACTGTATGTTGGCGATTGAAGATAATGTGGTTGTCTTTTTACTGAAAGGAAATAAGTCAGGCTAATCCTAACTTAAAAGTAAACGGTTGCAATATTAAGAAGTATATTTAATAGGCAGTAGTAATACTTTACATTCTTAATACCCTAATATCTGTTAAGTCCCAATGCACTGTATGTATCCAAGTATTATACCTCCTTTTTTTCTGAATTTCTCAGTTAAAGTCTGTGCTATCAAAATGAAAAGGCAACACTTGGAAAATGTGTAAGAAGGGTTGTTATGATTTCTTACCCTTTCGTTGCTCAATGGATAGAAAAGGAAGTTAACTAAAGAAATTGGGCTCAGTTTCCTGAAGTTTTCAGTTGTGTTGGGGCTTGGATCTTTCCTGAGGGTCTGAGTAAATTTAGGCCTCAGCTTAGTCTCAGAATTACTGCTTTCTTAGGCGCTGGGTTTTCCGCCCAACTGGTGGCAGGGGTTGCTACATTGTGGCACCTGGAGCAGTCTCTCAAGAGAGACTCCTAGGAGTTTGGTTTACAGATTTTCCTGTTAAAAAAAAGGTTTCTAGGAGAAGCTCTTTTTCTCTCTGCTACCTGTGTTGGTGCTGTTTATAGGATTTCTTCAAAGAAATCAATGAAAAATAACCACCGTGACTTAGACAAAATTTTCTGGAAGCAATTATTCATCTTCCCTTCAACTTTATTCTGACTTGTTTCTTGCTACTTTTCCACAGGATGGTGTGCTGGCTTTGTGTAGAGTCATAGTTATATGTGTATACATTATAGTCACCGTGCTCTCTAAACTAAAAATTAGTGCAAGTACCCTAAAACAGGTTTTTAAATTGTTTTTTATTTAAAGATTTTTAAAATCACAGATAATATTTTAATTTATAATGCTTAATTGATATAGACTCACGAGAAAAGAAATGGCATGGGTGGGGAGAAGAGTATTTTGTATTAGAAACATCTTACAAAATTAGGGTTACAATCTGTCTCCTTGCGTCTGGCAGGAATGGACCTCACATTAAAATTTCTACATAGAGCACATAAATAAAGATTTAAAAATTGACACATTAAACCTTTGATAGATCTGAATGTGTACATAAATAATCATTCTCTGCTGTTTTTAATGTCATGGTAAAAAGTGGGCTAATATTATGATTATATATAAATGTTTATGAATATGACTAAGACTGTCAACACTGCAAAGACCTACAAAATAATCTTATAGTTGTTAGTGATTTTTATTTCTTTGAAAACAGAAATTCTGAAAATTAATTAATGGAATATCTGATGTTTGGAGGATAATGTTAGAAGTGAGTCGGTTCTGTAGGCCTCAGCCCAGCATCAGACCCATCAGATGAGTCCCTGTCATGTGCATCTCTTTCCCAGTACCTGCCCTTCTGCCTTTGTTCCTTCCTAAGCTCAGGTAATGTAAGGAAGCTAAATCCAGCTCCCTTATAGAGCTGTATTGCTATAAAGTAGACTTAGTATGCACATTACTTTGCAGAAGTGTGCTTATGAAAATTCAAAAACTCGGTGGCCTTTGAAGACAGTTATGTAATATTAAAGTATTTAATTAATTTGATCATTTTTTAGTAATATGATTTAATTCATAGCATTTCCAGTAGAGATTTCTAATTTAATAGGAGTGGCAATAATTATGAAAGAAATGACAAATGCATTTATATATATTCTACATATGTATATACATAAAAATACAAGTACTAATTTTTGCTTATAGCTATCATAGTACAATTCTAATTCTACACCCTCCTTAACTTTTTTGTTTTTATTTTTTAGAACACTGATAATTGCATTCACTGAGGAACAGAAGATGAAAAAGAAGAATCAGGCTATTCACTAAGGATTAAATCTGCTTGATGCTGCACACCTGTGTGTTAAGGGCTTCTGCTGCTTCTTGCTTAGAAGTTGATCATCTCTGTGGTCAGACTGCATTGGAGTTTGCCTCTTATCTTGTCATTGCCAGAAGAAATCCTGGTCAGAATGGAATAGTACATCACTTTTTTAATTACTATGGAAAATGATAAACTGACCCTCGTTTATTAAAGTTATATCTCTCTTGCCCACAGAAAACCATTCTTTAAAGTGAATAGAAACCTAGCCCTTGTGAACACTTCTATTGAACATGACTCATGGAGAAGAGCTTGGCTCTGATGTGCACCAGGATTCTATTGTTTTAACTTACCTAGAAGGATTACTAATGCATCAGGCAGCAGAAGGGTCAGGTACTGCCGTCGACAAAAAGTCTGCTGAGCCCAATGAAGAAGATCAGAACTTTAACATTTCCGGTAATGCCTATCCTACCTGTCACAGTAATGGTCCAGTTCTCAACACACATACATATCAGGGGTCTGGCATGCTGCATCTCAAAAAAGCCCGACTCTTGCAGTCTTCTGAGGACTGGAATGCAGCAAAGCGGAAAAGGCTGTCTGATTCCATCGTAAATTTGAACGTAAAGAAGGAAGCTTTGCTGGCTGGCATGGTTGACAATGTACCTAAAGGCAAACAGGATAGCACATTACTAGCCTCTCTGCTGCAGTCATTCAGCTCCAGGCTGCAGACTGTTGCTCTGTCACAACAAATTAGGCAGAGCCTCAAGGAACAAGGATATGCCCTCAGTCATGATTCTTTAAAGGTAGAGAAAGATTTAAGGTGCTACGGTGTTGCATCAAGTCACTTAAAAACTTTGTTGAAGAAAAGTAAAGCTAAAGATCAAAAGCCTGATACCAATCTTCCTGACGTAACTAAAAGCCTCATCAGAGATAGGTTTGTGGAGTCACCTCATCATGTTGGACAAAGTGGAGCAAAGGTCATGAGTGAACCCTTATCGTGTGCTGCAAGATTACAGGCTGTTGCAAGCATGGTGGAAAAACGGGCTAGTCCTGCCCCTTCACCCAAACCTAGTGTTGCCTGTAGTCAGTTAGCATTACTCCTTTCAAGCGAAGCCCATTTACAGCAGTATTCTCGGGAACATGCTTTAAAAACACAAAGTGCAAATCAAGTGGCAAGTGAAAGGCTTGCTGCTATGGCCAGGTTACAGGAAAATGGCCAGAAGGATGTCAGCAGTTTCCAGTTCTCAAAAGGAATGTCAGGCCATCTTAATGGTCAAGCAAGAACATCATCAAGCAAATTAATGGCTAGCAAAAGTACATTTCAGAATCCAATGGTTACTGTTCCTTCTTCCCCCAAAAATGCAAGCTATAAGAACTCACAGGAAAGAAACAACATAAAACAAGCTGCTAGTAATAGCTTGCTTTTACATCTTCTTAAAAGCCAGACCATACCTAAGCCAATGAATGGACACAGGCACAGCGAGAGAGGAAGCATATTTGAGGATAGTAGTACGCCTACAACTATTGATGAGTATTCAGATAACAACCCCAGTTTCACAGATGACAGCAGTGGTGATGAAAGTTCTTATTCCAGCTGTGTTCCCATAGACTTGTCTTGCAAACACAGAATTGATAAACCAGAACCAGACCCGCCTGTTTCTCTGGATAACTTAACTCAATCCTTGCTGAACACTTGGGATCCAAAAGTCCCCGAAGTAGATATCAAAGATCAAGATACCTCAAAGAATTCTAAGCTAAATTCACACCAGAAAGTAACACTTCTTCAGTTGCTACTTGGCCATAAGAATGAAGAAAATATAGAAAGAAACAACAGCCCTCAGGAAGTACAGAGTGATGTGACGAAGTTTGGTAAACAGACTTATGCGAGGACATCTGTAATAGAAAGCCCCAGTACACACAGGACTACTCCAGTGAGCACTCCTCCGTTACTTGCATCCACCAAAGCAGAGTCTCCCATCAATCTCTCCCAGCACTCTCTGGTCATCAAATGGAATTCCTCACCATATGCCTGCAGCACTCAGTCCGAAAAGCCAACAAATGCCACATCTAACCACTTGATGGACCTCACAAAAAGCAAAGAATCACAGGAAGAGAAACCAGTCCAAAATGATAGTGCACAAAACTCTGCGGCTTTCAGTGCGAGTAAACTGTTACAGAATTTAGCGCAGTGTGGGGTGCAGTCTTCCACGTCAGGAGAAGAGCAGAGACATAGTAAACAGCTCAGCGTGAATACAGATAAACCCGTTGGTATGATTGATAGATTCAGTAGCCCTCTGCTCTCAAATAAAACAAGTGCAGTTGAAGAAAATAAAGCCTTCAGTTGTCAAGCAACAGGTTCTGAACCAAGACTTTCTGGTTCTGAAATAGAAAACCTTCTTGAAAGGCGCACTGTTCTTCAGTTGCTCCTGGGAAACTCCAACAAGGGGAAGAGTGAAAAAAAAGAGAAAATTCCTTTAAGAGATGAAAGTACTCAGGAACATACAGATAGAGCTTTAAGTGAACAAATATTGATGGTAAAAATAAAATCTGAGCCTTGCGATGACTTACATATTCATAATACGAATGTGCACTTGAGCCATGATGCTAAGGGTGCCCCATTCTTAGGCATGGCTCCTCCCATGCAGAGAAGCACAGCTGCCTTACCAGCTTCCGAGGACTTTAAATCGGAGCCCATTTCACCTCAGGATTTTTCTTTCTCAAAGAATGGTCTGTTAAGTCGGTTGCTGAGACAGAATCAAGATAGTTACCCAGCAGATGATCTGGACAGCAGTCACAGGAACAGTGAGATGACACTCTTAGAATCTAAGAATCTTTGCATGGTCCCTAAAAAAAGGAAGCTTTACACTGAGCCATTAGAAAACTCATTTAAAAAGCTGAAAAATAACAGTGGCCCAGAGCTACTGTATGGATCCTTGGTTGGCCAGCAAGAGCTGAAATTTGGCAGAAATGATCTGGAATTTAAATACCCTGCCAGTCATGGTTCAGCCGCTGAGAATGGACCTAGGAGTTGGGCCAGAGAAAGCAAAAGCTTCAACGTTCTGAAACAGCTGCTTCTCTCCGAAAATTGTGTTAGAGATCTGTCCCAGCACAGGAGTAACTCTGTCGTCGAGAGTAAAAAGAAAGGACACAAAAGTAATGTGACCAATAGCAAACCTGACTTGAACATTTCTTCTGTAAATGGACTGATGTACAGTTCTGCTCAGCCCAACAGTTGCGCGGAGAACAGGACATTTCCGTACCCAGGAGTAGTAAAAACTCCCGTGAGTCCTCCTTTTCCTGAGCACGTGGGCTGTGCAGGGTCTAGACCAGAGTCTGGGCTTTTGAATGGGTGTTCCATGCCCAGTGACAAGGGACCCATTAAGTGGGTTATTGCAGATGTGGACAAGAGTGAGTATGAGAAAGACTCTCCAAGACTAACCAAAACTAACCCAATACTGTATTACATGCTCCAGAAAGGAGGCAATTCTGTTACCAGTCGAGAAACACAGGACAGGGACATTTGGAGGGAGCCTTCATCTGTTGAAAGTGTCCCACAGATTACAATCAAAGAAGAGTTACTTCCTACTGCAGAAACTAAAGCTGCTTTCTTCAATTTAAGAAGCCCTTATAATAGCCATATGGGAAATAATGCCTCTTGCCCACACAGCACAAATGGAGAAGTTTATGGACTTCTGGGAAATATGCTAACAATAAAAAAAGAATCAGAATAAAATTTACCTGATACCAGTTTTGGATTTTTAAAAACTAAGTAGTATGAACTTGAGATCTGTATAAATAAGAGCATGATTTGAGAAAAGCATGGTATAACAAACTTTTTTCATTTTGAAAAGTATTGGTTACTGGTGATGTTTAAATTTGCATACTGCTTTTTGCTTTATGTTAGATGTCATGAGGAAACAACTGAACTAGCAGTTGGTTGTTGAACACTTCTGTATGCATCAGATGACAACTGTGAGTAGCCTATTAATGAAATTCTTCATAATCACAGACAGTAGGCATAAATTAAAATGTAAATTTCCATCCATAGTGGATAAATGCATTTTGCTGCCTTCATGAGGGTACTTTATTTTGCTTTCAGAAGTCAGGCTACATAACATTTTCTTTTCAGCCCAAACTGTTAAATAACTCTTTAAAGGACAATTATTGAATAAAAAACCAGTGCTGATTCACTTGTCATTATCAATTCAAAAGTAAATTAGAAAAAAAAATGTGCTTACATTTTTCACTTTTGCTAAATACAAACAAACAATCATTTATTTTTAACTCTTGGAAAGGATTTTGTGGTTCCCGGTGTGTCTTCCCCAGCCCGGTCCTTTGCAATATATATTTCTTTAAACCTTGTACTACTTAGTAAAAATTGATAACAACTGATTGAAGTTTGATAGATCCTTTAAAAAAGGGGGGCAGATTCCCATTTTTGTATTTTAACTACTTTACTAAATTAATATTCCTCCTTTTGCAGAATTTGGAAACTTAACATTTATCTTCAGGTGGTTTCCTGAATAGCTGAAAATTTAAGAAGTTGTTTTTAACAGAAGCAAAATGGCTTTTCTTTGGGCAGTTTCACCATCTCTGGTCCCTGGGTCTTATGGGCAGAGTTTCTTAAAGCTAGACTCAGGCCACCTGCATTAGAACCATCTGGAGTATTTATTTTAAAAATGTGCATTCCTAGGCAGCACTTCAGCCCTACAGAACAAGAATCTTTGCTAAGTGAACCTGCGAGTCTTCCATCTGCATCTGAACGCATTTAAGAAGAATCCCCCTAGGTGTTTCTTCTACACACTGAAGTTTGTGAACCATTGCTTACAACTTTTCACAGAACACAGGACTATAAAAAAGAAAAGAAAACCATTTGATGCCTATATTTTCCCCAGACAGTCACACGTTAACTAAATATTTGCAATATTGTAGTTTGTATATTGTTGTATCTTTGGAAATCGGGTTCAGAGCACTTTTTACGACAAAAAAATTGGGTGGAGGGGAAACTTTCATATCTGGCTCAACAACTCAGGAAAATCTGTGATTTATGTGTTCTAATGAGTAACATCTACTTAATTAGCCTTAGGGAATGGAATAACAGGGCCACTTACCAAACTCAGGTGATTTTAGGATGGTTTAGAAACTTCTCCTGAATACATCCTTAACTTCTATTAAAATCATTATCCTAAGAACAATGTTGACAAACATGGAAACATTTATTTCAAACCCAAGAAAGGCACTAAACTCAGATCAACTAAGAAGAAAAGTACAAAGGGCACATACACATGACGGAATAGAATTCTGCACAGTCACCACACTGATGTGCTTTACAGTAGTGGTTAAAAGTAAGCATTGATGTTGTCTTGGAAGAGTGTAATACATTCTTGAGCCACGTGGGGTTTCGATCTTGAAACAAGTCCGTGTTTTTAAGTTCAGTTTCCACAATCCAGTTCTTTCACCGGATATTTTTGTTTTTAATTGTGAACAGGTTATCAACTGACCTATCAACAATTTATATAATCAGTTATTAATTAGAAGGAATTCTCTTTGAAGTTGTTCTACTTGAAGTTGTTTCTAAGATTTTTATATTAAAAATAGGCAGTATTTCCTAATATGATCTAAATCCCTAAATGATTATTTTTTTCTCAAAATTATTTGTAAATAGTTACTGAACATATTATGAAATAATAGGAGTGAACATTATGCTACATCATGGGGAGATGAAGTCATACTTATTTTGAAATGAAAATCCCACTGGCCAGCGCGCCTGTTCTGCCCCATCCCATACTGACACCGTGGCAGTCATTGTCTACACGATTTCAATAAGCTTTTAAACAAGTCCTTTTTTTCTGCCATTGTGAAATCTGGAGCCGTGGAGGTACGCTAGGGAAAAAATGGGCTTTTAAAAGAGCATGAAATTCAGGTCAGGGAAAAGAACATCAAGGGCCAGCATCACTGTTATTTTGTGTGTGTGTTTCTTTGGTTGGTTACTTGTTTCTGTTGTTAACAGTTAAAGGAAGGAGGATATGTAACGTATGAACACGACCACACAGGATGCTGTTCTCATTTACTGAAGAATGTCCCCAATTTGAGTTGAGGGTAATTTTAAAGAAGAGCAGTGAGAAAAGGCATATACCCATAAATTCACTTCGTTTATGCCTATGTAGGTACAGGGGTACACATACACACATTTTCAAGGACTATTTTAGATACCTAGACAATTTCCTGATGAAGTCATTTGTGAAAGGTACTACAGCTCTCATTAACATCAGTAAGGTAGCATTACCTGTTTATTCTCTGCTGCATCCTACGGAAGAGTAAACTGGTGAGAGTATATATTTTATATATATATATATAAAATATGTATATATATATTGACTTGTTACATGAAGATGTTAAAATCGGTTTTTAAAGGTGATGTAAATAGTGATTTCCTTAATGAGAAATACGTATTTTGTATTGTTCTAATGCAACTGAAAAGACTTTTAATCTCTTTGCTTTCTGTATATTCCATGTATAAGTGTAAATATAATCAGACAGGTTTAAAATGTGTGCATGTATGTATACAGTTGCAAGTCTGGACAAATGTATAGAATAAACCTTTTATTTAAGTTGTGATTACCTGCTGCATGAAAGTGCATGGGGGACCCTGTGCATCTGTGCATTTGGCAAAATGTCTTCAGTCACATCAGATGTTCATCCCGACATGGCAGTATTCCATTTCTGGACATGACTTCTGTGGTTTAAATTTGTGAAAGAATGTGCTTTGAATCCAAGGGTCTTAAAACTTTTTAAAATCAAGTCAACCACTTTTCAACATAAAGAGTTCACACAACTACTTTCATGAATTTTTGAATCCCGTTGGAGCATTATACCAGGAGTGTACCAGTACGCTGGAATACAGGCACATTACCATTCATGGTATGAATTCTGGGGTTTACACAACCAATTTTGATGCGCTCTCAGTATATAATTTGTCATTTTTATTAGAAACTTAATTTCTTCATGTAATGTCATGAAACTGTACATACTGCAGTGTGAATTTTTTGTTTTGTTTTTTAATCTTTTAGTGTTTACCTCCTGCAGTGAATTTGAATAAATGAGAAAAATGCATTATCTCTGGTTTGAAATGACTTATTTTGTGTGTTTTCTCTGAATTTGGATTTTTCATAAACATAAAAGTCTGTGGTCATGAAAATAGCAGTAAGTCTTCCAGGATTCTTTGCTCTTCCCAGAAAAATAAGGGAATAAAAGAGGAAGGTGGCCAGCAAGTTAGTGGACAGTTGGACAGTTGAAGCTCATAGCCAAAAAGACAACCAGCCTATAGTCTGTCCTACCTAGCCTTAATTCTGTTATTCATTATGTAACCAGAATGATCACTGTAGAGTTCAACATCTTATTAGAAGGTTTTAATCCAAGTGGGTGTTAAATTTATTTAAGTTTTCAGTCATTTTTCATTAATGTTTGCACATGTAAAAATACTGTGTATCAAGAATGAGTACTTGAAAATAATGACAATTATGTATACACAAATAATCAAGAGCAATTTATTTTTTAAAAAATTTTGTGAACCAATGGCCTGGGGATTTTATTACAAATGTATTATTAATGATAATTTAGTGTACAAGGAAGGCATCTTTCCAAAGATGAGTTTCTATTTCCTGGAATGAAAATGGGCCTATTGTTATCCAACAGTGAAAATTTTGCAGTCTCTCTCCTAACAGGCTTATAAATACTTTCTAAAAAATACCTAGTAATAGAAGTATGTCCAACTTTTCTACATTATTAAAATGTTGAAATGTTACACCTTGCTGTGTGTGTAAACACCAGAATCAGAGTTCTACAACCATGTTTTATTTGTTGATTTGGTAAAAAAAGTATGACAAATACATCAAGTAATTTATTGTCCAAGAGGGATTTTTAAGAGAACCACCAGTTAGTGATTCCTGACTCTAAGGTTGTGCCAATGGCTTTAATATGGAGGGTCTTCAATATCAAATGAGAATATGATCACCCGTGCTGTGCGAAGTCAACACAGGCTTACTAATGTGGAAATTTCAACAAAGAAAAATTTTGAAAGTTTCGTTCTACCACTGATACCACTAAGTTGTGACCTGTTTGGTTACAGAAAATAGGTCTTAAATGTTACTAGCCATGCCATTTTTAGTTTATTCCATAAACTAAAACATAAACATGCCATTTTTAGTTTATTCCATAAACTAAAACATAAACTCAGGGAAGGATTAACACTAGCACCTTGTAAGGGCTGGTGGGTGGAGGCATCTGCATCACTTAGCATTCATGTATTGCTTTGTTTCTCTAAATGGTTGGTACAGTAATATTTACAGTTTTAAAGATGCCGTCTTCATAGGTAAGTTAGTACCCCTGCTCTGAAGAAGAGAAAAAAAAGCAGAATTAATGTTCTCTTCGGCTGGTAGAGAATAATCGGAACTATTCAAATCCCATTAAATCTCATTAGTTCTGAGGAAATGTTACTGCACTTACAATGCCCTACTTTTAAGGGCCTAAAGTAAATATATAAACCTTTCCAACAATGACCCCAAATTTTAAAGAGTGTATTTCTGCAGTCAGAAGAGGGTATTTGAGTCATTCCTGTCTTTTTACAGCTTTTTGATTGACACAAAGACTTGGAGAAGCTTCTATTTCCCAGTCTGCTTTTACCGGTCCTCCTCGGGACATGCTCTCCTCCACCCCCCACCATCCTCCTCCACAGTCCTTTTGGGCTGTCCGTTTTTACATTCACCTCTGGGATCACACCTGGAAAAGAACATGACCTAACACAGCATGAGTGTTAATTTGTGTTTTTTTGAAAGCTGTACCAACAGGGCCACAGAGTAGAGCCACAGTGCAGGCATTTTCTGAGATTGTATTTCCCCTTAGCAGGTTAACAGGAAATGACCATTTAAGGGTAGAGCAGTGAGACAATTTCTTATGATTAAAGCTAATCTTTTCATAAGCAAATCTTGTGAGACTTAGCACCCCATGGGGTGCATCAGCTGGCCTTGCTACCTTTCAGTAGTATGTCCTTTGATGTCTGGCCTTGCTTGTCACACCTTCTGCTGATTTTCCCACCATCAGACACCTTACTGCCAATTGTCACCAATCATCCCAGTTTTCCAACCTCCCCTTCACTGTTTCCTGAACATGTCTACCATCTTGGTCTTGGAATCAGTGCCTTTAGTCGTGTAACATTGTGTACCTCAAATACCTTCCTCCATGGCTCTCTCTTCCGTGTAGACATCTCAGTCTTTTAAAAATTAACAAAGATCACCTCCATAAAGTAACCCTCCATGTGTGATTTTTCTAGGGAAAGTTGTTCAGCCCTCCACAAACCCATAGTGCTTTATGTAGACTTCCCTCATTGTACTACTTAGGAGTGGTTAACTTACCTTGTATTTCTAACGGCAAGTATTGTGTCTTCTTTTTTAA
This sequence comes from Sturnira hondurensis, assembly GCF_014824575.4. Classification (NCBI taxonomy): domain Eukaryota; kingdom Metazoa; phylum Chordata; class Mammalia; order Chiroptera; family Phyllostomidae; genus Sturnira; species Sturnira hondurensis. The sequence continues at coordinate 25,066,438 of NW_028083059.1, read as the reverse complement.
ATATATTTCATTGATTATACCATTACAGTTGTCCCATTCCCCCCTTCACTCCCCTCCAACCTGCACACCCCTCCACCACCATTCCCCCCCTTTCATTCATGTCCATGTGTCACAAAATCTTTAGATTCTGTATTTCCCATAGTATTCCTGCCCTCCCCCCTGTCTATTTTCTACCTACCGTCTATGCTACTTATACTCTGTACCTTCTCCCCCCCTTCTCCTCCTCCCACTCCCCTGTTTTTAACCCTCCATGTGATCTCCATTTCTATGGTTCCACTCCCGATCTAGCTGTCCTCTTAGTTTACTTTTGTTTTAGGTGTGGTTGTTAATAACTGAGTTTGCTGTCCTTTCACTGTTCATATTTTTATCTTCTTTTTCTTAGATGAGTTCCTTTAACATTTCATATAATAAGGGCTTGGTGATGATGAACTCCTTGAATTTGACCTTATCTGAGAAGCACTTTATCTGCCCTTCCATTCTAAATGAAAGCTTTGCTGGGTAGAGCAATCCTTCTTAACTTTACATTCAGTACCAAGTCCAAATCCTGATACATACAACTTAATAAATAGATGCCCAGTCATAGAAAGAAGGAGATCTCTCGCCACACACGCAAATGAAAGACTGCCTTTTCCTCCCAGGTTTCCCAAGCCAACAAAGTGATTTATAAGATAGGAACTCATCCATTTCCCTGAAATAATGCTAGCCCTAGAGTTTGTGAACTGTGGGCCAACCCAGATACCCTTCCTCTGTCTTCTTTAATCTACATAAGTGTTATCTGCCAGAAGTTCCTGACAAGAGCTGATTATTAGAAAGAGAATGGGAACTTTAGGGGTCTTGTCAACATAAGGCTAATTACCTGTTGTACAGTATCTTCCTACAAACAGCAGGAAGCATCTTGGAAGCTTTGCCTACAGCAGGGGAGCTCTCACAACTGTGAGAGCACAACACAGTTGTGTTTCCCAGCACAACTGTGCTGATAGTCCGGAGGCAAATGCGTGGCACCCCCCGCCAATTGTGTTCATGCCCCAGAGGGCTACGTTCCTCCAAACTACGCGGAATCAAACCCAGGCAGAAAATACTCTCTCAGTGAGTGTGGTACAACTAACTCCTGGATAAGAACCTCATCCGGGTAGAAGCAGGCATTAGTAGCATTAGGCTATTTCAGACCCTCAAGGAAATCTGCGTCCCTGTGGTATGGAAATGCTAGAAACCCGTGCAACACATAAACTACTGGCATTAATATTCACTGATTAGAGGGCTTTGACGATGACAACTTAGCCATCAGAACAAATCAGATTTAAAGAGTAAAAAATTAATACATATGTTCCACTGAATAAAAGGCTTCAATAGGTCCTTAAAGGTGTGTTAAACTGATATGAAAAACGCTCATCTCTCATATATGTGGAATTGAGTTAGTACATGTAATATCCTTTTAGTCTGACACAAAATTAATGTAATAAACATTTTTTAACTACTGCAGTTTGTCTAGAAAAAACACACTTCCCGTTCCTAAGCCCCAAGAGAAGAAATAAGGTCTTGGATGAAGTTGTGCTTGTTATATGTATGAAACCCAAATATAGAGCATATTCAGGAGGAGATTGATTTGCAGTGAGAATGGAATAATTCCCTTTCCCTCACCAAGTAGAACTGATACACATAACTCTTGATTTCTGCCCAGTGTAAGACTGTGGGGAAGAAACAGATGGTAACCTCTGGCTTCAAGAGTGTGCATCTGAAATAAAGGGGAGATTTTCACAACGGTGTCTGTGTAATTAGAGAGACCTTAGAAACAGATGTATTTACAGGAAGGATGGAGAAATTTGAAGCACGGTGTCTCTAATTTTGCTAAGGAAGGGGGGGGTCCTTCCTAATCTGCCCTCTTCCTACAAATTATTTCTAGTTTGAGCAAATTAAGAAGGCTACTAATCTTAACTATTTTAATACGGTATAATCAGACTCAAACTTGCATCAAAGAAAAGGAGCTTCTAGTGAGAACAGACATTTAAAAATCACATTTTCCCTAGCATCTCTTCATCTTTTCTTCTTTAACTATTTCTTTTTAGAGAGAAAGAATGGGAGAAAAACACCAATGTGAGAGAGAAACATAGGTCAGTTGCCTCTCATTCATGCCCCAGCCGGACCGAACCTACAACCTAGGCGCGTGCCCTGACCAGGAATCAAATGGGCAACCTTTCACTTTGTGGGATGATGCCCAATCCACTGAGCAACCGGTCAGGGCTCTTCGCCTTACGTAAGATTGTAGACTTGTACAACTGGGGTGTGATGTATTAAGGGAGAGGTAACTACACCAAAGTTGTACTCCAGGACTCTCGTTTGCTCCAAACTGCAACTGAAAGTATTGTGAAGAAGGTTTCCAGAAGCCAAAGGGTCTCTGAGTAGTCAAAGCACATTTCATAAGATAACAGTGACATTGATGCCACTAGATGAATGGGACCGTATAATAGTGCTACCTCCATACTTGTCGTTACTTTATTCTGGAACTCGTGACAAGTGTCAAAACTAGCTAGCACCAAATGAAGAAGCATTTTCTCTTGCAGAGTGGCATTGTGATTCAGAAATTCTAGCATGTGTGAGAAGTCCCAAGGAAGCGCCTAGTGCCGAAACATTTTTTCCTCATCAGAATGTGATGAGTACAAGGTTTGATGAGTTCTGAGGCCAACGAGGTATGACTGTCTAGTATTTAGAGGCTACTTCTGAACATCGCCAGTGAGTATTCCTTACTCAAGCAGGAATAGGCCAGAGCATCCTACTTACCGGAGTGCTTCCTCCTTCCCTCCCACTCCTTTGTCCCTCTCTCCTGCCCTCCATGTAATTAACTGGGGGAGATATAATTGATATACTGTATAATTCACCCATTTAAAGTACATAATTACATGATTTTTAATTATTCACAAAGTTACTATAATCAATTTAGGAACGTTTTTCTCACCCCAAAAAAGAACTCCATTTCTTCCCATTGCCTTAAATAATCACTAATCTAGTTTCAGTCCTCATAGATTTATGTATTCTAGATGCTTTGTCTAAATGGAATCATAATGTATGATCTTGTGTGAACCATTCCTTTCACTTTTAGCTTAAAGTTTTCAAGGTTTAGCCATATTGTGGCATGTGGAGTAGAGAAATTGAGATAGATAGTTAAATGACCAAGCAGTTTATAGCCATCTAGTAAAGCCAAAAAATCCTTTCTTCCCTAACCAAGGACACTTAAGAGTACATGGTTTACACTTCTCTCTGACCAGAGGGTAAATCGCTTAAATCATCTCACCCAGGGTGACAGCAGAAATCCGATTAGTGCCATTTGTGCCAGCCACACCCAAGGAAGGATGAGGTAGGGAATAAATCTCATTTTGGCACAGCAGTATAAAGCTGATAAATATTCTATTGAAATTCTCCCCTAAGATACCCCCTAAAATTCTTGCCTTTAGAAAATAGATAAGAACCCTCAAGACAAAGACCCAGCTCAGGCTCTCTCTGGAGCACAACCACACGTTTCTTCCCTCTCAGGGGTGCCTCTTCAGTCTTATATCCTAACCTCTAAGGATTCCCACCAGACTTGCAACCAAGAGAGTAGCAGGCGACAGCAGCTCCTTCCAGGCTAACCCCCATAAACCTCTCTCCAAGGCCCCCCTTTCTCTGACTTTGCAGTGAGCCTGCAGCAGCCCCACATTGGCTCACTCCTGTCCTTGGCTCATGCATCTAGAGAGACAAAGCACAGCACCGTCTGGATTCTCTCCTGTTCCTTCTTCTACCCTAAGCCCTTTCTTTGTTTCACTGTCCCTAACTTCCACAAACGTACTCTCAAAATCACCTGGACTCATGTTGTGAAATCTTTTCTGCACAAAGTCAAGCACCCACATACTACTGGCCAGCCGGAGGCAGCCCCACTTCAGGCCCAGTCCCTTTTGGTGACACTCTGCTGCTGGATGACTTTCCCATATGTGTGTATGCCACATTCTACTTATCCATGTATCAGTTGATAGACAGTTGGATCATTTACATTTTTAGCTATTGTAAGTCATGGTGCTAAGGACTTTGTTGTTGTAGTCACCGATACCAAGAAATCTGATCAGACCACTGGGGAGAAGTAGGGAGGGGCTGTAGGAGGGGTTTGCCCGAGGCAATGGTCAACATCCTAAGACAGGATTGGCTGAGAAGCTGAAAGCCTCCAGAGCACAAGGAATTATGGGCAAGAAGATTTGGAATAAAAGAAGTGCTCTCAAGCTCTTGGACAGGTGCTGGCAGATGGTATTTTGAATGGGGAGGAACTGGCGGGCACAGTCTAGGATGGGGCTAGCCTGGCCGAGGGTGGCAGGATTATTCTTCTTTGAGTGTTCTAGAACGGAAGACCTCTGAGGCAGAATTCTGACATTCTTCCAAAATTGTGTAACTTCTGTATCTTATGTTGTTTTAGTTTGTCAACTAAACCTATAGAATAAGATCAAACTAGTGGGCGTTGGGGGGAGAATGCTAGGAGAATTCCGGTGTTAGAGTTTAACCTTAATTAATAGGTTTAAGTGACTAATGCATTGGAAAGCTGTTATTCCAAAATTATGAAGCTTTTGAGTAAAGACTTCTTTTCTTCATCACCAAAGCTTTGCCTTCGGAATTTTGCCTAGAGGGTGGCCAAGGGCAGCAGCAGGACCCCAATTGCTGTCCAGTAACAGTCACTCTTCAAAAGCAGGATGGACAACCTACAATTTGACTTGGTTATTACCAAACATGCCCCATGAAAATACCATTTTAATTGTAAATATGAAGGCCTATTTCTGGACTCTCTATTCTGTTCCACTGATTATACAAACATGCTATGCCAGTGCAACACCATCTTGGTGACAGGAGCTTTGGAGTCATTTTTGAGACCAGGAAGAGTGAGTACTCCAAAATTGGTTTGGTTTTTTTCAAGATTATTGTTTGCTGTTGCTGGTTTTGTAAATTTACATACGAATTTTAGAATGGACCATTTTTGCAAAACTGAGAGCTAGGATTCTGTTGGGGATTGTGTTGCATCTGTAGATGAGTTCAGGGAATGCCATCATTTTAATCGAATCTTCCAATCCATGAACACAGGGTGCCTCTCTGAATATTTAAGTTTTTTAAATTTCTGGCAGCACATCACCAGATTTGGGGAGGGCTATCTTGGACAGTCGCTTACTCTGATCTCTCTATTAAACTGTCTGCCCCTTTTGGTGTTACACCCAGCTGTTAGGCTCCACTCATTGTTTATTGTTCTATTGTTTTGGCCGACACCTAGGGACATAAATATCTGCATTGTCTGATCCAATTAAATTTGGGCCTTTTTTGTGTGTGTGTGACTTTAGGGTAGAAGAAGCAATATTAGAAAGACTAGAAAGGGCTGCTTTGGCTCTTCAGAATCATTGTAGGAAAAAGTGAGCCTGAGTGGGGCTGCCGTCAGCTCACTGGAGCTTCGGGACAGGTTCAGGGGGTCAGCCCAAGAAGAACTGCCGCTGCTCACTGCTCCCCTGGTTGCAAGTCTCATGGGGTCTCCCAGAGTTTAGGAGCACACGCCTCTGGGGAGAGGAGAGGGAGGAGGGATGGGCACAGTATTGCTCTCAGGAGGGAGAGTGTGCACTGGGCCCTTTTTCAAGTGTTTGAGGCCAATCTTTGGGATTTGTTCTGCTTCCAGTAGGGCTCTTCTTATCCATCTCTTTTCCTGGTTCTTTCTGGTAAACTAGCTTGTCTATGGTTAAACGTGTTCTCATGGAGCTACCAGACTCTTTCACTTGCTTACCACCAAGATCTTTATTGTTTTTGAGAACTCTTTAAGCCTGAACCTCCTCACTCTCTGTCCTCAGGGAAGGAGGAGCTTCGGAGCTCTAACCATATTGCCAGCCTCGTGTCCTGGGCAAAATTCCTGAGCTGATGCTCCATTTCTGTGGTAAAGATAATGGCCTGCTCTTTCAGAGTAACATTCCTGCTTTATCAGCAGTGTGCTGGGTGGGGATGGTCACCTCTAGTCACTGTTACTGAACCCTAATAACTGAGTCTGTGTGCCTGCACACTCTGACCAACAAATGCATGACCAGGGGTATGCAGTAAAAATTTAAAAAATTAGTTTATTAAAATCGGCCAATCCTGAGGTGGGCAAGCTTGTGCTCTGAAAGACCCAACAGATTATACACATCAAAATCATAAGACGCTGTGAGTTAGGGGCTTGGGGCAGTGTTAGGAGCTGATTGGTCAGAAGTCAGACAAGGATAATAAATCTTTTCTCCACATTTTGAGGACAACTCCAAGGTCAGCTCTAGAGTTGAACTGGTTTCAAGGAAAGGTAGCCAAGGGGTCATCCTACTTTAGGGCCCAGGAGCTGAAACATAAGTTATGTTAAGATGTTATCTTTAGCCTGCTAGGGGCTTCAATCTTGGGAGCACTAGTCAGAAGCAGGCCATTGTCTTCTGCTGCCTTGGGGTCAATGATCATCAAGGTGAGAGACTAAGATTGGGTTAGTGAACTGTGCTGAGAGAGGAGAAAAAAATCGTTTTAAACCTATAGTTTAAATCAAATCAGAATCATGAGGACCTTTGTTTCAGTACCATTCCTGATGGGGAACCTCTACCCTATGACCAAGCTGGAGGTAGAGGAATCAAAGCCAAGTATTCTTGGCCTGCCACACGTAGGGAAGACTTCCTGCCCTTAGAGTAGAGGTTGGGTAGAGGAAAAGCACCCTTGACCTTCAGCAGCGCTCACCTGGAATTCAGCCTCTATAACACAGAACTTTGCCTAGGGATGAGAAATACTGGCCCTTCCAAGGAGATATTGACACTTTTATCTGGGAGCTGGAGAGCGAGATTCTCATCTTCCTAATCCCAAGGGTGGACAAAAAAGAGAGGAGAGTAAGAAAAGTAACTTCACAGGGTGGTCGGGTCATAAATTACTAGCTGAGTATATCATGGTCCGTAGCATGCCCCAGGAATTTAACTTCTTTAGAAGAAGTCTCATATCTTTGCCTGAAGCCAGCCCTGTCCATTGTCTCTGTGCACCTAGTTTAACCGGCCTTTGAAATAACAGAAGCAATACCTCTTGGAGGCCTCAAGAAAGCATGTACTCTTACAAACTACCCTGCAATCCAATCCCTACTTGCTTTCTCCCACCTCCAAATGCACCAAAGAAACTGCAAAACTGTTATTGTCCAGAGCATTTGAGATCTTGCTCCCTAGTGTATGTCATCAGTTTGGCTCAAATAAATTCGTAAAAAAAAACAGCCCTCTGCAGGTTTGGATGTTTCTGATGTTGACACTCCCAACTTGAGTTGAGCTTTCATCATCCTGAACAGAGACAGGGGAGAATGAGCAGGTCATGGTTCAGATGCCACAGATTCTCCATGCCCTTACCAAGATTTAATAGACATGTTCTTATATAAATGTTTCTTTAAAAAAAAGATTTTAATTTATTTATTTTTACAGCGGGTGAAAGGAGGGAGAGAGGGAAGAAAACATTGATGTGAGACAAACCAATCGGTTGCCTCTTGCACAGCCCCAACTGGGGGCCTGGTGGGCAACCCAGGCATGTGAATCAAACCAGCAACCTTTCAGTTCACAGGCTGGTGCTCAATCCACTGAGCCACACCAGCCAGGGCTAAATGTTTCTTGTTTGCTGTGTGCCCTTAGGAAAATTTTCAGGGTATTTTTTTCAAAAATAATTTTCATCCGTTATATTGTTTTGCTAAGGAGTTGGTTTGCAGCACTCCCTGTTCTCCCATTCACAAAGTAGATCCTACCTATTTATTTTATTTCTGATCATCAAATACATGCACTCAAAGCCACATTCCCCCAAAGTCATCTGCGCAAGCAACATCGTGCTGCAGCGTATTTCTTTTGTTAAGATGGCATGTTTCTGGCCCTGAAAACTAAATCACTACCATTTTGAAAGGCTCTCTTACTCCCTCCCATCAATCATAATATACCTAAGTGTATCTCTCAGCTTCCCAAGAATTTCATTTTATTGTTTCATGTTTTGCTGAGGTAATATTCATATTCATAACCTGTCATGCCCATCAAATGTTTCACAGTTGAACCCACCGGATCTACCTCAATGCAACAACCTGTTATCACGTACACACAGATTCACCATGTGATTGATTCCCTCCAGTGTTTTGTAGCTTGATAGCTCATTTCTTCTTTCTTTAAAATTTCTTCTTATCTCTGAATAATATTCCACTTAATGTATCACAATCTGTCTATTCACATATTGATGGGCATCTCAGTTGCTTCCAATGTTTTGACAATTATGACTAATGCTACTAAAAAAAATAGCATGAAGGTTTTGTGTTGATACAAGTTTTGTTGTTTGTTTTTTGTATGTGTTTTCAGAAGGCAGAGCTTACCTTCTAGTAATTCAGGGGTTTTTAACCACTCCCCTACTCAAAAAATATATTTTAATGGTTTCATCAAAAGAAATTGATGATTATGTCAATTCCAAGTCCATCGATTCCATTGTATGTACCAACCTAGATAGGCTAAGTTATGTTTGCAGTATCGCACAACCTGAACTCTGAGTGACTGAAAACCATAGAGGTTTGTTTCATATTCTTGTTACATGTTCAACTTGAGATGGCAGAGAGATCTGTTCCGGTCATCTTCACTCTTGGCCCCCAGGTGGTGGAGCCTCCACTATCAGCAAATGCCACTGGATGTCAGGGCAAAGGGAAAAGAGCAGTGAATTGCACATTGATTTACTTTGAAAAGACCTAACACCTCCTCACATTACATGAAACAAAACTTTGATCTACCTAACTTAGAGGAGGAGGAAATGTAGTTACCTACCTACATGAAGAAGAATCACAAATATTGATGAACATTTAGTAATATCTACTTCTATCAACTAATTTGCCTGAGCATAGAACAAGAATCTTTGGATCACTAAACTTAATTATTTATATGTGTATATATATATATATATATATATATATATATATATAATTGTATTGGATTTATTGGGGTGATATTACTTGACAAATTATAGCAGGGAATGCTGTGGGAGGAGTGCTTTTCATCTAGGCTCAGGATAACAATAGGCTCAATATAACAATATTCTCTCTTGGTGTCACATAACTGTATGTTCTTATATATTTATTAAGTTTATTTAAATGCATTTATATTGTTCCCCATCCCAAAATTTTTCTTTTTTTCCAAAATAGAATATTCCATTTGGACTTAAACATGTCTTGAAACAAATTTTAACTTGGAGGGACAATTTTGGTTTAGGTCAAACTTGTTCAATTAATTGCTCTTGAATTCTTAAGCTAAATAGACACTTTTCTTGTTTTAACTTGCTGAAGAATATTTTTATTGTTGACTGCTTTTCTTTTTTCTTTTTTATTAATTTTTTTACTTTATTATATTTTTTCCATTACCATTTAATCCCCTTATACCCCCACCCTGCCCCAATCACCACACTTATTCATGACTACTTTTTTTCAAGATTTGTTGGTGATTTGTGACTTATCAGCATTCACCTTATAAAAATTCTTTATTTATTTAAGATCAGCTCCTAGAACTAGGAACTTGCTCCTTTACTAGTCCACTTCCAGAAACTTCCCTTTCTTACAGAAACTTTGGAGCTTGGGAAAGTCATCCCTGCTACTGTTCTCCTCATCTGTTCTCAGCATTGCCATGGGTCAAGATGAAGACTGCCCCTGCCCCTACCTGTGCTATTTGAGCCTTAGTGAGCAGGTGCCCAAATCATCTCTGTAACTCCTCTCCCCTGGAACAGAATTCTCCCAAGTCCCCATCCCAAACCTCTGCATTCAGCATTCCCCGCCCCCGCCCCCCAAACCTTATCAGAAACTTCCCAAAGGTTTTTCATTTTCCTTCTTCCCAACACCTACCTCTGGAGCAAAACTGAAGGCATAGAGAGGGAGCAGAAAGCATCTTTCTATCACTGTGACACTAAGAAGAAAGAATATGGCAGAAGAGATTCTCCCCTTGGGGCAGTAAGTATATTGGCTGCAATTTTCAGCTCATTTTTAAGGAGACACCACAGGAACTAAAGTACAATGGAAAACAAACTTTTGGAATCAAAAGCCTGGACTTTGAATCTAGACCAATCACAAATTAGCCGTGAACCTATCTTATTCTCAGATTCTTGGCCTGAACGTGAGTTTAGCACTTCTTGCCCATTGGATTGTTGCTGGAATCATATCATATATTACGTTCGAAAATGTTTCAAGTGTTGTTCATGAATTTCCTTTCCAAAAAAGATATTTATATCTTTAATCATAACAATTATATATACTCCTGAAATTTATGGGAGGCTCATAAAAGTACACACAGAAGAAATTAAAAATTACAAGTCTACCATAAGTTATTAGTTATCTCTATTAAGATAAAATGTTTTACTTTATTTTCTTCTAATCTGCTAGTAATTAAATATGTGTATCTGTAACATTGTTAGGTTTATGCTCTATATATACCTTGTGTCCTTGTGTAGCAGACTGTATTTTCCAAAATGGGCCACAAAACATTTTCTGGTGCCAGAACTTTACTTCTCCATTAAGAGGTGGGGTCTTGTTTCCCCTCCATATATGTCTGGCTGGGGCTTGCAGCTGCCTTGAGGAATAGAATGTGGGGAAAGTGATGTTGCGTTGCTGTAAGCTGAAGTCATGAGAGGTGATACAGCTCCTGTCTGGCTCTTATTTTTAAGATACTGACTCTTGAAGGCCGTCCACCATGTTGTGAGGAAGCCTAGGTCCCAGGGAGAACCCATATATGGGGGTTCTGGCCAACAACATCAATCACTGACGTATGAGCTAGGGACCCTTCGGATGATTCTAGCTTTTGGAGCAGCTGGAGCGTAGCTGTCTGCAGTAAACCCAACCCAAATAACAAATTCACAAGGAGAACAAATATTGCCAGCATTTATTCCACTTAAGTTGCAGATGCACATTTTCTAATGTTTTTAACAGTTTTTACATCAATTCAAGATGACCAAATATTATTTCATTATTTGGATATTCTATAATTTATATTAAATCTCCGTCATTGTTTATTTCTTAAAGTTCTCTCTCCCATCATTTTTTAAAATTGATTGAGTTGAAAGAGAGGACACTAATTTGTTGTTCCACTCATTTATGCATTCACTGATTGATTGATTCTTCTATGTTCCCTGACCAGGTATTGAGCCCAGAACCTTGGCGTATTGGGATGATGCTCTAATTAACTGAGCTAACTAAGCTACATGGCCAAGGTTCTCCCAACCTTGTTTTATGTTATGATACATAATGTTGCCAAAAACACATTTGTATACACATTTTGAGTTTTGCTTTTCTGATTGTTTCCATAAAGTAGATTTTTTGAAGACAAAAGAAAACAATTTCTATACTTCAGTTATATTGAATTAGCTTTTTGTGGCTCGTGAGATTAAAAACTATCTTCTTGAGTATTATTTTTATAGAAAGTGTTCTAAGATCCAAACATTACACAACTGCCTCACAAAATTTGGTAACACAATCATCTTCCAAAATCAAAGACCTCTTTTTGCACTGATTTCTGAAGCACAGTCAGCATGACATTTTTATTGAGAATGGTTATTTCTGCCATGACTTATACCGATTATCTTTGGTTTCCCTTGGATGACTTGTATCCCAGAAGAAATCTGTTTTTATAAGATGATGTTTTTACCACCTATGGTAGGCTAAATATAGCCTCCAAAACAATCACCATATCTGAATCCCTGGACCACATGTGATATGATGAAATAGAGTTTGCAAATGTGACTAAGATTTTGAGATAGCAAGTTCATCAGAGATTATCCAGAAGGCTGTGAAATACAATCACAAGTGAGAGGCAGGTGAGAGACTGAACGCATACAGAAGGAGGCCATGTGACTGTGGAGGCAGAGATTGGGGTGATGCACCACAAGCCAAGGCATCCCAGTAGCCATAGGAGCCGGAAGAAGCAAGAAACAGATTGTCCTCAAGAGCCTTTGAAGGGACTGTGGCCCAGCTATCCCTAAATTTTGGCTCAGTGAAACTGATGTTGGACTTCTGGCCTCCAGAGCACTGACAGAATAAATTACTGTTGTTTTAAGCCACCCAGTTTGTGGTGACTTGTTACAGAAGCCCTAGGACATTGATACAGCACTTGTTGCCCCCTATGAAATATATGAAATTACAAAGGAGTCAATTAAAAAATTATTTATTTTAGGGAGAGGGAAAGTGAGGAAGAAAGAGAGGGAGGCAAACATTGCTCAGTCACCTCCTGCATGTGCCCCAGCTGGGGACCCAGCCTGCAACCCAGGCATGTACACTGACTGGGAATCAAATGGGTGACCTTTCACTTTGTGGGATGACACCCAACCAACCGAGCCATACCAATCAGAGTCCATTTCAGCACTCCAAATTCTGTTCCTTAAATATCTTCCCAGAGGTGGTGCAGCCTCCAGTAAACATGCACAAAATACATTAGAAATCTTTGTGTTTTATGGGTGTGAAAATTTAAGTATCATGTGTTTGTTGTCCTGGGGAGAGAATGATAAAACAAAAATAACATTCTCATACTTGAAGTATTTCTATTCTATCCTGGACATACAACAAACCACACACACACAGAACTCACACAACACTTAGAGTTTCCTCAGACTCCACTGTGAGGTACACACTTTGAAATATGCTGGAATTCAGAGTACATAAACATGAAACTATAGCTTGACTCTCCCCCCCCCCACACCCTACCCCCACCACCCTTTAGAGATAATTGTGCTTGTAGAAAGGAAAATAACAAGGAGTCACACATAATAGGGCCTCAAAGGGCTCAAAGAAATAGGTTAATCTCGCTCTGGGTCCTGGCTTGTCATAAAATATCAGTGTGCACTAGCTTCTCTTTCCTTTCCTTGGTTAAAAATGTCCCTTTATTGTCAAGGTCTAAAAAAAGTCAAGACATAACAAATGAATCCGCAGTGATGTTTGAAAAATATGCCCTGACACATTTGGAACATTCCCACTGTTCAAAATCTGCCAACTAAGAGAAGCTGATTAGAACCCCTGATGGCCCGCGGGGAGCCCCATCCAGGTGCCTGTTACCTGCTGCTGTCAGCTCTGCCTTGGGCCAGCATGAGCCGAGTGTCCAGTTGCTTCTCATCTTTATGTAAACACCAGACCAGGAGGCAGCCACTGCTGCTGATAGAAACATGAAGCAAGGTCGCGCTGCTGGAGACTAGGCCAGGGCCCCTCCCCTTCTCTTGCTTGGCCTTAGACTTTACTTGGGCTTCTTCAGTGATGAAAGCATCATCCTTTTCTTAAAGAAGTGCCTTGACTTTGGTAGTGTTTTTGTTCCTTCACTTGGAATCAGAAAAGATCCACGCTACACACTCCCCTGAAGCTCAGGACTGAGAGAGACTTAAAATGATCATCACTGTTTGTACCTGCATTTTAAATCGAAAGGACAATTCTCAGGTTGGCCAGAGCCCTACATTGCATCGCAGGTGGTGGATTTTAAGTGTATTTTCCATCCACATTTTATTTCTTAGGGTGAAAAAAAAACCCTGCCAAATTTCATTTAGCAAGTATCATTTCTTATACTATACTCTATTATGAATCAAATAATTAATGTGATTATAAATAATACAGCATAGGAAAAGTTTTCTAGGGATGAAATAAGTCACAATGGAACAAGTGTTGCTGTCAGCCATGGACAAAGCGGCCGTCATCCACAGGGCAGAGAAATCCTCATGAGGGGAAATGAGATTCATAAATATATTAATTTATTTAACAAAAGACTTATTAGTGCCACTCTATGAAAGCATTGTGTCTTAGAAATACAATGTGGGAATAAGACAGATCTGTGACTGTTCTTGAAGAATTTAAAGCCTAATTAATTGAAAGACTAATAGGAGAGTCAGACAAATAGCAATTACCAGTTGGTGTCCCGATAAGGTGCAGTAGGAAAGCCTCTGACCCAAACCTGACCTGCAGTCAGGCTTTGCAAAGGAGGTAATAATTTCTTAGAACTTAGGGGATGGTACAGTGTAAGCCGCGGTTTGGTGGTAGGGGATAACCTGAAACATTCAAACACTGGAATAAGATCATGCTGGCTGAGAGACAAGGCTCTGAAGGTAAAAAGAAACCTCTTTCTGTGTATTTTGTGAGTAAAAGTGAGGAAAGTTATTAAATGACATTAAGCTCGGGTTAGTGATGCAATTCAGTTTACCCTCTAGAAAGAGTTCTCTGTCTACAATGTGCAATATGGACTGTACATTCTGTGTACAGTACTGGAGATTCTGTGGTGAGAGGTGACGGTGGCCTGGATAATGGTGGTGATAGTGAGGAAACAGATACACGGATGACATGAGGAATATTTAGGAGAGAGATTTGTCAGCCTTGGAAAGTGAGTGGGCATAGGGTAAAAGGAGAGGGATGGATCAAGGAAGACTCCTCATTTTTCAGACTTCACCATGTAGCAGGTGCAGTTACTGAGCTCAGTTTCATACAAATGAACTGAAGGTGTCTAAGTTATGTTGAGGACAAGATGTTCAGCAGACAGTTGGATAAACAAGTTATTTTATCCAAATCTCTCAGGAGAGAGATTTAGGCCAAAGGAATAGATTTGGGAGTTGTCAGCATGCAGTCAATAATGGAAGCCATTTGGAGGCAAAGAGCTTGCTCAAGGAACCTTGTAGGTGAAGAAGAGATGATCACCTGGGACAGAACCCTGAGAAAAATGGTGTCTTAAGAGCTGAGAAGAGAATTCTGCAAAAGTGTCTATCATGGATGCCAAAGGCAAAGAGTGTTTCAGGAAGGATGGAGTGGGCACAAATGCCGAATGCAGCCTCCCTCAGTACCCAGGCATTTACTGCCCAGGGAAGGGTCCCTCCTCCATATGGTGGAATAATTTGCAGTCATCATCACGTAAAAATCAATAACCATCTTCATTTCACGATCTGTTCTTTAATTTTACTTATTTATTTTAAGATTGTATTTATTTATTTTTAGAGAGATAGGAAGGAAGAGGGAAAGAAGGGGAGAGGAACATCAATGTGGGGTTGTATCTCATGTGCCCCTTACTGGAGACCTGGCCTGCAACTCAGGAATGTTCCCTAGACTGGGAATTGAACCAGCAACCCTTTGGTTTCCAGGCCTGTGCTCAATCCACTGTGCTATACAAGCCAGGGCTGTTTTTTAATGTTAAAATGAGCACATTTTTTAACAAGAACAATTTTCAATTTTAAAGGTATTATTTCAACTCAGTAAACTACTTCATATATAGATTAGAATTTGTATTTACCAAGAAAATAAAATCTCATGGGTCTCTCTCTGTTTTGCTGTTTCCAATTTTAAATACAAATAAAAACTCCTAATGTGGCACCATGAAATAACAGAATTAAAAGAACTCAATTTTTGTTTCTTCATCTTTGCAATCTTTGTGTTGTCATGTTCACTTTGAATGTACTGATTAAAGAAAGATGTGAATGGATTGGAGACACAAACCATGCTCAATGCAAGCCTGAGTGAATCTGAATGATTATGGATTTACTCTTGAAATGAATACGTGTCTCTGAGCCCATGTGTGTCTGAGGTGAACTTCCTAACTGCGAACTCCTAAAATTAACTTTAGGATAGAATATAATATTTGTTAAAGAATATATAATAAAATATGTTTATTTGAATTTTGCATACATATATGTATATATACAACAAACTATAATATACATATATAGCAATAATATGTTATTGAAATACAACAATAACTATAGCAACTGCATGGAACTTAGATAAAGAAAAGCATTTGGGGAGGAATATTTTATGCTTACATTGTTTGGAATAATCAAAAATGATCAGGTTTTGTAAGTTTTTATTATTATTTAAAAAATCTTTACAGAAAATGCACCCCCTTAATGAATGTACCGAAGATGTACTCTACTCTCACTGGCCAGCTTTTGGCACACGACTGCCCTAGATGATAAGTTAAATGAGGCCTGAAAACTACTCATGTATTCGGTCATAAGACGGTCATTGGTGACTTTGACAAACTTAGTTTCAGAGGAGTGGTGAGGTGAAGCCGTACCACTTTAGGCTGAGAAACCGGGAAGTAGAAAATCAGCAGGGCAGCGACCTACCTCCCTGGCCTGGCTTCTCCAACTCCCGGGTCAGGCTTTCTTCCTCCCCTACACATTCTGTTTCCCAGGCATGTTGACCTTCTCTGCTCTTCCCTGAGCACGCGGAGACTTGCCTGCTTTTGGCAATGTGGTGATGAGCCATAGTCACAAGAGAATTTGGTCACTGGCAGATAATTAGCTCATTCTGAAAATGATTATAATTTTATATATAAAACCGCTCCGTGCATAGTTCTAACTCAGACTTTTCAGCTCTGCGTGCTGCACCTCTACCAGGATGTCCCTGGCTCTGGTGCTGTGGTTCTCTGGAGCTGTAACATGAGGGGTATTTTAATTTTGTAGGGGAAAGGGAGCAAGTCCAAGTTTCTGCACATCACTTTTGTCAGCTCAATCTAGAAAAGCAGTTGAGCGAAGCAGGAGTTATTGTTGCTTTAATCTGCTCTGCTTGCCCAGGAAAGGCTCTGTTGGATTTTCAAAACGAATGATGCAGATGCTCGTAAGTGTTTACATTTGCTGGACAAGATCGACATTTTAGGATGCAATTTGATATATTCCTTTTCTTGGTGCCTCAGGCCCTCTCTTCCTGTGCTTTGTTACAAGTTCAGTGACATGAAACCACGTGGCACTAGTCACTCCAAATATCTACAAGCAGCTCATTGTGGACCCCAAAGTCAATCACTTGCCTGTGGTCCAGAAGGAAAACTGGGTTGTGACTTCATTTTCTACTGCTTCAGACTTAGGGTTTCCTCAGCCCTGCCTTTACCAGTTTCTGAGTACTACATTTATTTGTTAAGTTTAAAATGGCACTTTTATATGTATTGAGCACTAACAAGGTGAACCTACAGAGACGTGTTGATAATGAAACTGCTTGAGGCTGGTGTACTGGATGGAAAATTGGGCACTTGATTCTGAATATTTGTTTTCAGACTTTGCCAATGGAGCTCCCCAGCCTACTTAATGCAGATTCACTCTGTTTCTAACAAGAGCCATTTAAATATTTGCAGTGCAGTTCTCTTTAGTGAGTTCACTTGAATGAATAATTGAATAAATAGTAAAGGGACCAATTTCTGTAAAGGAATAGTAACATTCCATAATGCCACTTAAAGTATAACAGAAACCTTTATGACTTTTAAATATTGGAAAATCTCAACAATGTGCAGCTGGTGAGTGAAGCCCCTTTGATAATTGAATATTTTTCTGGGATACTAAGCTCTAGATTTAACAGCTGTCCAGTTGTTGGCAGCAAAATGGCACCAGGTGTTAGGCTAGTGGAGGCAGACCAAGCCTCAGTTCAGCAACGTCGGTACTTGAGTTCTAGCTAAGAAAGAATTCAAAACCAAGACTCAAATGCAAGCACAAGTTTACTTAGAAAGTCACAGAGGTAGAATAAGAAGCTGTAGAAGAAATGACCTCAGAAAACAGGTAAAAGAGACGAAAGAAAGGTCCTTGGAGCTGAGAAGCTAGAAAGAAGCAAGAAAAACTCACCTGGGGTCGGGTAGGGCTGGGGAAATGTGCAGGTGTGCTCCCTGGAGAGAGGCTTGCTGGATCCTCTGTTTTAAGGGCTTTTAAGGGTGGGGATTTTAGGGGAGGTTCCATGGTAGGATTCAACTGAATATTCATCAGCTTTCCAGGTATGTCATCTCAGGGTCAGGTCTCCACCTCCACTGATTTGTTGATGCTAGACAAGGGGTCATTCATCATTGCAGCTGGTTCTAATATGAGCCGTGGGGTCACTTGGTCTGATTTCGCTGCTTTACTGGGCCTGGAGCTCAAATATAACTGAGGCCTAAATATATTTTATATAAGTCAGAACCTCATTGTCCTGGGATCTTAATGCTTAAGGGCTATTCTCTGGCCTCCTTATTTGTTCCTCCTCTGAAGGGGTCTAACCTGTATGACTAGCAATATGAAAGAGGGGGAAAGGTCAGGGAAGGATCTGAACCACATAACCAGCAATATGAAAGGTCAGGGGGCTCTGGCTGGTGTGGCTCAGTGGACTGAGTGCCGACCTGCCCACCAAAAAGTTGCTGGTTCAGTTTCTGGTCAGAGCACATGCCTGGGTTGCACACCAGGTCCCCAGTTGGGGGCATGCAAGAGGTAACTGATTGATGTTCCTCTCTCCTTCCCCCTCTCTCAAAAGACTTTTAAAAAAAAAGGTCAGGGGGGTCTAAACCTAGGGGGTCTAAACCCCTCATCCTAGGGGTGAGGTCCTTGTTTTCTCAGTTTTTCCCATTGCTAGGCACCTGGGGCTTTTTGCCCCAGTGAAAGTTATACTCAGGTGTGTAAACACAGACTTGTGCTTATTGAATTTTCCCCCAATTTTGTTGATACATATCTAGATACTTTTCTTTACTATGGCCTATCCAAATCTTGGACGAACTTTTATTACTTACTAGCAACTCAGCTACAGTTGAATATAGCAAGGCCAAGATGAGAATAATAGGATCCTGTTATTTGCTAATAACAAATTGCTATTTTGATTATTTTTCAAGGGATGATATTCATGCTAAAATGAAATTTGGTTGCCTCTCACATGTCCCCTACTACAGACCCGACCTGAAACCCAGGCATGTATCCTGACTGGGAATGGGACCGGCAACCCTTTGGTTCACAGGCTAGCACTGAATCCACTTGTTTAATCCACTGAGCCACACCAGACCGGGCTAAAATGAAATTTGGGAAATATTTTTGCTGTAATACAAAGATCTTTGTTCCAGTCCTGTGTTAGCCATTACAGCTACCATGTACCCTTAGAAAATCAGTTAACATCACTGAGCCTCAGTTTCCTTGTGATTATAATTGTAAACCCCCCAAAGAAAGATTCATTTGAAGAGAAGCCCAAGAAGGATTTTATCTGATGAGGAGGATACCCCAAGGTCAACCAAGGGCTGGAATTTTATAAATAAAAGAGTCTAGAGGTTAACTGCTGACAGGGGCTCCCCACATACTCTGTGTAATGGGAAGCAGTCACACTGAAGTCTTAACTTCCTGAGCTTTGTCCCACTTGTTTAAGTCTCTGGGTCAATTAGTGCAGGGAAACCCTAGTTTTTGTATTTCAATCAATGGCCTGAGACCTGCTCTGTCCAATCAGAACAGCACAATTTGGATACCTCATTTGCATAAAATGCACTTAATTGAGAAGCTAGGCAGGTGCTTGACTATAAAAGGCAACTTCCAGACTCCTGGCTAAGATGGAGGCATAGGTAGGTACACTTTGTCTCCTCATACAACCAAAAGAAGGAAAACAACAAATTTGAAAACAGAACAGAACCAGAACTTCCAGAAAATTGAAATGTATGGAAGTCCGACAACCAAGGAGTTAAGAAGAAATATTCATCTAGACTGGTAGGAAGGGCAGAGATGCAGAATGGGCTGGTCCCACACCCACATATGGTGGATAAAAATTCAGGAGGGGTATCTTGGGAGCAAGGAGTCCCAGCTCCCCACCAGGTCCCCCAGCCCAGGGTTCCAGTGCCAGGAAGGTAAGTCCCTACAACTAGCTGCAAAAATCAACAGGGACTGAGTCAGTGTAAGAAACTTCCAGAGCCCTAAACAGTTCCTCTTAAAGAGCCTACACACAGATTCACCTACTCCAACTCACCTCTCTCTGAGCTCCAGCACTGGGGTAGCAGCTGGAAAGGCACCAGTGCATACTGGTAGAAACTGAAGTATTGGGCACTAAGGTAAGCAAAGGCCATTTCCCCTTTTCCAAAACCTGACCCCCAGAAAGCAACAGAGCCAGCAAGCTGGTGCCATATTTGAGACCTCATCAACCTGACTAACATTGTTTGACCTGTCTTGGAGATCCCCAGATACTGCCTCACCCAACATAAAAGCAGGCCATTCAAGCTGCTTTTATGTATGAATGGCTGTCTTGGCTCATGCTTCACAACTTCCTAAATCCTCTCAAACAAGGAACAGCTGGCCTCAGTAACCCCCAGGGCTGGCCCTAGCAGCGGCCAGTCTAGGATTACAGCTTGGTTCTGCCTGGGACTCTCCAAGCCCAGAACAAGTACAAGCTATCTCAGATTGCTTTATAGATCAGGCAGGGTGGCCCCAGGCAATACACAGGTGGGCGCTGACCTTCGCCTGCACCGTCCAGGAATGCCCAGGGCCAGCATACCCTGTGGACAGCTACAGACCATGTAGGAGCATCACCACCCTGCTCCTACACAGCCGATCCTCCACAGAGAGCCGAAGTTGAGCAACCAAGGCTCAACTACAAGAAAAGGGTGTACTCAGCCCACACCAAAGATGAACCTTCAGTACCCAGCTTGGGTGATAGGGGAGGCTGTGCCACTGGACCCTATAGGACACCTACTACATTAGGCCACACTACCAAGACACAGAGTCAAAGCAGCTCTACCTAATACATAGAAATAAACACAGGGAGGCTGACAAAGTGAGGAGACAAAGAAACATAGCCCAAATGAAAGAAGAGATCACAATTCCAGAAAAAGGGCTAAACAAAATAGAGATAAGCAATCTATCAGATGTAGAGATCAAAATACTGGTGATAAGGATGCTCAAGGAACAACCTTAGTGAGGGACCTCAGCAGCCTAAAAATGATCCAGTCAGAAAGGAATGGTACAATAATTGGAATAAAGAAGAATTTACAGGGAAACAACAGTCGAGTAGATGAAGCTGAGAATCAAATCAATGATTTGAAACACAAGAAAGAAATAAACAACCAATCAGAGCAGCAAGAAGAAAAATAACCCCCAAAATGGGGATAGTTTAACAGCCACTGGGACAACTTCAAGAGGTCCAGCATTCACATCATAGGGGTGGCAAAAGGAGAAGAGAAAGAGCATGAAATTGGCAATATTTGAAAAAATAATGAAAGAAAACTTTCCTAATTTGGTGAGGGAAATAGACATGCAAACCCAAGAAGCACAGAATGTCTCAAACAAGATGGATGTAAAGAGGTCTACTCCAAGATACATTGTAATTAAAGTGCCAAAGTTTAATGATAGAGCGAATCTTAAAAGCAGTGAAAAAAAGGCAGTTAGTAACCTACAGAGGAGTTCCCATAAGACTGTTATCTGATTTTTACAAAAGAAATGTTGTAGGCTAGAAGGGATTGGCAAGATAAAGTCATGAAAAGCAGAGACCTACAGCCAAATTTCTCTACCCAGCAAAGCTGTCTTTTAGAATCAAAGGACAGATAAATAGCTTCACAAACGAGGAAAAACTAAAGGAGTTCATCATCACCAAACCATTACTATATGAAATGTTAAAGAGATATATTTAAGAAAGAGATAAAAAATGTGAAGAACAAATGGCAAAATACGTATCTATCAACAACTGAATCTAAAAAACAAACGAGAAGAAAACAGACAGAATCACGGACACGGAAAGCATTTTGATAGTTGCCAGATGGGAGGAGGATGTGGGGGAATGGGTGACAAGATGAGGGGGTGAAGATGTACAAATAGGTGGTTACAGAATAGCGATGGGGATGTAAAGTACAGTGTAGGAAATGGAGTAGCCAACGAACTTAAATCATGACCCATGAACATGACCAGTTGTGAGGGGATTGCCTGAATGGAGTAGGGGGTGCTGGGTGAAGGGGGGAAAGGAGGAAAACCAGGGCAACAGTAATAGCATAATCAATAAAATATAATTATAAAATAATTTAATTAATGGTTAGAATTTCAAATTCAATCATTCATGCAACAAATATCTATTATATACCTATAATATTTCAGGCATAGTGCATGAAATACATTAGTAAATAAAACATAAAAATGTTCCTATACCCACAGTTTATAGTCTAGTAAAGAAGAAGAGACAGAATATTAGTAATAGGTATAATAAATAAGTAATTTGTAGACAGTATTAGAAAATGGTCTTATGAAGAAAAAAAGAGAATATGTAGATTAAAAAGCCCAGATCTGGGGGTCAGATGTTTTTTGCAAATAGGATAGTAGAAATTTGACAAAGTACCATTTGAGCAGATTCTTATAGGCAAGAGAGATTTAATTATCTGATTAACTGGGTGAAGAGCAATTTGAATAAGGGTGTGGCTAGTGCAAAAATCTTAAGGCAGAAGTAAGCTCAGTCTGCCTGAAGAGCCCCAGGAGGCTGAGTGTGGCTGACGTGAAGTGAGCTAGGCCAGTGGGGATGCATGTTTAAGTCTGTGGGTGGATCATGCAGAACCTTGTGGTCACTTTAAGGACTTGACCTTTTTCTGGGTGAAATGAGCAGCCATTTGAAGGTTTTGAGCAGAATTGTAACATGACTTGACTTACATTTAACCAGATGACCTAACTTGCTCTGTGGGAAGTAGATATGCAGTAAAGCAGGGGTGGAAATAGTAACATTAGGAGATTGTCATGATAATCCAGCAGAAAATACATCCTTGCTCGGATTAGGATGATAACAACAGGAGTGTAAGGAGGGGAGATTTTCTTCTTCTGAATACACTTTGAAGGCAGAGACAAGATTTATTACTAGATTTGAGGGAAAATTATCAAGCCATATCAATTTAAGATAACAAGTACACATTAACAGCAAAATAAGCATCACTAAATATAAAATTACAGTTTCTAATCTAAGTCAACTGCACAGAGTTTTAACATTCAGTTACGGAAAAACATTTCAACTGACAGGTAACATAGAAGGCAACACCTGTATTCAAACAAATGTTTGTTGAGTTTTTAAAGCTATTTCGTTATTCTTTTTTTATTCTGTCAACGTTTCCTCAAGAGTAGGTGGAAGAAGTTTACTCACGTAAGACTTTATTTATTAAGGAGCAATTCATAGATACAACAGCACAGAACTAATACTATTCTTCAAAAACTAATTCAATTTTACCTAAATAAAACTGTTGATGGCAACAGCATTTTTTTGGACAAAATGTGTAGAAGTGAAAAAAGAAACAACTCAGGTTGATCATTTCAGTTCAAAATATCTATCTGCTAAAAAGTAGGTGGCATTTGTTTAACATTCGACCTAGAAAGTTTGCAGAAGGACTTTGAAGAGTTCAGAGCACTCCATCATTGGCCATTTTGGGTCCCCAAGATGATTATAATGTCGTGTGGGGGTGTGTGTGGGTGCATCAGGGGGGCAGGGTGAGGGTGTGTGTATGTGCGCCTAACATTAATGCTGGCAAATCAAACTGGGCGAGGTACCACAAAGTGCAGGTATTGGTGAGACTGGGATTTTTGTTGAAAAGACAATGCATAAATCTAGATAGCATTTTAGTTTTTCATTGTATTTTGTGAGCTTCAGCTATAAGATTAAGGACAGGAACGTCACTGTGATATTGTGCTTACAAAGTGTTTCAATGAGTATTTGAGTCACTTGTGTTGCTGACCAGGAGCACAGTTGCCCACTTCTGCTCATTTGACAACACTTGAGCAACAATGTTTCACCTGCTCATCTTGCATATCCACCTCTACAGTGTTGAGCTGTAAATTTCCTAAGAACTCA
Source organism: Sturnira hondurensis (assembly GCF_014824575.4). Lineage (NCBI taxonomy): Eukaryota > Metazoa > Chordata > Mammalia > Chiroptera > Phyllostomidae > Sturnira > Sturnira hondurensis. The sequence goes on along the minus strand of NW_028083059.1, from coordinate 25,042,914 downwards.
AATATATCAGCAGTAAAAATAGTATTCACTTATTAATACAAAAACCAATTAAGGACAGTGGCATAATAGGACATTTCTTGTATATATGAGTTATATCGGCAACTCACAAGCTATATTAATTAAATAATAACTCCAGGAGAAGCAAAAGTACTTACAAGTTTTTAAAAGTTAAATATATGAGAAATAGGGCTTGTTATTAGATCTGTAATGGAAGAAACATTTTCCTTCACCCTCTGAAGGTCTCTGACTGGGTCTGAAAATTAAAATGACAAAGACAGATTAACAGGAGAGAAGCATGCCAATTTTACTGAAATTTACAGCAGCAGTCACCAACATTTTTGGCACCAGGGATCATTTTCATGGAAGGCAAATTTTCAACGGACTGGGGTGGGGTAGGGGGGAGTCAGTAGGCAGAGCTCAGGTGGTAAAGCAAGCCCATAGCATGGGGGGCGGTGCAGGGAGGAGGGAGGATGGGGATCCGTGCTGAGGGTCTGTAAGAGAGAGAAGACTCAAGAAAGTGACCAGAGACTCAAGACCAAACACTCAAAGAAGAGACCAAAGCAGGAAGCTTTTATATTTTTTAGACAAAGAAACAAAACATTTGAATTGACAAGACAGACAAGCTTGGGCTAGGAGAAATAAATGGTGAAGTAATTGGGAAGATAGGCATTAGTTTAACAAAGTTTTTTAGCATAATAAACTCTTGTCCCCAATCCCCTGTCTCTGAGGGTAAGTGTGTTCTCCTTCCTTCTGATACAGGGAGGGTATCTCTCACATGGGAGTTTTATGGCTGTTTCAAAGAAGAAAAGCAAGGGGGAGGTTAGAGTTGCTTACTGCTTTTGCCATTTTCTGAAGCTCCTTAAGGTTAAGATATACAATGTGCCAAGATGCCATAGTTTGTGGTAGCATGTACTGAACCCCAGGAAATCTTTCTCAGAAAATGCATAATTTGCATAATTCAAATACTTCTGGCTTGTCCTCACTTACTCATCCAAAATACAGGGCTTTTTTTCCTGAGACACTTGGTTTTGGTTTTTGTTTATTACGTATTAACTACACAAGGCCTGCCCTGAAAGTATCCAGCCTATGAAAAACAGAGACATTTATTGAAGAAGATACAAGATGCAGGAAACATTGTACATAGGACAATGATGCCTTAGTCCCCTTCAAAGAAGTCACCTTGGGACCTCACACAGTTCTCCCAGTTGCCATCAGTTGTCACATTATATTTTCCTGAATTTCATTGACAGTTTGAAATCTCTTCCTTTTCAAAGGTGATTTTAGTTTTGGGACAAGGCAGAAATCACTGGACTCCAAATCTGGGCTGTTAGGGGAGCTGAGTCACCTAGGTGATTTGATGTTTGTCTGAAAACCTGTGCATGAGATGTGCCACATGAGTGGGCATGTTGTCATGATGAAGCTGCTAATCACCAGCTGCCCATAGGTGTGGCCTTCTCAATCATCTGAATCATTTCTTAGGGGAATGTTCAAGTTTAATGCAAAATTTGATGCAGATTCATTGTTCTACTTGCTGTTCAGTCATTTTGGCCACACAGTACACATGCTCACTCAACGGCATCTACCACCCCCAAATACCACCCCCAAATGTACAGTGAAGTCATCATTGTTCATACACGCATATTCCAGTACATTCTTTTTGGCTGCCAGGTTACATCAATGTTGTGCAAACCATTTTCATTATATTTACAATGGTTCAACTTTTTCCAGACAGATCTTGTATGAAATATTTTTACATTTCTAAATATTCAATAAGTATTTAAAGACCCCTTACTAAATGCCAAGTTCTACATGTGCAGTAGTGACTAAGATTAACACAACCCCTATTCTTAAGAAGTTTTTCTTGTTAGAATGTTCAGAGTTTATGAGAATGTCCAACAGATTGCCATGAGCTAGAATATCAGAGTTTTCAGTCCAGTGTAATTCCTACAGCTTATAGATGATAAATCCAAGGTGCAAAATAGTTAAATGGCTAGACCTAGGCATGCACTAGCAAAGCCAGAGAGAATTCATTTTTTTTTCNAGTATTTAAAGACCCCTTACTAAATGCCAAGTTCTACATGTGCAGTAGTGACTAAGATTAACACAACTCCTATTCTTAAGAAGTTTTTCTTGTTAGAATGTTCAGAGTTTATGAGAATGTCCAAACAGATTGCCATGAGCTAGAATATCAGAGTTTTCAGTCCAGTGTAATTCCTACAGCTTATAGATGATAAATCCAAGGTGCAAAATAGTTAAATGGCTAGACCTAGGCATGCACTAGCAAAGCCAGAGAGAATTCATTTTTTTTTCAATCGTGCATGGTCCACACTCTGCCATAAAAGACAGTTATTGTTGGGCAGAAAAGACAAGGGGGAATGTGGGGCCTCTCAAGCTAATTGGCTAATTTTCCAGGGGACAGATGTGATTTTAATGATTAAATCAAATGAATATATAAGAACACGAATGGATGTTGGAACAGACCCACCTTATTTGGAGAACCCGTTTCCGTGGTGCACCCTGGCACGAGTAGTGGGAACCCTGTCCAGACATGTCCCAACGCTGCAGAGCCGCTGCTCTGCCCTGAGAGGTACGGTAAAACCCCTTACTATGGCTCTGGTGGCGGCACTGGAAGGATTCCCAGTGTGGGGAAAGTCCAGTCTTAATTCCTGTTTACTACTTAGAGAACAAAATCCTGCTGCATGTGTTTCGTCATTTCACAATTTACAGAGGAGCAGCCTAACAAGTGAGAGTCCAGTGACAAGACTGTAGACCCTGGAGTCCACCTTCTGAGTTCAAGGCTTGGCATTCCGCTTACTAGTTCTGTGAACTTGAATAAGTGACTTAGCCTCTCTGAACCTCAGATTTATGGCATAAGAAATGGGACCATAATACAATACAGTTGTTGTGAAGATTGAGTTACTGTATCTAAATCATGTAAGATAGTGTCTGGCACGTGGTAAAGCTTAGATGATTGCTATGTTAAGAGCAATGCCCAGGACGAGTGCAATGTGAATTGGGGCTGCACGTAGGTACTCCGCCAGCACTGTGCCATGCGCATACACCGTGGGTTTGTATTTGAGACAAAACGAAACTCTCCAAAATAGAGTTTTCCAAAAGTATTGTTTTTTCTCTCACTTTAAATACCTCATCTTTCCATCAAAGAGCTTTCTAAAAACAAACATTTACTGTGTACTACTATCGGTCAACCCTGTAAAGTTAGGACTTACATGAATTTTCTGCTTTGTTCAAAACAACCAAACAACCAACTCTCCACCCCCCAAAAAACAAAGTATACAGGCCTTCCCAGCATTTTAGGTGGTGCTGTTAAATCTAGAGCTTCTGTGTTCCTTCTCTACAGAGCAAGAGGTCTCAGAGTGTGGTATCATAGGAGGTACCCCCACGGGCTCTCCTTGTCCCTGTGGGTGGACTAGACGTTGCCCCTACCCATACTATCTTGTTTTCTAATGAAACCATTTGCTTTTTCTTTATTTTTTAATTTTAATCTTAATTTTTATTTTTTATGGTTGTTCAAATACAGTTGTCTCCATTCCCCCCCCCCCCCGCCACCACCCCGCCACCAACCAGAAATCATTTTCTTTTGTTGGAGATACTTGCTGGAGGTGTCAATAACTCCGTTTCTCATCTTACCTCTTCTAAGGAATGAATTCAATATATGAGATTCAATTCAATTGACTCTCCTGTTACAGAGAGTTTCCATGTGCTATTCGACAAAGCCGAGTATTTGCTTGTTCCTACAAAATGTATTCTGTATGTCATTTAAGTAATTTTAAGACTTTATACACTCTGATATTAGATGGATTTCATTAACACTTGTCACTTACTTAGTTCTTAGTTTTATTAGATTAAATTCACTGGGGAACTTTCATCTCTTACTTCACATGATTTCATTTAAATGATGCAAATTACAGATAAATTAAAACAAATAGTTTTGTCATTTATATTGTATGTATGTATGAATGATATCTGTGAGTATTCATCTAATTATCAGTTAAATTTACTAAAATCAAATATGGTCTGACAATAACATGAAAAATATCTATGAAAGAGCAACCATCTCTCAAAAGTCATAAAAATTACCTTAAGGTCTGTCATTATGTCGACAAAGATCCCAGGTACAATGTACTTCAATAAATAATACCTCTGGGTACCCCAGGGGTCCAGTTTCTCCTTCAGGTCCTTCCTTGCCCCACCTTCCTCAGGCTGCGTCACTGGACCAACTGAAGAGACATGATCTAGTTCCGGAAAAGGCTGCATTTTTATGATGCAATGCTAATAAAATTACTTGTGATTTTCCTTTTCTGAATTTACTTTCCTGTGTCTGACTGACCTAAGGGAAGACTAGTTTCTACATATCAGAGTACATTCCTCGTCTTTGAAAATCATGGGATAGTTTTCATATTAGAATTTATACTAGAATGCATTAGTCAGATACTTGCAACTTCCAGAAAAGACATGCTTGAGCCCAATAACCCAGCCCAGTAATGACTGGATTTGGAACTTTTAGAGATTTTTCAAGTGCATTTCAGGGGAGTCACCGATTAAATGGGGTCAGCTTGAAGAAAGCTGAAGACACAAGGCAGCCTCTCCTGGGTGGATCTAATAGTTTTCTTTAGCTTCAGAACATTGTAAGCTGTAAGGGAATTCTTGGCATTGTGACATGATGTAGCATATATTGTAAGATAATATACTAATAGACAAAGAGCTAGAAAACATTTCAGTTAAAGATAGTGCACTCCTGGCAGAAAATGACTGCATTTGGCATCAACCTCAAAGGCACAAGAAAAAGACTGAAAGCCTGGTGCTATTAAATTAGTATTTTTTCTAAGATCCATTTATTTTTACATTGTGTTGAGAAGCTGTAGATCCTAGTCTTTTAAAACTTACTCTTTGCATTTTAACACACTTCTAAAAATTTGTATTTGATGTTAATATGTAATATTAATAATATCATCATTTACTCCCCCAAAAGAATGGGGTCTTATCTCAATTTCAACTTATTCTTCACCAACTCTGACACCTCTCCTATTAAGTTTAACTGGAATTTTCTTCCCAAGTGTTCATTGTGTTTTTGTTTTGCATCGCACATCAATAATTATTTAGGTGTTACCATAAATTCACTATTAAAAATAGTGAATAGCAAATAGTGAATAGTGAATAGTTACCATAAAATCATGTCCTATTTTTAGATGTATTGCTTATTTGTTGATATGTATCCTTGACTAATTCTTTCAAAGATTGCTCAGCTTAGTAAACACTCTCAGGCTTTAATTTTCTGAATATTTGTTTATATTATTTTTACATTAATGCCACTTTGGCTGAGTATTTGGGCTTATAGGTGTAAAATTATCCCCTCTTTAATTTGGTAGACAGTAATCTTCTAATGCTGAATTGTGCTCATGAGAAGTTAAGCTGGAGGCAGGCTGACTTTTCAGGTTTTATTTTTTTGGTTCCCTGTTTTTTTTCTTTTCCCTAAAAATCCTTATGATTTTATTCATGCATAAAATTCTGAAATTAACAGTGGTGCATATGGCTTTAGCTTTTTGAAAGTCTAGTTTAGCAATTTTAATTTAAGGATCCATGCTTTCTTAAGACCTGAGCATTTCTTTGTTGGTATTTATTCAATTGTACACTTGACCCTGAAACAATGAGGGGGTTTGAGGCACCAACCTCCACCACTTTCATCATCCCATGAAATAAAAAATCTGTGAATAGTTTTTGACATCCCCAAAACTTAGCTACCAATCACCTACTATTGAATGGAAGTCTTACAACTATCGAAGTCAATTAACACATATTTTGTATCTTACCCATTATACTCATACCCTGTATTCTTACAATAAAGTAAGCTGGAAAAAATGTTATTACAAAAAAACATAAAGAAAAGAAATTATGTTTATAGTGCTCTACTTATTTATTGGAAAAAAAGTCAACATGTAAGTGGTAGACCCACACATCAAAGCCTATGTTGTTTAAGGACCAAAGGAGTATACTTATTTGCATTTTCTCTTTTCTCTCATTTTGTAAGTTGGATGTTGGAATTTCTGGATATGCTCTTCATATCACTTAACTCTACACTTACATTTTCCCTCTTTTGTTCATATATTTTGCTACATGTGAGAATAACTTGGCTCAAATTTTCAACCCATTCATTTATTATGTAGTATACATTGCTACTATTATTGTGTACCTAGTGAAAATTTTATTTACAAAAAGTTTTTATTCTAACAGTTCTAGAAAGTATATTTTCATAGAAGAATGGTTTTAAAAATCTTTCTGACTATATGCATACTTATTCTAAGTCTTCCATTAAGTTTTTTATCTCTTTCCTGGGGGCTTCATTCTTATTTTTGTTATTGTCTAGCTTCTATATTATTGACTTTTTAAAAAGACTTAGTGCTTCTTGGTTGCCTCTAGCTTTGATTTTGAGAATCATCATTCATGAGCCTTTTGAATTTCTGTAACCACTCAATCTATGGAGGAAGAATTTGGAATAGAAATTTTGACTTCCAGATGCAAGCTTTCCCATTATCCCTAGAATCAATACCACTATGAAACTTCCTCAACCCCAAATTATTTTTTAGTCAGTTGTTAAAGCTGTATAGTACAAAAGAATGAGAAGGGGAAAACTGGCTAGCTGGTTGCTCCAAATGAAGCTCTATAATTAAATCTCCTTTTGTATGTTCCACCATTTTCCCTTAAATCTTGGAATTATTGAAACTGGGCTTACTGTATGGGATAACATATTTGCCAGTGATACCTTGGACAAGGGTTTGAGATCGAAAATATGTAAAGAACACACACAACTCCACTCTAGGAAGACAAAAAACCCAATTAAAAATGGACAAAGGCCCTGGCTGGTGTAGCTCAGTGGATTGAGCGCGGGTCTGCGAACTGAAGGATCGTGGTTCGATTCCCAGTCAGGGCACATGCCTGGGTTGCAGGCCAGTTCCCAGCAGGGGATCCATGAGAGGCAACCATACACTGATGTTTCTTTCCTTCTCTCCTTCCCTTCCCCTCTAAAGATAAATAAATAAAAAAAATTTTAAAAATGGACAAAGGACTTGAACAGACACTTCCCCAAGAAGGACATATAAAGGGTCCAGAGACATATGAAAAGATGCTCAGCAACACTAGCCATCAGAGAGATGCAAATTAAAACCACAATGAGATACCACTTCACACCAGTCAGAATGGCCATCATAAACAAAACAACAAAGTGTTGGAGAGGGTATGGAGGAAAGGAAACCCTAGTGCACTGTTGGTGGGAATGCAGACTGGAGCAACCACTATAGAAAACAGTATGGGATTTCTTCAAAAAACTAAAAATTAAATTGCCTTTTGACCCAGCAATTCTACTTCTAGGAAGAACCTTGAAACACCAATTCAAAAGAACCTAAGCACCCCAATGTTCATAGCAGCACAATTTGTAATAGCCAAGTGCTGGAAACAACCTAAGTGCCCATCAGTGAATGAATGGATCAAAAAACTATGGTACATTTACACAATAAAATTCTATGGAGCAGAAAGGAAGAAGGAACTCCTACCCTTTGTGACAGCATGGATGCATCTGGAGAGTATTATGCTAAGTGAAATAAGTCAGGTGGTGAAAGGTGAATACCATATGATCTCACCTATAAGGGAAACCTAATCAACAAACAAGCAAGCAAAATATAACCCGAGACATTGAAATTAAGAACAAACAGACAGTAACCAGAGGGGGGAATGGGAAAGCTAATGGGGGAGAAAGGGTGAAGGGTTTTCAGGAACAACTACAAAGGACACATGGACTAAACCAAGGGTGGGTGGAATCAGGGAAGGGAGGTGGGGATGGCTCGGTAGGGAGAGAGAAGTTGGGGGAAAGGAAGACAGCTGTACTTGAACAACAATAACATTTTTAAAAAATGGGGGAAAAAAAGAAACCGGGCTTAGAAACTTTCAAACCTCTTATCTCCATAGCAGGTTTCTCCTGCCTGTGTTAAAGCTTTTAGTTTCCTCCAGTTTTGCTTTGCTGAAGATCTGATTGTATATGCTCACTATATCTCAGAGATTCAAAAATTCTGTAGTTTATTGATTCTACTTTTTATACTTCAAAAAATAGTTTTAATGCTTTTGCCCTGACTGGTGTGGCTCAGTCGGTTGGGCATTGCACCACATAGTGAAAGGTTGTTAGTTTGATTTCTGGTCAGGGCATATACCTGCACTGTGCATTTGGTCCTGGGACAGGGTGTGTGTGAAAGACAATCAACTGATGTTTCTTTCCCTCTCTATAAAAATAAATAAATAAAATATTTTAAAATACTTTTAATACTTTAAAAATATTTTTGCTTTTTAAAATTTTATGTGATTCAGAAAGGGAGGATATAAATGTATACTTAGTCTAGTACTGGGGACCCACAAAACTTAAAATTATCTTCTGGAGGGTGGGCTCCTTGTAATACAGGCTTCCCCCACTAGATAAATATTCTAGGAACTCACCTATATCATTGTACCAGCTGGCATTGTTGTGAGAGGCTGCATTCAGCTTCAGTAAATTTTTGAAGACTTAATGCATTTGTCTGTTTCAGGATGGATGATTTACGAGCACACCTACCCACAATAAACTGAGTGTTCAGCAATTTTTGACCAAAACTGGCATGACATGCTTGCCCCACCCTCCCTAATCACCTCATCTCTCCAAAAGCAACATTTTTTTTGTTTCACTGGATGAAAAAATTCTTCAGAGGGAAACCTTTTGCTGATATGGAAGAGGTGAAACAAAAACAGCAGAAGCACTAAAAGGCATCAAAATCAAAGAGTTCAAAAATTGTTTTGAATGGTGGAAAAAATGTCTTAATAGGTGTTTTGCATCAAATAGAGAATACTTTGAAGGTTACTGAAGTTTAAACATGTAAGAATAAAAACACAATTTTTTATAAATAAATTCCATTTTGGGGGTTCATCATCGTACTTTATAAAAATAATCCATATGAAAAGAACGTACAAAAGTGAAATTATTTTCCCTAACTTCAGGGAAAACACTTTAGTTCAAGAATTTAATTGGCCTTTAGTATGGAACTTTATAAATACAGGAATGGTACATTGTACCTCACAAGAACCATAAAGTACAAATGTTTTCTTAAGTCTTATTGTGAGACAATAAGGTGAAGATGGTTTAAAAATTTTTTTTATTTTATTCCCAGCTATTTTGGGATTTTTTTTGTAACAGTGTTCTCATCATAATAAAGTTTTACCACAAGTAATATGAAATTTCCTTAAATTTCCAGCTTATTATAATTGGTCGAGAAATTAATTTCTAATGGAGTTCTCATGAAGACAAGGAGACTTTTTTTTGGGGGGGGTATCATGTGGTGGTTTTATCCTTAGAGAAGATGAAGTCATTTTGAGTATAGAGCATCTTTTCATTTGCTTTATGGGATTATTGACCAATAACTTTTTATCAGTGACCTGAAATGACTTCAATGCCAAGTTGTCTAAAATAAATGCAAGAGTTTGACATTTAAGTACACAAAGTTTTTAGAGATAGTATCATTACATGTTAGCCACTGGATCATGTACATTTGGCAGTGGATATGGGGTAATTTCAATGATGCAAACTTCTTATTTTAAACCACAATTACCAATGGAGTCTCGAGAAACCTTGTGCTGCTCTATATGGCTATAATCCTATAATAATAATTAGAAACCTGTGCAGATGGTTCATAAAATAGCACTGAATATTAACTTTTTAGTGATCTCCCTTTTCTCTCTGTTTCTTGCTTGTAGTAGGTTGTGCATATCCACATTGTATGTCTTTCAGCATTAAAATATTGTATTTTCTAAAGTTCTGGAAGGTCACCAGAAAATTGCAAATAATTAAATTGTATCAGTGTTCACATAGTTTTTAACTTTATTAAGTATTTTCACTGTTTCTTCTAATAACTTAACCTGGCAATGATTCCTTATTTGCAAGAAAGTGGGCCTGTAGTAGAAAATGGTTAATGCTTGCTGATTTAGCAATCCATTCAACGCTATTGGGTTGTAAATATTAGTGATAGAGAGATTAATATAAAAATATTTGATTTTATATAACAGATCAGATTTTGACTTTCACATTCAGTTGGACCAGACATAAGGACCAAACACACTGTGTTCCTCCTGTATGTATATAATCTCTTTGATGTCATCACTCCTTAATATACATACGATTACTGATTCTTATTCTGCTTTAACAATGAGATGAAAGAGTTCAGTAAATTCACCCAAGTCACACAATCGGTCATTGGTAGGTCCAACGTTAAAGTTCAGGGATTCTGGCAAACAAGCAAAGTGAACTCCCTAATGACTAAAAAATCTAGTAACAAGGCTATAAATAAAAAATAAAAATAAAAATAAAAGAGATGTTCCATGGTTGAGAAAGATGAAGGCTGGATAAACATCACAAATAAATCCCTGGAGTAACACTAGAGCTAAGATTTCCAAACGAACCAAAGGGACACTCCTGATCTGATTCTCAATTATTTTGTAGCCAGTGGTAAACTGAATCTAACTAAACCTGTAAAAATGTCCAAACATTGCTTGAATTATACATTACGTTAACTCAGCTCATCAAACTTACACTCTGACAGATAAAGTTCTTGACTTTTATGTGAAAAAATGGTGTTTTACTTAAGTTACTACTATTCTACTACACACTGTGTCTAGAATAAAATAAAAAATTAGGAGACTAGTTATGAAAAGAAAACATAGTCCATGTTAAATAGGGGACAGTCAATAGAAGCAAAAGCAGAGCTATTGTAGGTATTGGCATTACCAGATAAAGACTTGAAAATAGCTATAAATAATATGTGGAAAGAATGGATTACATGAGTGAATAGACAAAAAATTTAACTAGAACCACAGACATTTAAAAATAGTGACATTTAAAACTTTAACAGAGAGATAGAATACATAAAAATGGAGATAGAAAACATAAAAAAAGATGCCCTGACCACCTGGCTCAGTTGGTTGGGTGCTGTCCCACAAAACAGAAGGATTCAGGGTCAACTTTCAGTCAGGGCACCTGTCTGGGTTGTTATGGGTTTGGTCCTTAGTTGGGGAATGTACAGGAGGCAAGCAATCTATGTTTCTCTCTCACATGAATGTTTCTCTTCCTCTCTGTCTCTTGTCTCTAAAAAATTAATCAAAATCTTTAAAATAAAAAAGAAAAAATAAGAAAGGAACCAGTCAGAAATGAAGAATACAATAACTGAAATGAAGAATAGATTAGAGTGAATCATCAGTAGAGTCGATCAAGCAGAACATGGAACAATTTAGAGTAATCAACAATTTAGAAGAGAAGATAGTGGAAAACACCCAATCAGAACAGCAAAATAATAATAATAATAATTATTATTATTATTATTATTATTTAAAATATGAGGACAGTTTAAGGGGCCTCTGGTAAACATCAAATATATCAATATTTACATTATACAAATAACAGGAGAACTGAGAGAGCAAGGGGTTGAAAACGAATTTGAAGAAATAATAATGGAAAACTCTCCTAACCTGGTGAAGGAAATAGACATATAATAGACATGCAAAGAGTCCCAGACAAGATGAACCACAAAAAGCCTACACAAAGAAACATCATAATTAAAATGCCAAAAGTTAAAGACAAAAAGAGAATCTTAAAAGCAGCAAGAGAAAGACACTTAGTTATGTAAGAGGGGTCCCTTACAAGGCTGCCAGCTGATTTCTCAACAGAAGCTTGGCAGACCAGAAGGAATTGGCACAAAATATTAAAAGTGATAAAAAAGAAGGACCTACAATAAAGAGTACTCTACCTAAGAAGGCTATTATTTAGAATCAGAGGACAGATAAAAATCTTTCCATACAAGAAGAAGCTAAAGGAATTTATAACCACCAAACCAGTGTTACAAGAAATGTCAAAGAAAATTTAAAAAAATAAAAACACAAATATGTATAATAAAATAGCAATAAATACATACTTATAAATAATTATTATAAATGTAAATACATTAAATGCTCCGATCAAAAGACATAGGAAAGAAGGATGGGTGAGAAAACAGGACCCATATGTAGGCTATCTATAAGAAGCCTACTTACAGTGAAAGTATATACAGGGAAGGAAAAAATATTTCATGCTAATGGAGAGAACAACAAAAAGCTGTGGTAGCAATATGTACATCAGGAAAAAACAGACTTTGATTGGTTCTCGGCCTTTTGGCTAAGATCAAGTGTAAGGAAAAAAAAACAGACTTTGAATCAAAGGCTATAACAAGAAACAAAGGAGAACACTTCATAATGATAAAGGGATCAATTCAACAAGAGGCTATAACCCATTTAAATGTTTATGCACCCAACATAAAAGCACCTAAATATATAAAGCAAATCTTGATCAACATAAACAGAGAGATTGACAGTAATACAGTATTGTAGAGGATTTTAGCACCTTACTGACATCAAGGGATAGATCTTCTGGACAGAAAACCAACAAGAAAATAGCAGATTTCAATGATGCAATAGATTAGATGGTTTTAATTGACATTTTCAGAACATCTTGACCCCAAGCAACAGAATACACATTCTTTTGAAACGCACATGACATTTTTCACAATAGCTCATGTTAGGTCACAGAATAAGACTCAATAATTTTAAAAACATTAAAATCATATCAAACATCTTCTTTAATCACAATTGTATGAAACTAGAAATCAATTAAAAAACCCTGTAAATTCCACCAACTCATGGAGGCTAAATAACATGCTACTAAACAATAAATGGATTAACTATGAGATCAAGAAATAAATTAAAAGATAGCTTGAGACAAAGGAAAATGAAAATGCAACAACCCCAAATGTATGGGACACAGCAGTGGAAATCCTAAGAGGGATATTTATAGCAATACAGGTCTACCTCAGGAAACAAGAAAGATCTCAAATAAACAATTTAACCTCACACCTAAAGAAAGTAGAAAAACAGGAACACACAAAGCCCAAAGTGAGTAGAAAGAAGAAAATAATAAAAATTAAAAAGAAAAACCTAGAGTCTACGAAAGCAACCCAAAAGATCAATGAAACCAAGAACTGGTTCTTTGAAAAGATAAACAAGATTGATAAACCTTTAACCAGACTCATCAAGAAAAAAAAGAGAAAGAACGCAAATAAATAAAATTGGAAATAAGAGAAGTAACCATTAACATCGCAGAAATAGAAAGGAGTGTAAGAAAATATTAAAGTGAATTGGGCAGTCTGGAAGAAATAGACAAATTCCTAGAAACACACAATCTTCTAAGTCTGAATCGAGAATAAAATATCTGAACAGACTGATTACAACCAATGAAATCAAGGGAGCAATAAGAAAACTTCCAACAAACCAAAGTCCTAGATCATATGGCTACAAAGGTGAATTTACCAAGCAGTCAAAGAACTAACACCTATCCTTCTCAAACTATTTAAAAAAACTCAAGAGGAAGACAGATTCCCAAAGTTTATTTTTATAAGGCCAGCATTACCCTAATTCCCAAACTGGATAAAGACACTGCAAAGAAAGAAAATTATAGGCCAATATGCCGATAAACATCGATACAAAAATCCTCAGGAAAACATTAGTAAACTGAATTAAGCAATATATTAAAATAGTCATATATCATGATCAAGTGGGATTTATTCCTGAGATGAAAGATTGGTTGCTACAAACCCATTAATATGGTATACCACATAAAGAAAATGGCATACAGATGGCCAGTAGACATATGAAAAGATGCTCAACATCACTAATCATCAAAGAAGTGCAAATTAAAACTACAATGAGGTACCTCCTCACACTTGTTAGCATGACTATCATCAGTACATCAAAGAAATAGAAAGGGTTGGAGGGGATGTAAACCCTCATGCACTAATGGTGGTAATGCAGATTGGTGCAGTCACTGTGAAAAATAGTGTGGGATTTCCTCAAAAAATTAAAAATGGAATTGCCTTATGGCCCAATGATTCCAATTCTGGGTATTTATCCAAAAATTTCAAAACACTAATTCAAAAGAATATATACACCTCTATTCACTGCAGCATTATTTACAATAGCCAAGGTCTTGAAGCAACCTAAATTTCCATTGATAAATGAGTGAATAAAATAGATATGGTACATATAAACAATGGGATATTACTCACCCATAATAAAAGAACGCAATCTTGCCATTTGTGACAGCATGAATGGACACAGAAGGTATTATGCTGAGAGAAATGAGTCAGACAAAGAAAGATATATGATTTTACTTACACATGGAATAAACCTCAAGTGAGGTATATACAAAGAAATCCCCACGTAAGTACATAGTCGAACTACCATAAACCTAAATTAAGAAGAATATCTTAAAAATGGACAAATAGACACGAGACAACTACAAATAGGGGAATGATAATAAAAATAATCCTTGCCTTCTTATCACAAACACTGAAAGTTAGAAAGAACAGAACAGCCTTTTTAAAACGCTGAAAGAAAAAATTATTGGCTTATAATTTATATTCCATAAATACAGCCTTCACAAAATAAAGCTGAAATGAAGATAGTGTCAGAAAGAAATAAGGTGTAGAGGATTTGTTTGCAGCAGAGCTGTACCACAACACATATTTACAGAAGTTCTTTAGACTGAAGAGAATTACATGTGTTATGTGGAAGCCAGAATCTGCAGGAGAAAACAAAAAGCACCAGCATGAGAAAAACGTGGATAAATATTTTCATGGCTGTCACTTTAATTTCACTTATCAGAAGTCCTAGTTACTGAAATAAGGGCAGCAAAAGAAATGAAATATAAATATTAGAAAAAATGAAACTATTATTATTCACAGGTGACATAATTGTACTTGTATAAAACTCCATAGAATTCACACATACAAAATAATAGCTAATGAACTAACAAGTGAATTTATCAAAGTCTCAGTCATATGGTTAATATTAAAAACCAATTGTATTTCTAATTATTAACAACAAATAATTATAAAATACAACCTAAATAGTCTCATGACACCCTTAAATACCTAGAAATAAACCTAACAAAAGGTGAGCAAACTATAAAAATTACTGACAGAAAGTTTAATGTACTTAAATAAATACCATATTCATGGATTGGAAAACTCAATACTGTTAAGATGTCCATCATCTCCCAAATTTTTTATTGAGTTGATAAATTCTCCATAAAAACATCATCAAGCTTTTCTGAAGAAATTACAAGATATTCTAAAATTGCATAGGACCAAGAATAACCAGGAGAAATTAATAAAGGACAAACTGGATGGCTTTACACTACTTTATTTTAGGACTTAATACAATGTCACAGTAATTGTCAGTGTGGTATTGGCATAATAATAGATAAATAGATTGATGGAACAGAATTATAAAATCTAGAATAGGTATATGTACATATATGTGATATATGCATAACATTATATGATATGTATGCACTAATAAGTATTACATATACATATACAAATATTTTGATTCTTGACTAAAGTAGCAAATTAAATCAATGATAAAGAGAAAATTCTTTTAAACAAATGATAGAGGAACCTATTGAATATCCATTACAAGTAAATTTGAATTTTGACTTTACCTCATTCAGTACACAAAAGTTCTTTGGGATATGAATTATGAATAAAGTGTGGTAGAATATGCCACACTAAAATATACCACTTTGGTATAAAGATTGTTTTGAGCTAAAGGTACAGGGGTCAGGCAAGCACTCTGACCTCCCCTTTTCTTCCTCCTCCTACTGGGAGGAAACACAACAGATAAAATTCCTCTGTGGAAGATACCCTCCTCCTACTGGAAGGAAAGACATATTCTTATCATCAGAGATAGGGAGTTGAGGCCAAGAGAAATCTGTACAAACAGACCTTGCTAGTATAACTCTCACTTTGTTGATCTTTCCATATATTTACTTTTCAACAATTGCCTTTCTTTATTCAATGTAGAATAGAACCAGTTAGGCCTAGCAAATTATTTAGGTTTTTACTTTCACATGGCCATTCCCAGGTACGTGTAAACATCTGTATACCTTTCCTCTGTTACTGTTTGCTATGTCAGTTTAATTCTCAGAACCGGCCAGAGACCCTAAGAGGGTAGAGGAAAAGTTTTGCATCCTTTACATGAACTTAAATATAAAAAGTAGAATAAAAATCTTCTAGAAAGAAACAAGTAAGAATATCTCTGTCACCCTGGGGTATACAAAGATTTATGAGACAGAATTTAAAAGATACCACCTACAGAAGAATAGTTGGATTTTATTAAAATTAAAAATGTTTGCTCATAAGAAGAAAATGAACAGGCAAGCCATGGACTGGGAAAATACTCTTACAACTTCTATTTCATGAATAACTTCATAACTGGAATATATAAAGGACTTTTATAAGTCAACAGTAAAAATTAAACAGACCATGGGAAAAAGAGTTTAACAGACACTTTGCTAAAGAAAATGTAGGAATGAAGTCATTCCCTATAGGAATGAGGCCAATAAGCACATAAAAGATACTGAACATCATAGTCATCAGGAAAATACAATTTAAACATAATTAGATAGCACTTCACACTAACTGAAATGGCTAAAAGATTGACAACACAAAAAAATTGGCAAGAATGTGGAGTGACTTAAATGCATATCGCTGATAGTGGAAAACACTGCAACTATTTGGGAGAATAATTTATCAATTTCTTAAAAGTTAAACATTTTATTAGGTACCAGGATTCTCACGGCTTGATATTTATTCAAGTGATATGAAAATGTATGTTCTACAAAAAGACTGTGTAAGAATAATGAAAGAAAATCAAGAAACAACTTAAGTATCTGTATTCAGGAAAATGAGTAAGCAAATTGCAATATATTCATAAAAATATTACTCGGCAGTGAGGAGGAAAGAGCCAGTAATATATTCAACAACATGAACTAATCTCAAAAATATAGTATTGAGCAAAAGAAACCAGATATAAAAGAGAACATATAGCACATTACTTCCAGGATGAGCAAAAATAATCTGTGGCAATGGAAGTCACTACAGTGGGGCTGAACTGGAAAGGGTTATGAAGAAAATTTGGGGCGTGATTAACATGTGTTGTATATTGTTTCATTTATACCCTGTTAGGTATGTACAAGTAAGCTTAAAATGTATGTAATTCATTTTAATTTTAAAAGTACATAATTTTAAAAATATAAAATAAACAGTAACAATGATTTGGGGCATCAAAACTCCTTAAGAACTGTCATTTTAGAACCCCTGGTTTCCATCCAGTAAGTGTGTTTTAAAGCAATACTATGATGCCAAGTGTAGGATTTTCTGGGTATCTGTGGTGGAAGGAAAGGTTAGGTCGGCCCCACCTGTTTCTGGCACTCTTCTGACTAGACACCAGATTGCCTACTGACTTATTCCAGCTTTTCTAGACGCAGCGAGAGTGGCAGCAATATCAGGGAGCCTTATGCTTACAAGATGGACACCATATGTTTTCATTCCCATTTCTTCGCTGTTCTCATCTGTTTCTTCTGCCCTTCTAGCATCTGAGGTCTGGTGACTCTGAGAAATTTAATATAAGAAGATATCATGAATGAAATGTTAGTATTTTTTATCAAACACAAAAAAAGATTTATATGTGACTGTTTATTTTCCTCAGCTGTCCAAAAGCTATTATTTATCTAATTATCACAGAAACTTTCAAACTGCATCTTAAAATGAGTATCTGTGCTTTATATGGATAGTTGTGAAAACTTATTAAAAGCTCCTGAACATATTATTTAAAGATACCATTTATACATGATGGGAACTCTAAATAAAATATATTGAAAGTCAAAGAAATAGCAGCATGTGGCAACAAATTACAAAAAAGAAAAAATTAGTAGTTAAAGAAGACATCAAAATAAGAAAATCAGGTTTTTAGGGTGGGATTACAATGGGTTATTGAGCTGGCCCTCTGAATCTTTAAAATGAAGGAATTAAGATTTAATTACAAAATAACTTATGTATTACTTGAGATTTCAAAGACTGTGGCTGCTAAATACAAAATATTCATTCCTGCCTTCTTGGGTTCCATTTTGTGATTTCAAAAACATTTTTTAGGAAATATTTGTGCTTCTGGCTAACCTGTTTACAATTTCTTAAGCTGGGGATAGTTGAAGTGCCTGGAAAGGAATGGCGAAAAGGCTCCTGGGTAAACAGTGACGTCATCAATAGTAGGATGGACGGGGTGCAGCGTTTGCAGACTGCTTCTCCAGGATTGGGCGTGGTTTAGAGTTTAATTCTCAGTGTGAGCCCAGAGCAGCAGGACCCTGTTGGGTACGTTATTATTATTATTTTTTTTTATTTTTATTTTTTAAAACAGCCCCTTATTTGTGGAGATAATTTCTTCTTGGCCACTAAAAATAAGCACTTGCCTCTCGAGCCACTCATAGGAACAAACTAATGTAATTTACTTAGGAGGAAAAGAACCTGTTTGAAGCTTCAACCCCGTGTTTAAGGCACACAGTGTCAGAATATTTGAAGGGGTGAAGAGCAGACTGTGTGGGTCTCTCAAGTCACTTCTATCTTAGTGTGAGCAATCCACCTCCCCCAAAGTTTAAGAAATAGCTTCTCTCTCCTACTTGCTACATAGAAATTATTTCTTTTCCTCAGTATTTTATCATTTTGTCCAATCTCCTTCTCAACTCCTACTTTCTTTCCAGCCCACTCTTACTTTCGGCCTTTTGATGTGTGTGATTATAATTGTTTATCATGTTCAGCTTTGAATCAGTGTGTTCTTAGGTGGTGACACGATGTGCTGCCATAATTAGCAAGCATTGAGAATAATTTGTAAAACAAGTAATGCCACGTGAACATACATGTTACTTGGAAAAGAAGTTTTAGGCCATCCAGAAGAAGTTTCCATGCCTCACTGGCAAAGAAGATGTGATCGTGATCCAGCAGCATGGGGTGAACACCGTAAGTAACTGGGCATGTGGAAATCGAAACCTCTTAAGTTGTACTGTGCTTGCTTCTCCAGGGCAGTGTGATAAACTAGCCAGCTTGGGAGGCAGCTGGAGTGTGAAAGTCAACGTGTGTCTCATAGCTTGCGTTCACACGCCCTGCACGCCCGTATTCTTAACCTTCAGTAAAGCGGCATTCTCCTCTGGCCATTTTCTCAGGAGCTTGGAGTTTGGAGTTTGTTGGGGGGTCACAAATTTAGTTGATCCTGGAGATACTCAGCCAGTTTGCCCCTTCCCAGGCACTGCAAACTTTCACATAGTTCACTGTGGCCTTTATTTTATGGGAAAAGTTCTACTCAACAAAATGTAAAGAGTAGAATAACTGGTTTTATACTTGCAAAGCCAGAATTAGTGTGTCCCGTACTTTGTCATTCAGTACAATTAGCATCTTTATTATTCAGGTATTTTGTGGTCATCAAGTGTGCGTGTGAGAGAGTTTTTAAAACTCATTGATGCTTTCTGCTTGCTTGCTTACTTATCTTGTTGCTAAGGAAATTGGAAGGTGACTCTGGGATGCTTCATTTGCTTTCTATGAGTTTGTTTGCTATTCAAGATTTGCTTTGCTCCTGGGTTAATTTTATGTTCCATAAAGCCTGATACTTCTTGGAGTGAAATTTGCAGTTCATCTATTTTGTTGCTGATTAAGAATAGGGCTGAGACTTCTGTTCGCAAAACATTCAGAATCAGCCTTGTTCTCAGAGTGTTTGAACTCATACTGCATGCTTACTTGGTTAAGTCAGACAGTTTCCCGAAAATATTTTCTGACTGCATACTTTAGTCACCTCGAAGGAATGCCTCTCAAGTCTAAGGAACTCCACTGGCGTTGGCCTGGCCTTTAACTCCAGTGGTATTTCAGGTGTTACTTCACCAGTGGTAATTCTGAGCCATTCATTCTACAGCAATTTTGTTGCTGTAAAATGTTGCAGATATGTTAGGATGCGCTATTCAGGGTCATATTAAATTTTGTATTGTCTATAATCAGTACTGTTTCTTCTTACTTATGAACATTTTAGGCAGCTGCAAGAACATAGGTGCACAGTTTAAAAATAATGTAAGGTTATAGGAAATAGTTGATAAGAATTTATACTACATGAATTAGGATATATTGCCTTGACCCTAAACTACTTGTAGTAAAACAAAACTAACATGAATAATAAATGGCATGATATAAATGCTCTTCTGTAAATTGCTGTAAGAACATTATTATAAATATCTAAATGGTTACTTTTAAACAATGGTTCTCAGTTCCGAAGAAGGAAGAGCAGGGGGTGGGATTCTGTCCCAGAGTGGGGGGCGGGAATCAGCTAGGTGGGGAATCAATGGTGTTGATCTCAACTGGGGGTAGGCATGTTAATGGCATCTAGTGGGCAAAGGCCAGGGATATTGCTAAACATCTCACAATGCCCAGCACAGCCTCTACTCCACCCACCAAAAGAGTCAATAATGCTGAAGTAAAGCAATCCTGCTCTAGAGACTACAGCTCAGAGAAATGATATTATTTTATGCCCTTTGGCAAAATTACTACATTAAATAAAATTATGAAATAAAGAAAACTTAGGCCCTAAGTCCACCACCTTATTGCAGCCACATCTATTTCTATGCTAGTCTTTGACCCCTTTTCACAGGAGAACATTTTCACTGTTCTCCTGCCCCTTTTGACTTCGGTATGGTTTGGCTTTCAAAACATATACTAGTATCTATATTTTAGAAAACAAATTAAATCATTAAGAGAAACATGAGACTCCAGCTTCAGCATGGTAAAGTTGAAAGACAGGAGAGTGTCGCTCCTAGGGCTGCTCTAGGCTTCAGGGATTTGTAACCCACATTCTATAACCTAATGTCATATTGAATGATTATTTTAGAAGCTACAAAACACCCAGGTCAGCAGTCTTTGCCCATGAGCACAGTGGTGGAGAGAAACATTTTGTGTAAATAAAATGAGTGAGTTTTGAGTGAGTTTATATAATAGAAATGCTAGTAGAATAATTTGGCATCAAATTTCAGTTCTAAAATTTAAAATTATTTTATTGCACTTGCTTTCAAATATTTTCCATACAGATCACAGAAAAAATGTACAGATATTAATAGCTACAACTAAGTAGTGTAGGAGAGATTATAAAATATTTTTAAAAGGATAAAAAGCCTTCATAAAATAATATGATACCATAAACATTATGAAAATTTCTGTTAAAGCATCTTGCAGAGTGGACCTTTACATAGAAGATGAAAAAATTAGTTAAAAGAAATTTTATATTTTGATGTATCTTTGTAAAGTATGTTTTTAAGTTGCAAATATTTTGCTCAGTCATCAATTATAGATTAAACAATATTTGGAGCAACATGTTTTCCTAATAAGTATAAATGATTGAATTCTGTAGCTTCTTTGCTTTTATTATGGAATGAAACACACATACACATACTTAACCTATTCTCTTTGTCAGGAGCAGAATTTAATATGCTACTAATTTTGAAAATAAAGGCAATGAAATAGTCTCTAAAAAGACTTGAAACTATGAGTATAACAAAGTTAATAGTTTGCAAAATATAAATACACTCAAGGGGATATGTACAGACAAAGCTTTTCTAGTTCACCTTATAACTTTATGATATCACCCAATTTAATTGCTCTTCTTTTTTCTAGGATTTACTTCTTACTTTTGGTTGCTTCAAAATCAAATTTACACTCAAAAGATACATTACTATATGACATTTTTTAAAAAATGTGGCACCAGAAATGAAGGCCATCTTCAAAAAGTAACTAAAAAAAATGTTTGGAGCAATGGCAACCTTATTAGAATAAGTGTGCAGCTTCACAAAGAATATTTTAAAAGCTAAAACATACAGTTGGATGTGTAAATTCTGATTTTTTAAAAGCCCTCCTAGTTTATGCCTTATAATTTTGCTAGTAGTGCATTTCCTTCCTGGGAACGTTTACAGACCAAAGGCTGCCTATTAACCCATCAGCAAGCATGCTGTGCGCACGCACACAAGGAGTTTTAGAAAGGAACTTTCTCTTTTGTAACTAGGCCAACATAATATTGTGATGCCTGGGAAACATCCTTAATATCGACTCAGAGAACAGGGAAGCACTGATTCAGACCCTGTGAGAGCAGTACAGCCTGATGATCCAGTTTGTGTTTGAGCGTCACCCATATCTCGATTCAAATGAGTAGAGCTTTGCATCTGGAAATGTGTCTTACATCTCGGTTATGATGAAAAGCAGAATGAAATCAGAAGATTTTGCATTTAGAGATTGGTCTCTGTTTTTGAAAGTAATAATCTGAATATTTTTAAATACCTTGTTTTAGAACTACTTTCCTCTTTGCTGTAATAATTGAGGGTTTATAGAGCATAAATACTAAGTTCTTAACCAAGTTTTTATCTCTGGCAAGGGAGTCTTCATTATTTTTCAACACGTATTCTTCCTTTTTAATTTTTTTCTTTTAGGCTTTTGTGATACTCCTTCATCCAGACATCTATTTCCCTTTCTTCTCTGTTTTAGCTCCCACTTTGCAAATGTCCAATTGGGTCATTCCTTGTCCTGGGTCACTCTTGAGTCATCTCTATTGGTGGCACATCACCACTATTGGTGGCGCACTTACAATCAGTGGACCAATTCAGTTCGTTTGTTGAAAACTCATTTTTTCTACTTTCAAGTTATTTGTACTCTATATACCATGAATAATACCAGGGGACATAAAATTACACTGGTAAGATAGATATAGCTCATTACTGTTATAAACCACTTCAGCCTGTCTCTTGAACACATATTACCTATTAATTCTCTTGGTGAAGTTCACAACTGGTGTTTACCATTTTTCTCTCTTCTCTCTATTTATGCCTATTTTATTTCTTTGACAAGATGGAAAGATCTTTTTGTTTGCCATTGTTTCCTGTGAACAGTATCACGTCATTTTACCTAGCCAGAACAGTTTGTCCCTAGTTCAGCGTATTTTCATTCAGATTTTTTGGCTAGCTAGGGAGAGCCATGATGTTCATCTTAGTGCAAACAGAAAAATCTATGGGGTATGGGTGACTCTGACTCTCATCTTTATTAACTATCATCGTCTGGTGTTCAAAGGGAGCAAATGTAGATGTAGATTGTGGTCTTTTCTTGGCTTCTCCCAAGCTGAGAGCAGCTTTTTGGATTCAGCAATCCTCCCGGGTGTATATTTGCATGCCTAATTTGCATTTGGAGAAGGGAGGAGAGAGGAAAGAGGAAAGAGGAGGAAGCTTTGTGTTCGAAAACCTGAAAGGGCTGTGAGAGATGAGAACAAAGGAAATATGGAGGGGAATGTGGCATTTCATTCCTGGATATGGCGGGGGCGATGGATATTGCTGAGCCCCGTGAATCCAGGAATTAGAACTATTTTCCCCATTTCTGCCTAGAAGTGAGGACTAAAGGAAAGACGGTGGCATGGTGGCTCCACGGTGTTGGACAGCGTTGGAGACCCAGGAGCTGTGCCAGATAAGTTCATGTTCCCTTTCAGGATCAGTGACCTAAGGCAGACACCCGGATGCCCCATGGACCACAGCAGAAAGCCAGGAGGGTCTGAATCAGCACAACCAGCTGGCTTCTCAACACTAGAAAGTGACAGAGTTTCTTGGGTGGTAGAAGAAACTCTTCAGGGCATTGAGAGTCTTATAAGCAGGTGGCAGAGAAAAGCCTGTCAATTTGTGAGCAGATATTAGTGTTCCTTTATTTCGGCTGCTGACTGAGATCTGAGAGGACAGTGGGGTTTTATGAAAAAAAAGAGGAAGATAATGTTGGGCCCACTACATGGTGGGAGAGAGAACAAACTAGAAATCTGTCAATGTATACATATTTAAGGTAAGAGAACATGCTTTTTTCAAAATCTCTTTTCTTTGTTGCCATCCATGTGTGATTGGAAGCCCAGAACATGTGGTATATCCACTAGTCTCAGTTTAGAATTAGACTTGAATTTCCAGGTCCAATATTTTTAATAGTTTTGAAATGTTTCATTTTTTTCTTTTCTAACTTTTATAAATTGACTTATTTTGTTTTCTGGGCCAAGTCTGATGTGTTCTATGGAACACATTAGATGTGATTTGGGCTGTGTTGAGGTGTAGATATCCTTCTGGCTGGAGCATAAACACTTCATCCAACCTTACCTTTGGCGGGGGCAGTGTTTGCAGTCTTACAGCTTGAGTGCCATCAAACCGGAGAACCTCCTTGTCAAGCTATTTTGTTAAAGCTTAATATAACAAGTATTCCAAGGACAAGACTTCCAGCCTTCTGTCGTCCATACATAGATGATGAGGTCACCATAGATCACTGACAGTCCCACATGCTCTTATCACTGTCCTCTCTTAAACATGACTGGTCATAGATCACACACACTCTCAAAGGTCCTTGGTTTTTACCCAGATACTCTGGGTATGAGTGAGGACTGCAGGGCCTATCTCCTCGTTGAACACACAACCTGGCACATTTCCTTAATTAGGCCTTCTAGGAGCAAAGTAAATTAACAACCTATAGCAGAATCAGGGTGGCTTCTTGCACAAGTGCCTCATTCTGCTTGGTGTAGTTCCAAGTTCTTTGGGGATGAAGGCTGGGTGTTCTAGAGCAAA
The DNA here is from genome assembly GCF_014824575.4 of Sturnira hondurensis. Classification (NCBI taxonomy): domain Eukaryota; kingdom Metazoa; phylum Chordata; class Mammalia; order Chiroptera; family Phyllostomidae; genus Sturnira; species Sturnira hondurensis. The sequence continues at coordinate 25,018,319 of NW_028083059.1, read as the reverse complement.
GAGTTTCAGGTCACCTAGATCGTCCAGATGACTGGGATGTGCATATTAAACACTGTACCTAGGGTGAAGCAAAACAAACACCCCAAAGCCAAACTCGTACCAGGGTCCACTTTCAAATGGTGAATCCCCCTGAGCTCTTTTAACAAAGTGCTTTAAAAAATCACTGAACAGTTTGATCAACTATGTGGAGAAAAATTCTGTTCAACCTTGTCCTTGTATTGTGGACATGATCAGCTGGATAACTAATTCTTTTTAGAACTTTTCTGATGATGCTTGAGCCTTATATACATATCAAGTCAGATAAATTCATACTCTGTAAAGACTGATGAAATATATTTCATTTCAATAAATGTTTCCAGTGCTAGTCCAAAACATTCTCTTTGAAGGTATAGGTAGTATTCTTGTATGCTTAGTTTTGTTGGTAACAATTTACAATTTTTATATTTTACAACTCGAATGAAATGGAATCACACACAAACTATAAATTAGTCTTTTCTCTTGGAATTGCTGTGAAATCTTATGAAAGTACAATATGTAAACTCTCTTAGCATAACCAAATAGTTCATTTAAAGTAGCTTTAAAAAGTGAATTCTAAGCTGATGTTTGTATTATCTAAAGCTAGAAAAGCACAATATTAACAAATTTTAATGGAAAAAATGACTCACAGGCAAGTGTTTGAACTGAGCTCTTTCAGTGATAAAGAACAGAAAATGGCCCGACATAGCTTACACGAGGAGAAGAGGTCTCCACTTAAAACTGAAGGCTGAAACTACAGGACTGAGTCAGCCCTTCTCTCAGAACAGATCACTCCTTCCGAAGCCAGCTCTTTTGCAAGGACCATGTTTTTCTGGATTCCGTTTCTTAATCTGCTTTTATTCTAGTTTTTTTTTTTCTGGCCCAACCCTCTTCTGCTTATTTTTCACAGCGCCTCCAATGGCTGACCAGGGCCATGAACTTGCACGAATCCAGGCTCTAATGCACACTTTCCCTTGTTCACAGCCCTCTGAATCTCTTAGAATTAACTGCCAAGAGGGATAATTTGATTGGCCAGGCCTCCTGAGTCATTGCCATTTCAGCCTCTGAGACCACCAATACCATTAAGGGGAAAATTGGGTTTTCTATCTTCCCTTCTTTTCTACATAATGTTGATACAGTTTCTCTCATGGACATTAAGATGGAGAGACAGGGAAAAGTGAAATGTCACTTATGGAAGGCACCAACTTAGTGCTGGGCATGACCCTCCAGGATTCTAAACAGGATTCACTTCTTCTAAAAGAGTTTTTCATTCATTCATAAAGCTCTCAGTTACCTATCAAGTATTTACTGTACGTCTAATACGTGTGGGACACTGGGCTGGGTGCTGTATCCCTCCAGGGCCTCATCTCTAGGCCTCTTAGATCTTGTAACATACATATCGATACTTAAGAGAATACAATGCTACATGTAATTTGTTTCCTGATGTTTTGTACCTGTAATCAAATTGGTTGTTTCTCATGGACATGGACTACCATAATTTGTATTCTAGCACAAGCTGAGTGTACAGCTAATAAATAGGAAACCTTGTACTGCTTCTTTACCCATATTCTTCTCCGCCATCCTGTACTATATGTTCTTTTAAGAAATGCAGTGTGATCCAACAAATAGCCATACCCAATTTTGTTGTTAGAATTGTTTTCAAGTCTCTTTGTGTTGGGTTTTTACTTCTATTCACATATTTAGCTAAAATTTGGGGAGTAGGGGGAAGGATACTAAGTTTCTTTAAACTGACATGCCTTCTTCCTTATATATATATATTTTTATTTTTGGCTTCAGCTTATTTTCATTCTCAAATGAATGGGGTGTTGTTTGAATCTATAGATGGAAAGAGGTTCAGTGCTACTGGTACATAATGTTTTCCATTATCTAGACTTTTAAAACTTTACCTTTCCATCATCGGGTGATGCTGAGTTTTCTGTTCGACACACTTTTTCTAGTGACCTTCCATGGGGTCTGTTCTTCCAAAGCTTCGGGGATCGGAGAACACAGCACGCTGTGCTCCGTGTCCCGTCCGTCCATCACTATTCTCTTTGACTTGACTTGTGTTCTCATGTCAATATGTTCCAGATTAATGAGGCATTTGTTCTTAATCAAGAAATTATTTAAAAACACACTGTAAATTTTAATGACGTGTTTATGATTAATTGTTTGTATATGCCCTTTTTATACTTGAGGACATGCCAACTGTTGTGTTTTCCCTGAAGCATTCCCAGAACTCCAAATACAGGTAGTTGTTATGACTCAGTGGTCTCAAGGGACAGAGCAAATAAGGTTATTGATTTCCTTGAGAAAAACATTTATGCAGTCCCCTGGAATTAAAAATCACTCCAAATAATAATAATGTGAATATGCGGCTGTTAAGCAAACTGCATAGTTACACATTATATATTTTTAATGTTCTGTTTAAACATATATATCTAATGCATCCCTACTGTTTTATGAGGAACAATGTTAAAAATAATTCGTGAAGTAAAATAATTTTCTCAACTGATCTATCCTATGCCATTACCTCATTTAATTAAACTGGGCTCTGTTAATTTATGTTTTCTTATTTTATTTAAATAACCAATTGGTTTGCAAGTGCTTCATTTGAAGCTACAAAACTAAGTGATACATTACCTCTTAATAAGAAGAGGTAACAACTATTGAGTGCTTAATATCTGCTAGATTTTTCGAAGTGTGTTAAATCTATTCACTCATTTGCTACTTTCAGCTACCATTTGGGAGGACCCTTTTTTTATTTCTGTTTTAAAGCGTAACAAACTGAGGCATGGAGATGATAAGTGCGTTGTTCAAGGTTACGTAGGCGGGAAACCCAGCAGACTGGCTTTAGAACTCCATTTCTTTTTTTTTTTTTAAAGATTTTATTTATTTATTTATCTTTAGAGGGGAAGGAGAGAGGGAGAGAAACATCAATGTATGGTTGCCTTTCGTGCGTCCCCTGCTGGGAGTTGGCCTGCAGGGAACCGGCCTGCAACCCAGGCATGTGCCCTGACTGGGAATCGAACCGCGATCCTCTGGTTCTCAGGCCCACGTAGAACTCCATTTCTTAAACAGGACCTACACCAGCCCACACATGGAGGTGCTCCTGCTATCAGGAAGCCCTTCCTGCTCTTCTTAGAGTGGAGTCGTCTAAGTTCTTTACACATTTTGGAGATTAAACCCTCGTCTGAGGTATCATTGGCAAATATGTTTTCCCATGCAGTTGGTTCTCTTTTTATTTTAATACTGTTTTCTTTAGCTGTGCAGAAGGTTTTTATTTTGATGAGATCCCATTTGTTTATTTTTGCCTTTATGTCCCTCGTTCTAGGGGACATGTCAGTAAAAATGTTGCTGCGTGAAATATCTGAGATTTTCCTGCCTATGATCTTCTCTAGGATTTTAATAGTGTTATGGCTTATAATTAAGTCTTTTAGCCACCTTGAATTTATTTTGGTGTATGGTGTAAGTGGGTGCTCGAGTTTTACTGTTTTGCACATATTTGTCGTCCAGTTCTCCCAACACCATTTGTTGAAGAGGCTATTTTTAGTCCATTTTATGTTGCTGCCCCCTTTGTCAAATATTAATTGACCGTAGAGACTTGGGTTTATTTCTGGACTCTGTTCTGTTCCATTGGTCCATGTGCCTGTTTTTATGCTAGTACCAGGCTACTTTGATTACAGTGGCCTTGTAATACAGCTTGGTATCAGGTATTGTGATCCCTCCTACTTGGTTCTACTTTCTCAAAATTGCAGCAGCTATTCAAGGTTGTTTATGGTTCCATATAAATTTTTGAAGTGTTTGTTCTGTGTCTGTGAAATATGCCATTGGTATTTTAATAGGTATTGCATTGAATCTATAAATTGCTTTGGGTAGTATGGACATTTTGTTGGTGGTAATTCTTCCAATCCATGAACACGGTATATGTTTCCATTTGTTTGTGTCTTCCTTTATTTCTTTCTTCAGTGTTGTGTAGTTTTCTGCATATAGGTCTTTTACCTACTTGGTTAGGTTTATTCCTAGGTATTTTATTTTATTTTTTGCTATATCGAATGAGATTTTTTTATTGATTTGTGCTTCTAAGCAACCCAATTAAAAAATGGGCAAAGGACTTGAACAAACACTTCTCCAAGGAGGACATACAGAGGATCCAGAGACACATGAAAAGATGCTCAGTATTACTAGCTATCAGAGAGATGCAAATTAAAACCACAATGAGATACCACTTCACAGCAGTCAGAATGGCCAGCATAAACAAAGCAACAAACAACAAGTGTTGGAGAGGTTGAGGAGAAAAGGGGAACCTAGTACACTATTGGTGGGATTGCAGACTGGTACAACCACTATGGCAAACAGTATGGAATTTTCTAAGAAAACTAAAAGTGGATTTGCCTTTTGTCCCGGCAATTCCACTTCTAGGTCTATACCCTAAGAACCCTGAAACACCAATTCAAAAGAACCTATGCACCCCAATGTTCATAGCAGCACAATTTACAATAGCCAAGTGCTGGAAACAATGTAAGTGCCCATAAGTAAATGAATGGATAAAAAAACTATGGTACATTTACACAATGGAATTCTATGCAGCAGAAAGAAAGAAGGAGCTCCTACCCTTTGCAACACCATGGATGGAACTGGAAAGCATTATGTTGAATGAAATCAGGCAGGCGGTGAAAGACAAATACCATGTGATCTCACCTTTAACAGGAAGCTAAACAACAAAACAAACAATCAAGCAAAATATAAACAAAGACACTGAAATAGAGAACAGGCTGACAGTGACCAGAGGGGAGAGGGGAGGGAATTTCAGGGGAAAAGGAGAAGGATTTACAGGAACAAATATAAAGGACACACAGACAAAAACAAAGGGGAAGTGGAAATGGGAGGGAGGTGGGGAGGGCTGTGGGGGTGGGCTGGGATGGGAGTAAAAGACAGAAAACTGTACTTGAACAACAATTAAAACAAAAAAAAATTTTTAAAGTAAGAAAAGAAAAAGAAACCTCGTCCTGGGAATCTGGGTTATATGTGTTTGTGACTCTTACTGATCTGTGCCTTTCGTGCTAGGTAATTTGTCCTTTGGTCTTTTCTTAATAAGTGCTGAAAATAAGACATGATTTGGACCCTATCTGAATTCATATATTTGCTTATTTGCCAGATTTATGTTCCTTTAAAAATAATAGATATTGAAATTTTATAGACTGTCGAAAATTCATACAGAAATGGAAAGTAGGATAGAAATCCTCTGTTACTCTGAAGGCTGTGAGCATCTGAAACAATATTAGTCATTTGGTGATAATGCAGACCATGTTGTGTTTGCGTAAATAACTGAGTTTTTATAAAAATGCATATTGTATTTACTCCATTTCAAAAGGTTTTAGTTAAAATATGGCTCACTTAGCTTCTATAATGAGGATTCAATAAAGTTGTGTTCTTGGTCCGCTCAGGATTCCATGCTTTTAGAATCGTTTAAGGTTCGTTGTTGTTCCTAATATGATGCCTAGTGGCAATGATGGGTTTGAACTGTTCTGAAGACACCATCATAGAAATAGAAAATTAGTCATTCATATTCATTGGCAGAAAATTAATAAGCATGGTTGTTCTTTCATAAGTTACGTCCTACAAGTCCTTTGGTCTCTTTGATGCTTAGCCTTCCACGTGATAAGTTTAGATGCTAGAAATTTTATTCTTTAGGAGTTAATTGGCTTATATGTAACAGAATGCAACTAAAATTAATTCACACAGAGTAGGGGATTTAGAAGATCTATGCTTAGAAGTGTACCCGGACTTGAGGCAGAACTGGAAATAGAGGTGTGAGTAGCATTGGGACTCTGGGTGACTCTCACCTCTTTGCTTTTACTGGGTGTAGCTTTCATTTTCTTTCTCTCTCTCTCTTATCCCCTCCCCATTCTTTGTGCTACATTACTGAAAATGTGGTTACTGATAACTGGCTTTCTGGTCTTCCACTTCATAGTTCGGGTACCCAGAGAATGATCATCAGTCTAGATGAAATGTTCTCAAGGAAAGATTCAAATTTTTCCGTCTGTATTAGGTGCCAGGCTAGGATGTATAAGGTTTGGCTAGAAAGAGGAAGTCTAGGGTTGGGGTTATGATGAAATTTTGAATCCAGGGTCCGCTACTGGGTCAATCCACTGTTACCGTAGAACAGCAAATATGATAACTTTATAAGTGGGGTAAAGAAAGCAGGCAATTCCCAGACAAGGGGACTGGACAGATAACCCCACATATGCCAGTTATAGTTATCCCCTTGTTTATGCATAATAGTAAGCCTTTTCTCTCCTTGAGAATAATAAATGAGACATAAAAAGTCTACTCTTTCATATCTTAAGAAGATGAACACTTACAAGAAAAAGAAAACTATTCAGTTAAACACATCTTTTGGAATACATACATCATGTGGTCTGAATTGTGGTAGGTATAATAATGGGTATAAAATATTCAGCCCATTGAAGAACTCAGGTTCTTCTGCCCAACTCAGGTCTGAGTTGGAGGGATGAAGCAAAAGAGAGAGAGAGCGAGAGCGAGAGAGAGAGAGAGAGAGAGAGAGAAACTAGCCCTATATAGATTCTTTTATAACATCATTGACTATAATTTTCCTTTAAATGGATGTATCTTTATTAATTGATTAAATTTAGTTTTGGAGTTCAGGGAGGATTTGGTAAAAATTGTAGGGTGGTAAAAATTGTAGGGATAGCAGTTAAAATCTGAGTTATTAGAGATGTAACTAGATAATAAATAAGACTTGGGACCACGGAAAATAATAGTACGAGGTAAGAAAAAGCATGGGGACTAATTGGTTATGGTAGATTAGCAGGCGAGAAGCAAAATCGAAGTCTTTTATAAAATCTGGAAACCAGTATGAACTTGTACTTTGAGTCATAGAAGAACCAAGCTATGACGGATATTTTTTGTTTGGTCCCCTTCCCACCCAACAACCCATTCTTCACACTTTGCTCACTCTGTACCCTAAGGAGTCTGATTTCTGCCAACATCATCTCCAGGCTCCCTTCCTGCCTGGCTTCTACCAGCTTGCCTGACAGGAGACTAGAGGTCAAAGGCTGTCTTTCCTGCTCCCTCCTGGCTTCAGTGCCGCATCTTCCCAAGCACAAGTCCCTGAGGAGGCCGCACTCAAGGCCCCAGCTTTCACTGGCTATGACAATGCCCCTCCTCTCCTTGCTCCTTCAGCCCTGGGGTTGTGTTGGGTGGGAGGAGTGGGAACTGCTACTTTGTTGCTAGTCTCAGGTGCCCAAGCTTCCCTTTGTCTCTTTAACCCTGCCTACACTTCTGTTTCATGGTTCCTTTATGAAAGTGTATTCATCTGAAATATTAGGGCTAAGTTATTTTTTTGCTTTAGGGACTCTGATAATTTATAAGTGAGAGAACTTTACATATAATATCTAATACAAGGCATATATAGAAATTTTCTGTGCATCTAAAATACAGATGAAGAAGGATTGAGCAAAAAAGGAAAAAGGACTCATGGTGATTGCTTGGGGGAGGGACTATAGGGGCAAAATGGTAATGGCAAAAACAAATAAAGATTAAAAATACTAAATGTAATATATATGAAGAGTTTTCTTTTAGTACTTGTTTTTTGTGATTTTTAAGAGCTGGCAAAGTCTAAATCTGTAGGGCAGAGCAGGTGGGCAGGCTAACAGCTCTCGGGCAGGAGATGATGTCAGAGTCTTGAGGCAGGTCTGCTACCTCAGGAAAACCTTGGTTTTGCCCTTAAGACCTTCAACTGATTGAATGAGGCCCACCCACATTGTTGAGAATAATCTCTTTGTTTAAAGTCAACTGGTCATAGATGTTAACCACATCTATAAAATATCTCCCCATCACTATTTCGATTAGTATTTGATTGATTACCTAGGTACTAAAGTCTGAAAGAGTTGACATATATTACTCACCATCCCCCCAGGCAAAGCTGTTGCTCAGAGAAAGGTGAGGGAGGAAAGTGAGCTCTTTGAGGAGCTGGAGACAGATAGACTGGGAAGGGACCAGACTTGTGTGTAAAAAAGGTAGACCCTGTATAGAAAATTCATTCATAAATGCAACGTGCAGAAAGATTCTTTTCCAAATAACTCTCTGCCCAGAGGAAAGTAGATGTAACGAAGCTTTGTACCCGCCTCAGTGCGGCTTTGTGTTACTCAAGGCTTTTGTCAGTGCTTCACCAAAGAGGAAAGCTACCATGAAAGTTCAATTTCTGCACGTTCCCTGGTGGCACGAGGACCGAAGGGGCAGGTGGGCACCCTGCACTTGATGCTTCATTGTACCTTGCTCTCAGTGGGCTTATAATTAGGAAAAGGAGATCAATCATAGTTCATGATCAGTGGGCATGGCTGTGTTGTGGGCACTACTGTTTCTGTTCAGTGCAGTTGCCTCTCCCCGGAGTTTTTCATGGGTGCAGCATCGCCTGGCATGTATCCAACCCTGTTTTAATTTTTCACTCTTTCTTGTCATAGAGGTCGTATGTTGTAATTTGGACTTTAGTCTGCAGTTCATGTTACAGCACACACTGTACATTCAGTCCACAAGTCTTTACTGAACAGAAAGTACTTTGAGTGTTGTGTGAAGGTCCCTAAACTAAGTATGTTAATTGGGAAAGGTCACTGACTAATAGAACAGCTTTATGGGCTTCAGGTCATGCTGTCTGTCAGCAATGGGCTGGGTGGCAGGCGGCTGTGAACCACCGAGGCCTGGGAGAATTTCAGGCAACGCTTGTTAGGAGGCTTTAGACTCACTCGGGTCTAAAATCCCAGGTGGGCAGCAGAGATGAAGGCCATTGAAAAAGAGACGGAGGAATCTGGAGACAAGTACGAAACAGTTACAATTAGGTAGGGACAGAAGTTGAGTAAGAGTGTGGGTGTAAGGGCCAGGAAATTAAAGCAAATAAAAAAAGAACAGAAAAGTAAGAACTCCCCAGTCTCAAGGCTGGTAATTTGTGTGGAGTCTGGAGTCAACCTCGGCCCAGCTCTCTGAGGTCTAAAAGATAAGAGTTCCTGGTTTCCCAGGACTGAGGGGCACAGGACAGATTCCATTGGGCTTCCTTTATAACCCTCTTGGCCTCACTCAGTTCTCAACGGAGACCTGTTTTACTCAGAGTATTTTAGATACGTTTTGTTTGGAACTCATGGCTGTGGCTGATATCTTGTCATATTTCTTTATTTTTGTTTCTGAAATATAAGGTGTTTCTGAAGGAGATTATGGCACCACTCACAGACCGAGAATAACTGAGATAGTGGAAGTCAAACACTGAGCAGTGTGCCTGCCAGGCAGAAAGCAGTCAGTAAATGTCAGCAATGATGACCACACAGCCACGTGATTACGGGTCTTCTGTGTTTGTCCCGTACGTGCTGGGACACCGGATGTCAGTCATATGAGAGTCAGTTACTTACGGTTCACGTAGACCTTCACATTTCAAAGATGCCCGTGTAATCCCATTTTCATTCCAACCCCAGGTTTCAGGTGCACGGTAGCTTAGCTCTTTTCTTTGACCTCAGCATCCACTATAAGTGATTCTGACTTCTTTGGCTAGTTTTGATCCAAGCAAGCATCTGTTTCTTCATTCTCAAACCTTTTGAAAAGGCAAGAACTCTAACTAGTCATTGTCAGTTTTAAGGTGGGAGAAGTACTCAGTACTTCAGAGTTGGTGGGAGACCATTAAATTTTAATTCCCAGATTTTGTTGGGCACAGTCCTCAGATTTTTATTTGTTTGTTTGTTTCCCATCCAGTATCCTAGCACCAGGACAAAGTTCACTTGTCTGAGTTCCTGGGATCTCTTCTACTTTTCTTTTCTTTCCTTCTTTCTTTTTTTTTTAAAAGACACTGTTAGAAACTGGAATATCAAGAATAGCTTCTATTTTTTTACAAATATCGTATATGTCCTCATCAGTCTCTGCTGTTTCACACCTTATTTTCTTCAAAACCCTTAGATAAATGCCATCTGGTCCGAGTGCCTTATTGCACTTTGCTTCCTTCAGTTGCATCATGTCTTCTTTGTTGGAAGCTGTAATCTCTCTTGTGAAAAGCGTTCTCAGAAACTGGAATTTCCTCATCATTTCCTAGAGTCAAGTACTGCCAAAGACGGAACAAAAAATGCTCTTTGGGCCTGTGTTCCTCTAACCTCCTCCCTCCCTCTTGACCATCTATGACACTGTCTGGCACTTTATAAGCTAGTGAGTCTGTTACCTGGCCAACCTGGAGTTCAACTTCAGGAGTCTGCCTTTTTATTCACAAGTGTATTAACCTTCTTTTTTAAAGAGTGGTTCTGTTCAGTCTCCTGCCTGCCCTTTGGGCTATTTCCTTTGAGATATCTAGGTGCTCTTTCTCCTGATTGTCTGCTTTAGATGAACAACTAGTTAATTTCTTGGATTGAGGCTTTGGGCAAGAAGAGCTAAAGGATGCTTAAGTTCCTTTGATCCTCAGTTTCTGTGACTCTGTAACTTTTTAATTCATGTACTTTTATTACTTGTTTCCAAATTCTCTTGATTAAATGAGAATAGCACCACCAGGTTTTGTATCAGCATATTACGCCGTCTGGTTTTGGATTTTGACCCTGCTCCTTCTTAGGGGTATATTGCTGGCTGAATTGTTTAACTTCAGTTTTCTTATTTATAGAGTGGGAATGATACATTTATCTATTCCTCAAGGTTGTTACAAGAATGAATACACATTGTACATTATGAGTTAATAAACATTATGCCTAGAAGATACCTGACACATTATAAGTGTCTAACAGCTGTTGGTACTGTGTTATTATTACCCTTGAGTCAGTGGACGTTAGATTAGTCATAATGTCAAATACCACCTGTCACAAAGCTGATGTCTTTTTTAAAAATATTTTATTTATTTATCTTTACAGGGTAAGGGAAGGAGAGAAGGAGAGAAATATCAATGTATGGTTCCCTCTCGTGAGTCCCCTGCTGGGAACTGGCCTGCAACCTAGGCATGTGCCCTGACTGGGAATCGAACCGCGATTGTGTGGTTCGCAGGCCCGAGCTCAATCCACTGAGCTACACCAGCCAGGGCATAAAGCTGATGTCTTAAATGAAGGATAGAACAATGTCATGGGGTGAAAAGTCACTGTATACAAATGTGAACAATAAATCAGATACATCTCACAATGTTATTAAACACAGGCCATGTTTGGTAAAGACAATTGTTTCTCCAACTACTTTGTGGGCATATAATCAGTATTAATAGTTTAATTCAGCTTTGTATTCTGTGCTTGCACTGATGTTTGGGCAATGTGCTATAGACTTTATTTTTGTGGTATTTAGAAAATACTACTTGGTTTCAGGCTATAAGGAAAGCAGAGATAAATACAGTGGCTCAAACAGCCCACATCTATCAAACTTACTGGGTGGATAAATACAAAGTTATTCAGGGCCTCACATTCCTTCCAGCTTCTTACTCTGCTCGTTTCCAGGGTATTATTCTCATCTGTGTGCTTGGAGGTAGGAAATACTCTCTGCAGGCAAATGTGTGTAGGTAGAACTCTATAGAGGGGAAGGGTTGCTTTGGAGGAAATCCAGTATCAAAATATGTATAGAGGGGAAGGAAAGGTTGGGGAGACATTGCTCCCCCTTGACTGGCTGGAGGGACTACCATTAAGTTTCATTTGAAAGAGGGGTTAGGAATAGAAGCCAAAGGAGCTATGTCCGTGAATAACTAAAGCAACAATGATAAGAATGATAAAGACAAATATAAATACAATATCTATACCATTTTTGAATGTTTACCAACTTCTGCCACTAAGCTAAACACATGATATATTAAAACAGTATTTCATTTAACCCTCACAATAATCTTATAAAGATTTATTTCCATGATCGTTTCCACGATCATCTTTGATAAGCAATATATTAAAGAAAGAAAAAAAATAGAAACTCAGGTTCAAAAAGATTTTGTATTTTGATGAAGGTCCAAGAGCTACTAAGTAGCAGAGACAAATTTGGGACCCAGATGCGGTTTTAGAGCCAAATTCTCAAGCACCAGGTTATAGTGCTCTGGTCCCCCAGTAAGGAGGTGCGGCTCCAGATCGGTGGGGAGGTTAGTTTGTCTTATGCTTTTCATCACCCTTACTTCTCCCACTTCCATCCTTTCCTCTCATTTCCTCAAGCACCTCTACACCAAGAAAAAAAAGAGTTCTGTGCCTGGGGGCACTTTCACAGAATATGGTCATACACAGGGAAGACTATTCTCAGAGAGGGGCCCAGAGCAGGGACCTGGTGAGCACGGGCCTTGGGGGAGGGGCAGGGACGAAGAAGACCAACTGCCTTGTTTCTGAGCACACATGCGCTACCCCCCCAAACTGCCTCGAAACAGAGCAAACTTTAAGAGAGGGGACCCAAGTCACTAGAGGATTTGGGTGTTACGGTTAACATGACCTCAGTGGTCCTCCTTCGCTGATAAGGTCCGGAACGTACAGTTAACTGGAAACTGCCACAGACTGCGTGTTCCTCAAACTTTTCCTGAAGGCTTCTAGGTCTGCAAAATGGAGGGATTAGGTGAGGTGATCCCTACAACCTTTTTTAGCTCTAACACACAACAAACTCATAATTTATTTTCAGCTGGAATCTGCAGTGGGAAAGGAGGAGCAGATACTTTTATATCGACTATGAGTCTACAAAAATGAGGCCAAGGCCAGTATGAAGGAAGGGAAGAGCAAATGAAAAGTGCTGTGACTAAGAGCTAAACAACTATCTAGAAAGTTCACATTAAAAAAAAAAACAACATGACTAGAACACCTTGACATAATCAAGGAAATCATGATTATAATTCTTTTTCCTGGAAACACCTCCTGTGGCTTCCAATCTCTAGTGACTATAATAGGTTCAGACTCTTGGGTCTCCAACCTCTGAGAGATGTATATGGAATAAATCCACCAGGAAGTTATTATTATCTTTTCTCAATGATGAATATCATGAGTGCCCTCCTAAATGTTAAATAGATCAATGAGTTAATTTATGTTATCATCTTTCTATTTGTACCTCTATCTATCCTTCCATCCACTTATTTTTTGTTTTATTTTATTTTTTGGACCAAGGGAAAGGGAGTGAGAAAGAGAGGGAGAGAAACATCAATGTCTGGTTGCCTCTTATATGCCCTCGACTGGGGACCTGGCCTGCAACCCAGGCATGTGCCCTGACTGGTAATGAAACTGGTGACCCTTTGGTTTGCAGGTTGGCACTCAGTCCATTGAGCCACACCAGCCAGGGCTTCATCCATTTACTTAATAACCATTCACTTAGCACCCACCATATGCCAAACACTGTGCTGGGTTCTGAGAAAAGTGAAAAGAAAAATGACACACTTTCTACCCCAGGGAATTTAAAATAACTCAATGTAAGTGGCAGATAGAGAGCTAGTTTTAGCCAATTTGTTAACTGCTACGATTGAGCAGTTAACTGGCCACAGAACGAGAACACTTTGTAACATCACTGGCACGCGGAAAGGCATTTAGGAAAGGACAAGCCTGAGCTGGGTCTGGCAGCATCAATATGAATTACTTGGAGGAATAAGAAAAAAGACATTCCTAGAAGCAGACACATAGGAAAATATGGGAAGGGTTTTCATGGCCAACTCAGGCAAGCAGTTTTGTTTGACTCAAGTGCAGAAGATAAAGAAGAAAAAAAAAAAGATGGGACCATTCTTTAGAGAGGTTGGTGTTAATCTGTTGGCTGGTTGACATACTGATTTTATCATGGATGGTAGAAAGTTGCTACATTAGTTTAGAAGGAGAGTAACTTATTCAAGAAAATAATAAAAAAGAAGGTGTCCTTATGTTGACAGTCCATTTGTGTCTCCCAATCTCAATACTGACTTCTAGAAGCTATTCTCACCTAGCAGCATCTTCCCGTGCAGTGGACCTTATCCTTAAATTCTCATCGTCAACAGGTACTACCTGTGAGTGTATTTGAACCCCAATGATCCTGATTTACCTCAGTCCAATTAATTAACATTTTCTAGGGCTGAGACCCAGATATCAAGGATATTTTAGAGCTCTTAGATAACATCAATGCACAGCCAACGTTGAGAATTGCTCTGCTGGCGGTACCCTGAAATGCTGGCAGGACCGTGTGGGTTCACACTGTTATACTCCCTGTTGAGGCTTAGTGTATTCTCGCCATTTGTTAAAGTGTACATTGAATCTCACTTTCGTCAGCCTTCATTCTGTATGTTTAAAGAAGGGCCTCCCACAGAATTTCATGGGCGTTCTCTCAATTTGATCATAACTTACTGTTGGAGGCAGAAAAATGATCTAAACACCATGCTATGACGAGATTGTTCCTGTGGTTTACTTCTTGCACACTTGGCTGTGGGAAGAATACTTACCGGTTAGAGAGGGAAAGAGAGCTGAGGTGTAAAGCAAGAACAATACTGAGGTAGAATACTGGGTGCCAGGGGTCAAGGACAAGGGAATTATCCTGGAAGAGGGGTCATGGAATAACATGGCAAAGACCTAGGGTTCTCGTGGCACTTTGTTTGTACCACGTGCATTACATTACTCAGATCGTTGTGCGTAGTTGATTTTATATGGATCTAGTCCTATTTTTATCCTACGAGGACATTGAGGGTAGGTAATTCCAAAAGACAACACAGTCCTACTGAATAATAGCTTCATAAACTGAAGTGGTTTGCTGGGGAAAGTGTTTTTGATTGAGAGTTTAGTCAGACAGAAGGTTAAAGACAACTAGCACACATGCAATGAGGTAACTTAAAAATAAAAATGAAGCATAAATATTCATGGGACTATATTGATGAACTGAAACCATAAGTTATTCTCGTGAATGTAATATTAGCCTAAATGTATGTCTAAATCCATTTCGCCTCCTAATAATCTGAGTTAATATCTCATTTTCCCTGAATACTCTCCTAAATGCAGTCACTTCCTCTTGGTCAATACCCTAATTGATATGATCATGGCTTTTAAATTTCAACCCTTACTTTAAAGTCACACGTTGACTCATTAGGAATTTCCACACGTCCGTCCAGCTGTTGAGGGGAGAACCTTAGCAAGAGGAAGCAGCCCTGTGTGATCTCCTCACTTCCTTCCTGGCCCTGTCCTTCCTGGGTCTGGGTCATCCAGCTGCATCCAGGAGCCCCAGAGGATGTCATGAAGAATTACTGCAAGTATAAATGGGTCTAGGTCGGAGGTCCTTCAGAACCACGTCTTTTAGCTTTCATTTCCATTAGAATTAGCCAGAAAGTCCAAAGATTTAACTGGCTTTGTCAAAACTGATATCAGTGACGAGTATTAATTATGAATGTGTTTATCGTGCATGTTTATTTTACGGTTCTCACTGTTTTCTGTACAAAAATTATTAAAGTAGGAAAGCAGGTGGCATTATCCTCATTTAGGTAGGTAAATTGTGCAAAGGTGATTTCTTTAAACATTATTGAAAAGAGATGTTTATTCAGAGTCAGGACTTCTTTCTTAGCAATGAAAGCATTCTCAATAGGTATGCATTGAAAAAAGTGGACTTATGTATCACTTAGCTTGTTAGGAAAGGACACCTAGCAGTCACATGTAATAACGGCTTCTTACGAGGGTGGTCCAGTGAGTTTTTCAGGGCAAGTTGATTGGATTAAGTTAACGTTCAGTTGGTGGCTGGGCCCTACTTCTTAAATTTGGCACTGTCACTTTAAGAGAGCTCGTCTTTCCTTATTAAATACAGATTGAGAGCTCTACAGCTGTCCTCCCGGCTTCATGTTTGAGTTTTAACATTTGAAGATCCCCAATACAGTCCATTCCTTACTCCCATGAGATTCATCAGGTCCATCCTTCCATTCCCCCCCACCACCACCACTTTCAGCATACACCTCTTAATTCCACAGCCCTTTAAATTTCTCCAATTTAAACCATGTTTTGTGATTCTTCAACTCCTAGTTGAGCAAACAAATAAAAAAAATAGATGTGTATAATTAATTATAGAAATTGCTTTACCATAAGAGTGTAAACGCAACTCTTTAAAAACTTCTTAAGCTTATCTTTTTCAGATACATCAATCTCAGGGCAAAGGGAGGTGAGGAAAGAGTTTTTGTAACTGCTCTTTCTCTGAAATTCAAAAAATAAGAAAATAAATTCTGATGTTCAATTCCAAGGCAAGTGATAAAGATCAAAGGCTCATTTTATTGCAGTATTTTCACTTTTATTGAACATACTCACTTTGGATCTTGGCTTGCTTTTGGAATGTTTACCTTTTAATAAGTGATCTGTTTAAATGTGGATCAGAGAACAAGGGTTTCTGTTTTACAGTTCAACTTTTGACCTTGGGGGATGAATGGGTAGAGGCTAAGAGGAAAAGTCCACTGTGTTTCTACTGAACTTTTTACCCTTAAAAAAAATGAGCAAGTTTAAAGTTCACACAGTGCACAGAGGTCTCCACTGGGGATTTCTGGTATTATTAACTTCCTGACCTCAGATAATTAAAAAGAAAGAGCAGAGCCACCTCAGACCATGACTCAACTTTGAACTTTTAACCTTTCAAGCAAAGTATTTAAATTGTAAATGGTAGATCCTGGAAGCTTTCTTGTTGCTATTAACTTTTTTCATCCCTGGTCACAAAATTATAATTTAGGCCAATAGCAGAGCCCAATCTTTTCATTTTGTTTACTTAACCTTTTTCAGTGTAAAGGACTGAGAACACTATTTACCTATGAATGACAGGTATTCTGGGAAAAGAAGCTAGGCTTAAAGGGCCACTGAATTTTGGATCTAGAAGTAACCGCAGGTGATCTGTCCGGCCTCCGCAGTTGTGAAAGAGAAGACTGAAAACCAGGGAGCCGAGTGACGTCCTTAAGGTCAGGCAGTTAGAACAAAAGTGCCTCCCTGATTCAGTGCTTGTATTTGTTTTAGCAGCAGAGAGATTCAAACGTGATTGGGGGGTAAGAAATATTTTCCTGTTTAGCCTAGGGATCTAGAGAATCTGTGGCTTTTATTTTACATTAAAATGCATAT
The DNA here is from genome assembly GCF_014824575.4 of Sturnira hondurensis. Taxonomy (NCBI): domain Eukaryota; kingdom Metazoa; phylum Chordata; class Mammalia; order Chiroptera; family Phyllostomidae; genus Sturnira; species Sturnira hondurensis. Next base: position 25,001,319 of record NW_028083059.1, on the reverse strand, counting down.
AGCACCCAAAAATCACCGGCTAGGGAGTCAAGAGTTTGGCTCCCTTTCACACTGTTGGTTGTATCACCTTAGGAACTCATTAAACTTTTCCAAGTCTTGGTTTGCTTGGTTGTAAAATGGAAAGTAGTTAGGAGGAGGTAATAAGCATTTTTTGGTACAGCATTATTCTTGCCTGAAGGAGTCTTACGATTCACATTTAAACACTGTATAGATATCTAATTTTTGGCAATAGCTGTGTTTTCTTAACGTGGATGCTAGGGCTAGATGGCTGTGATTTTAGGATAGCGGGCTTGACACTCGTAAGAGGATGTCCTTACTTTCCTTCGGGATTCCTGATCCCAAAGGAAAAGGGGAAGATCACAGAAGGAGTCATGTGGACCAGGGCAGACGAGAACAAAAGAATCAGGACAAAGAAAGAAAGGATGGCTGCCGGGAGAAAAGGCAATGGGAAGGAGCATGACAAAGAAATGAGAGCCCCCTAAGTTGCATGGGGAACCAGCCAGTACCTGTGATATTGAGAAAGCCAACAAGTACGCTGTTTATCTGCCAGAAACACATGCTGTTAACGCTGAAGCTTGGATAGGCACCTCTCACTGGCTCTTGTACAGCACACAGCAAGCAAGTAGGAGAGCTAGTAATCAGCAGGGCCCACTCTTCCCCCCTGCTAGTTGCTAACACCTTTATTGCCTCCAGTTAGATACTCACACCACTCGCATTCCCATCTGTCAAGGAGAGTTTCCTTCCAACATTCTGTCCTTTTCTTATACAAAAGAGACCCTACTAGTGTGACTGCAAAGCATGGCACTGCTGCTGAGTTCTGATATAAGGCAAGTCCGGATCAGAGCCAAGAATGAGTTTCTCATTTTGTGGTCCTAAGAGGTGAGGGAGATAGGACTATACGATCCTGCCTGGGGTTCTCATGAAGCGACAGCTGGAGGGGAGGGAGAAGGCGATGGCTAGCTGGCTGGCTGGCTGGAGGCCTGTCTGCTTGGCCTGGAAGCAGAGGGTCCAGGGTCACTGCCTGGTCAAAACGCCAACAACTTTATTCAACTCCCATCCCACCCAGATGTTTCCCCACCTATTTCCTCAACAACTCTCAACTGCTTTAAACTAATTTACTTCTACTTTACAATCTCCTCTGTTGCTGGTCTCTTTTCTGAGGGCCAGACAAAGCAGGTGATGGCAGTTTGAGCAAAGGACTGCACTAATGTAAATATGCTTGATGAGGCTATTAAAGCCCAGTGGGCTACAGGTAACTGTTAAGTGGGAGTTTTGGTGGGCAAAATTTCCCAGTTATTTTCTCTGCTCTGTAAGCCCTATTCATTCAATAAATTCCTTCCACATGTTCTAGTCTCGAGTATATTCCTTCCATTGTAGATATCTAGTATATAGTCATGTTAACTTTAAAATCACCTAAGGAGGGAGGTCACAGGTCACTAGCAGCGTACAACTGTCATCATGAAACAAATCATATTGTCTTACTGACATTAACCTTCATCAACACCTGGAAAGGAAATTAAGAAAGGACTGGATTTTGTCTGCCAGCTACCCATAAATGGAAAGCATCACAATGTAAATAAGAACTGTTGCACTTGAGAAATTAAAAAAAAAACAAAGTTGACACCACTATTCTTAGTGATGGGCTAAAGCAAATTTCATGGGGCCCAATTGAGGACAATGATGATACTTCTATTATTTTAACTTATTTTTAAAGTATGTGTACCTTAAGGCAAAGGAAGAACAGAGTTAAGCACATCCCAGAGAGCCAGTGCCAAATTAATTCAGTATGTGATTTATCTGCCATTAGACCTCTCCTCAAGCTGGACCCGATAATCCCCCTGGAGGTGGGAGAATCTGAGTGCTGCAAGGGGCAGCCTCACCTCTTCATTTCTGAGCTGCCCTAGCCCCGCCCAAGGTAAGCAGCGTGCTGACTCTGATGACACACCCACAACCGGAACTCGGCTCGGAAGCCAGTTCCTTGCCTCCAGAAGAGCCAAAGGCTGACGGATTCCCTGAAGCCGTCTATTCTCCCTGGCCATATTACCTCCTTTGAAATTAATGTTTCAATTGACAATAAAATTGAACAACAATCCTGGAAAATCATGCCAGTAAAAAGCCCCTCTTCTCTATTTCTTTCCTTGATATACTTAAAAAAAATAGATCCCCATATATTGGTCTGATATTACTCCTTTGGTTTGATGCACTCAGCTGGCAGGAAAAAGTCATCTTTGGTGATTGGATTTAGTAGACTCTCCAGGCAAGCGCCAGGAGCTGCAGAGCCCTCCCTGCCTGCAACTCTGGCAGGCAAGATAGCAGTAACTGCAGAGCAGGTATGGTGGAAGCAGGAGGGTGCGGTGCAAGGAGCTGTAGTCTCCCCTCTTCTTTTCCCCTGCAGCTCTGAAAGTGGACTCGTGTCTGAATTAGGTGTTATTTTAGATTACAACTTGTTGAACCTGATGGAAGTGGCACCAGCAAGCAGCCAGATGGCAGGTGGAAATTTGCTGGTAACTAGAATGGACGATTATTGGCTCATTTATGCATTCAATTGCTGATTCAAATCATATGCATCGTGCCCATCAAAAAGATGTGTCAATCACTGGACCCAGTAATCTCTTGGTGATCCCTGAGATATAAAAGAACCGGTGAGGAATCATTACTGCTAAATGCCTGTTTATCCAGGGCTGCTAGACAGAGGGCATGCACCCAGAGAAGTTGTGACATTTTTGTGGAGTATTGAAAACCAGATTTGCTCCTCCTTGTGGAGGGCCAGAGAGACGGGTCCATTTTCCTGAGAGGAAAATAGAAAGTAAACCCACAAATTTATAGTTGGATAGGCCTCCCTTTTACCTCCTACCTCCTCAAGTTGAGGGAGATACAGTTGAGACAGAAGTTTACTAATTTATGTATGGAATGTCTACCGAATGCAATATATCGCATGAGATAAAAGATAAATTAAACATAGGCCATCCTTGACCTAAATGGAGAAAAATCTTTTATAATTCTTTGTAATTTAAGGGTAGTTCTGGTAAGGGCTATATGACAAAATGAACAATCAATGGTAAGTTATTTATAAAAATTCCACAGATAAAAGTTATTTCTTCAACATAAAAATAGATATAAACATACACTGAGAACAATAATGATGATAGTATAGATCTTTTTGAAACTCAGGCACTACTTTATAAACACTGGAAACCAATTGTTATAAGAATGTTAAAAAATTGAGCAAATAAATTGGATTAAGCTAATGTAGTAAATAATAATTCCATATACTATTGAAAATAGTAGTGTATGAAGGTTTTTTTTATTATTATTAAAGATTCCAGGAAGCCAGAGATTTCTGGGTAATGTTTTAATCTTTTGGAATTGATCTGATATTTAAAGGCAAAGTGGTGACTCTCTAATGTGGTAACAAGGTCAGTGGGTCAGAGGACCTCCGTTACCTAACCTTAGCTGGCCTCTTTACATGACATATCAGAGTATCGATCAGAGCTGTTAGGCAGGATTGGGTATAGAGTTGTACACGCTGATTAAAAACCTAGGTCTAGCCAATGCATTATATTCTGCTATGATCTGCATCTTTGTGTGATCCTTCTGAAAGGGTCTGGCTTTGTCTCTTGCTTACCCCCCTACTTTGCTTCGTCAGTATTCCCCAGACAAAATGAAATCTTCTTTTGAACACTCTTGTCCAGGGCTCTTTCACTGAGCGTCTTAACATTCTCTAGGCTTTCACACCATACTGTGCATTCAAACTTCATCGATCCTTCAAACCTCAGTGATGCTACCCATGCTGGTAGTTTTGATATTCATTGAACTGTAACACTAAATGATCAAACAAAATGGGCTGTCTATATTGGTAAATCTGTCTTGTTTTTGTAACCCATTTTCAACACAGGAGCGTTAGCTTAACCACAACATGTATTCCATCCTCATTCACGTATGTGCTCTGTGTGGGCTCTGTTTGAGGGTTAACTGCCGTTTCACTTGGCTTGTTAGTCATTACATTTTATTTCATTATGGAAATGTTGAGCATCATCTTAATTAGCCCAAACTAATTCTTTCTTAATTTTGAACGACGAAAGAATAATTCCATTTAATTTCTAAAACTGTAAAACTATGTAAATACTTTGACCTTTTCCAAGTGACTTTCATATGTTGTATATTTCATCCTCAATACTTCATGAAATAGGAGTGTATAATACTTTCATATGAAGGCCTTAATATTTCATCAAGCAAATGTATTCGTGTTGCAGATGACTTATGTAAGCCATAGAAATAGTTTATTCTGCAAAGAACCCAGGACAATTGATTCTCTGACCTACATCTTATCATTATGTTCTTTGGAAACCATGAAAGGGCTTTGAGGGTAAGGTGGAGATTGCAAGTTGCCTTCAAAAACCTGTGCTCCACTGCTTCCACATTACGTAGAGTCATAACTAGGACAAAGCTGCCCAGCTCAGGACTATTTTTTCCTGTTCCTTCTGCAACTAGTTATGGTCATGGGACTAAGCTCTTTCCAGTCAAGTGTCAACAAAAGTGATGCATGCCGTTCAAGCCTTATCTTGAAAATTTGCGTGCTTGCTCCTACAGCTATTCCTTTTTTCCTACGGGCTGAAATAGTGATGGCAAAGCAGACCGTGGAAGGCACATGTTAAAGAAAGAAGCATTGCCCTCATTCTGCGTTGGGTTCCTGAGTGACTGACATTCTCCACTCCTACTACCCAAAGACCTGACCCACTAGCCTTGACTGTTACTGGAGAGATAAAGCCACTTCTAGTTTATTTCAACCACTACATTTTCAGAGCTGTTTACTTCAGTAGTTTAGCCTACCTAATTAATATGGACAGCTACCTGCTTCTACTAGAAAAAACTTCTCTTGCATTCAAGCCAGGGGTGGTGATGAGACTGAAAATTATGACGCCCCATCTCTATTTATTCCTTCTCTCCATCAAATATTTGATGGGGAGGGGAAAGATTTGGAGAAAAGAATAAAAGTGGGATATGTGAAGGGTGAGGCAGGCAGTGTGGAGGCAAGACTTGTGTTTCAGAGATACTTAATACTTATTCAGAAATGAGGGTGGAATAAAAACATTAAAAATAGAACCCCAGTTTTTATTGCATAAAACCTTTATTGAATATTCTGAAATCACTGGATATCACCAGCCAATGGATTCTAAATTCTTTATGTTTGATTCACTACTCATTGCAGAGAATCAAACAAAGAATTTAGCAAGAATTTCAAAATAAGCCCTGGAGAATAGTGACCCTGGACCCAAGGTGCAGAAAGTAAACTCTGCATTTCTTAAGTCTTTTCCATTCGCATTGTGTCTTTTCTCTTTTACAGCAGTCACTTAGATCTCTATCTTACTTCGCCATCTCAAAAGTCTCAAATGCTGGAATCCAGAGAAATAGAGAGATAAGCACCACCAACATTTATTGGTGGTACAACTACTTAATATTCTCCAGGGGTGCTCACATACGCACCTCCACATAGAAACAGCGTCGGATAGAAACTGTCAAGTGATCTCACAGAAGAAACCATGGGGATAGTGTGTGCAGTTACCTAGAGTCACCGCTGCACTAATAGTATCTGGCCTGAAGTGGCATAGCTTCAGGCTAAAACAAGAATGAGAAAAAAGGAGAACATTGCTTTTTTCTAACGTGGTAAATAGGGCATGAAGTCTTTATAATTTGCTAGTAGAACCAGTCTTTCAAGTTCTCTACTTACCCATAGGGCCTAGCCTTAAGGGAGATAAAAATTTATTCACAGAATATTGTAAAATTTATCGTAGAATGTTTGATTTTGGTATACAGAATGAAGAACTGGATTAAAGTTGAAACTGGAACTGTTAGCATTTTATGTGCTTTTCATGCCTGCATACTTCCCACTTCCGTGTTTTGGCACGAGGAAGTGATGGGAGAAATCTTTCTACTTTTGCGCCCCCTTTGTATCCACTTATCGGCGAGTTTTGGTAGATTCCTTATACTCATTTTCATTGTTTTCCCAGGTTGTATTTATTTTATGTGTCAGGAAATGATCATTTAAGGATCCAGGTCTTTGACTCTTCTCTTTTAGAGAGAAGATAGGTTTAAGTAAGAAATCCCCACAAGGGATCCATATGTCAACCCTTCTAGGAGAGAATGGGTGAGAGAGAGCCAGGCCCATACCTAGCGACAGAATGTGTGACTGTGGAGAGAGGAGACGCAGAAACGACGTCGCTTTGCACAGGTGTCAATCTCATTTTCACCAGGGGCCACTTCAGCCTGGAGGTTGCCTTCAAAGGCCTGAATGTAATTTTAGGACTGTGTAAATGTAACTACTCCCTAAGAGTTAAGGGAGAGCTTGGCGCTGCCCCTGCGGGTAGAAAGAAGGTGGAAGACTGGGTTCGGCCCGAGGGCCTTGTGTTTGCCACCTGTGCCTTAGGGCAGTAAAGCGATTTGCAAAGTTATTGAACTATAATGTATACTTACTCATTTTAAAATTCATTTTCTGTCAAGTTTTAGTATCTGTCAACAGTACTGAGATGCTTTTGATGTAGAGGGTGGGGGAAGGATCAGAGCAAGAGATAGATGGGAAGAAAAGGAATGTATGTGTATGTACGCGAGGTTTGTCTCCTTCATTCCACTCTCCTGGTTCAGTTAGTGAGAAGTATTCTCATACTGATTCTTTCATTTAATGATTTGTCTGTTGAGGGACAAATCAACTTCAGCTTTCTGTAGCCTAAAGGGAAATATTCTATATCTCGTGGTGAAACTGATTGATTTTATTAAAGCGGCTATGAGATGTCCGCTTCCCCAAGAAGAAGGTGCAAAAATTACCTTCTTCTAGTTTGTGTACCTTTTTTACTTTTTATAAATTCACACATATATTTTACATATTCTTAGCTGAGAATACTAATAAGATGATAAAAACCTAATAACTGAGTTATTTTATTCACTCACAAATTAAAGCTTTCATTACATTAAAACAACATTTTCTGAACCAGGAACAAAAGTGCTTTTCTTTCTTCCTTCATTTGAGGAGCTAAAATAAATTTTCATTCTTAACTTCTATCTTAAAAATGTGTCTATGCAGCTGCAGTTGGCTTAACAAGCTGTCCTCACATCCTCTACCACCAGGACTTTTACGATATTAGAAGTCAATCCTGTGCAGCAGTTTTGAAGTTCTAAAACAGCCACGAAGTTTTCTTGTCTAGAATGATTCTCCAGGACTGTGAGAACTCACGTGTGTCAGAAAGGAGCAGGGAGTACCAGGACTGGGTTTGTTCCATTCAAATTATGGTACCTGCATTACAGCTTTTCTTTCTCCCCCAGTAAAAGTTCTTTCTCTGTTTGCCAAACGTCAGCACTCTGGATCTCCAGAAGCATGTGGCAATCCTATCAACAAGCAGCCCATATTTTTTGTGACGTAAAGGGAGGAAAGCAGAATTGATTTCTTATTACTGAAAAGAGGTTCTTGTCAAAGTAAGTGATTGTCTAAGCAAGAAGAGGAAATTTAGCCTGTTGCTACAATCATTCAAGACAAGCCTTCACTGGGCATAGAACAAAAAGGGAGACCACGTGAAAATGAAGGTTCTTTACATACTCTTGTACTTAGCTTTTCTCTCAGCCTCTCCTGGGAAGGAGGACGTGTTTTTCCTCCCAGGCAAGGAGCAGCGGGGGTTATCTTTTCTTGCACAAGCTACAATCTATCACCTTGTCAAAAGAGACAGATGAGGTCAGAGAGGACACTGCCTTCCAGAACCACAGTTCAGACGCTGTGATTCTGGTTCAAGACAAGGACGACGGATTCTTGTTCCGGGAGCAATTGGGATGCCATCTTGGTTACTGGACTACTATTATAGCACTATTTAAAAATTTGCCATGGCCAGTGTGGCTCCGTTGGATGGAGCATCGCCCACAGACTGAAAGGCTGTGAGTTTTGTTCCCAGTCAGGGCGCACGCCTGGGTTGTGGGTTTGGTCCTCGGTCAGGGCACATACAAGAGACAACTGATTGATGTTTCTCTCTCCCTCTCTCTTTCCCTTCCCCGCTCTCTACAATCAATGGGCATGTTCACAGGTGAGGATTGAAATATTAATAAAATGAAATAAAATAATATACAAATTATACACTTAAACAAGAAAGGGGTTCTTGGAGTAGTTCAGCAGGATCTGTTCCTGGTGGCCTGAAGGGCAGATACTTGCTGCTTTATTCTTGTTTCCTTATCTTGGTCTCATCTGTAGCTTTTCCATAGGTAACACTGTCAGACTGGTTTCCTGCCCTTTGCCTGGAGCCAAAGAGAGATGGACAAAGGCTTGTTTCCATACCGAGACACTTTTGGAAGCAATCCTAGGGGTTAGTTGGTGTCATACTTCTCTGCCAGGCCTCGAGAACAATAAGAGAAGGGAAAAGAAAAACAGGCCAAATTAGTTAGAGTTTTCAAGACTTTTCTAACTTTAGATTAGAGTTCACAGACATGTATTTCTTGTTCTTAAGGATGTTATAAAGCCAGAGGAGTGACAGGCTAATTGCATAAGTCCCAGGGGAGGGTGAGCGGAGCCTTAGGGACATGGCTGAGGGAATGATGAACTCTGAAAGGATGAGCAAGGCTTTAGAAAACCATTGAGTTCAGTGTGCTGCAGGGAGAGATAGCCGGGAGGTTGGCTTCTGGAGCTTTAGAGAAGTTCAAACTGTAGACAAGAGCCTGAGAGGCCGGATCCTATCAATGATAGCTGATACTATAGAATTGTTTAGGCCTCTCAACAGACATCAGAAAGGAGGGACAGTGAGGGGTCCTGTGAAATATGCAGCAGTTCTTCTCAAATACTACAGTGTGAGCAAGTCTGTGGTTGAGAATACTTTTAGAAAATGTGGTAAGGAATAGCTAAAGATTTGGGCAATAGTAGTTTACTGGAGCTGCTGTAACAAAGCACTGTATACTGGCTGACTTAAAGCAACAGAAACTTACTGCCTCACAGTTCTGGAGGCAAGAAGCCTGAAACCACGCTATTGGCAAGACCATGCTCCCTCGCATCCTCTGAGAAAACTCTCTTTGCCTCTTCCTGGGTTCTGGTGCTTTGCTGACAAGCTTTGGTGTACCTTGGCTCGCAACTCTACGATTTCTGTCTCTGCCTTTTTGTCACATGGTGGTCCCATTATTTATGGGCATACCGTATTTTTTGGACCTTAAGATGCACCTAGGTTTTAGAGGAAGATAGGAAAAAAAAATTTGAGGCAAAAAATGTGGTAAAATATTTAATAACATCAGTAACTTAAGTAATATTTCACCAATGTAAATGTACAGCTATATTCAGACTATATAAATGCACCCCCAGGTCCTCCCAAATTGGGGGGGGGAAGTGCATCTTATAGTTCAAAAAATATGATGTGTATATATACACAGTTACTAAAACTTTACTGAATCAGAATGTATTTTCTACTAATGTAAACTCCTAAGCCACTCCAATTATTATTAAAATACTGATGCTATTTACGGGGTGAGCAAAAGTAGGTTAATAATAAACAATACAATAATTAGTCAATAAATAATAATACAACAATAAACTGTATTTCATGTTCTCACAACTGTCCACCTACCTTTACCACCCCTGTATATATACATATATGTAACTATAACAGTTTCCCTCTGCTTTGTGCTAGCGTAAGATTATGAATATTACATAGGCCATGTTTTCATAAAATGGAGAGCTGAAATGAGAAAGACATTTACAGTTTATAATCTAATTTGTCTCTTTTTCCTTCTGAATTTAGAAACCCATTTTATTTGCTTTTTCTATGATTAAGTAAAAAGATACTTCATGAAAATTTTATGTCCCCCTCCAAACTTTTCACGTAATGAAGACCTCTGAAAAGTTTGTTTTTCTCTGCCAAACATACTGCCTATATTAAAATATTTATGACTATATACTGTATATGTACACTTTAAAACAGAAAATGTTTTATTATTTATTAATGAATATTTTGATTCATTAAACAGATAGAATTGTGCATCACTTTAGGATTGCTTGATTCAGAACAGTATTTGGTTTCAGCTGATCACTTGCAGCCTGAAACCTACTTAAAAATGCAGTCTTATTTCCTTCTCATAATCTCTCTTCCGGAAAGTAAACAGGAATTGTTAGAGACATACCTCGCTTTTCTCAGGGACTACTTCAGTGGCTCAGTCCAAGTCTCAAGTGTGCTGGCGTTTTCCTTTTAAGGACAATGAAGTTCTATCTGTGAAGGCCATCTTGCCTTGCACTGGGAAGCCACAGCCAGAGAGGAAACCCATCCCCTGCCCAGGTTTAAGAGCGCCCCGGTCAGGAGCATTTCTGCAATGGAAGGTTTCAGTTACCGCCCAGCGATTTCAAGGATGCAGTCAGTCTGGACAGAGAACTTCTATTTTGTTTTGCAAATGAAATAACAAAACAATAGTCACAATAGAGAAATCATTGTTCTCTCCCTAACAGGAGGCCCAAACAAATCCTCCCAGATTTCATGTGCAGACTCTGGCTTGACCCCCACATTCTTCCTTGATGTCATTCCCACATGGCCATGAGGCACTTTTTGTGATGCTTGTGTGCCAGCTGCAGGGACTTTTCCAACTGTCTTATGACTCTTGGGCAACCTTGTCTTTCCATTTGGCTTTTAGCTGGGCAGGCTGTGGTCTTCTAGGTTTAGCTTTGGGAAGCTGCCCTTACTGTGCTCTTGTTAGTACAACTGGACTTAGGAAGGGGAGCTACTGCAGTTGCCCCGAATGGACCTTGGACTTTGGAACGTCCTGGATAACACAGTTGTTTACTCTCTTATTATCAGTCTGAAAACCTGTCAAGTGATACATTTCTAATCCTCTGACTGTCTCATGACCAACTTGTAGGTATTAGGCAAAGCTTAGTCCAAAAGAACTGTCATAAAGTTGTTGACTCGACTCTGTCTTGGGAAAGTTAGCCTTTCCAGACAGCCTTTATGCTCACTGACTCTGAGAGGTCAAGGATATTATGTGGAATAGTAATGTTATTAAAGTTGACTCATGAACCTGACTGTGAGTAGCTGACTCATCCGTGGTCTAACAGGCATAATGTCAAATAGTCCAAACATGCATTTCCTCAAAGCCAATGACAGCAGGGATAAGGAAGGGGTCATTCATATAAGAGAAAGTCTAGACAAAGGTCAAGTTAATGCCAAAGAAGCTGTCAGTCTCTCTGTACTGTTCACATATACCCAAATGTTCCACTCAGGAGATACGGGAGCAAAATAAAGATAAACGTTATATGAAGTTGGTTCTGATGTAACTGTCACTATCTCAGGGCACACGCTCTCCATGGGAATATTTCTGTTTCATTAATCACACTGTCTTTTGAAATGCAATTAAATGTAAGTGATGCCATTTCTACTGTTGTTTTTACTTTGTAAATAGGCTTTGAGTATTTAATCACATTTTATATATGTTAATGTTTCTGTGTTGGACATGAAGAATGTTACTGTAGTATGAGACGTGGTAAAATATTTGCTTTAGGTAAAGCGAGAAATACTGGATTATTTTAATTTACATTTCTGTGCAACTTGGGTCAGGCCGCCGTAAGGAATTCTACTTTTTGAAGACTAAGTCTGTGGAATAACTTCATCAGAGATTCAAGATAAAGCAGGAAATAAATGCAGCCTCTGGGTTTTAGCTATGTTGATTTTCTGGAATAAGACAAAAAATGGTATAAATCCTTTTGATTTAAATTCTAATGTATTACCTTATTTTTAAAGACCTCCATAATTTTGAGATAACACAAACATTTTTGTTCTATGGTATAAACAGCAAAAAGAAATCTACTAGAGATATAATTTTAAATGCAACTTTAAAATAAAATATAGGCGGCCCTCTCTATGCAGCATCCCTGGGCCTCCCCCCCCTCCCAGGGCGTGCTCTGTCTCTCCTCCCCCAACATCTCTCCCTTCTTTTTCTCTCGGGGCTCATCTCTCTCTCTCTCTCTGTCTCAGACTCCCTCTCTCTCCCCTGAGTGCCAAGAGCCTTTCTTTGGCTGTAACTTATTTCCTGAGCCCATTTCTTCTTTGGCTCATTTTTTCTACCTTTGTGACCTTCTAAATAAACTTTCTCTTATAAAAACAAATAAATAATAAAAATAAAAAATATATATTTACAACACTAATTATTATGATGATGTAAAGACAAGTTACCAAATTGCCTTTAGAAATTAATATTGGTATATATGCAGTTATTTCAATTGAAGAGAGATATAATGCATTAAAAATAATGGTAGAAGGTAAAATTATGTCCTAAATACAGGTAAAGAAAGACTTTGCTTTGCTTTTTCTTTTTTTTTCAAAAGGAGATAATATAGAAATTAGAGTGGCCAGCAGGGGGCTCCTTTTAGGTTTCTTCCCTTCTCCCTCAAATGAAGATGAAGGCTGAAAATATATTTTACTGTTTAGTTTCATAAAAAAGAAGTTTCAAAACATAAGCATGTTTTGTTGTTAAGTCTCAACGAAACATGTTTTTCTTCTTTCTAGTTTATTCCTCTCTCCTATTTTCCTTCCCCCTGTTAATCTTTCTCAAGACCTGTAACATGTGACCCTTGCTGCCTGGGTTGGGCATTGCTGCCTCTGCCCCCACTCCCAATTCGAATTCTTAGAAAACTGCCTTCCCATTTGAGAAGGACTTTCTGAAATGATGAGCTTTGATAGTAGTATGACAGGTAATAAGTGACCACGTCATATGACATTTTAAAAGGGTGTTGTCTTTATTCCAGGAATTTGAGATCACATGAAAGGCCTCCAGCTCTACCTGTTGGGAACATTCAAGGCCGGACAGGTTCACTCAAGATTCAGGCAGGTGGAAGAAAATTCAGGGAGCTGTGGGAATGCCTGACACGTCTTTATTCAAGGGTGGGGCGATCCACGCATGCTGCAAGCCACATGTGATGCTGCGTGTCCCCGAGTGTCTCCCAGCAGGGAGTTCCAACTCCCTTATATACTACAGGCACACAAAGCTGGCAGGGTGCCAAGAGATTATCCAACAGAGTTTCATTCGACACATGTGGGCCCACTCAAGGCTGTGGGGACCGTTTATCGGACCCAGCCTCAAGGCTATGGGAACACTGCTTACCTAGCTCATTCTCAAGGGAAGATCAAGGGAAACTACGTCCATTAGTTGCCCAGACATCTGGGTGTAGGAGCCAGACTGACTCCATTTACCCTACACTCTAGTAGGCAGATTCTGACCCATTTTAGAATATAATTTCAAATTTCTACTAATGCTTCCTGAGTTCCATAAAGTTTTACTTCTTCTACCTCTTTTTGGGGGCCCAATTTATAAACATAGGCACGATAGTTTTATTTTTTAATTTTTTTAAAAGATTTTATTTATTTATCTTTAGAGGGGAAAAGGAGGAGAGAGGGAGAGAAACATCAATGTGTGATTGCCTCTCATGGGTCCCCCACTGGGAACTGGCTGCAACCCAGGCATGTGCCCTGACTGGGAATCGAACTGGCAGCCCTATGGTTCACAGGCCTGTGCTCAATCCACTGAGCCACACCAGCCAGGGCCGGCACGATAGTTTTAATAATAGGGCAGAACAATTTAACAGATAGTAAAGCAGAAGGTAAAAATGTCCTGTTTTCTGTTATCCCAGTGAAATCTGCAGATAGATAAAATCAATTTCATGTAATTTTTCAATTAAGGAGTGAATCCTGACGGAGCAAGCAAGCGAGATCTCTGTGATGACTAAAGTCGGTGATTTCAGGTTCAATAACTGGCACACAGAATTCTGCTGGGGTTTTATTTTAACTTGAAGAAAATGACTTGAGTTGTCAGGACAATACAGATAATACGGAACAAACCGATCTAGAGTTGTGCTTCCCATGTGGGGAAGCCAACAGCGGGACCTGGGCGAGTACTGGAACCACAGGTTGAGCCTGCAGCTTCGTCCTGTGGTGCCCGTTGGCATGGGTCTTTGTAATAAAAGAAGAAAAGAAATTTAGCTGGCAAAACATTTCTAAACAGGGTTTGGCAAAAGTAGGTTTACAGTTGTGAGTGTATAAAAGTTTATTCTTGTTCTATTATTCACTAATTATTGTAGTATTTTTCATACAAATGACATAAACATACTTTTGCCCTACCTTGTACTTTTGTGTTAACTTAACAAATCAATGTTATGAAGTAGGCTATAAAATTAAAATGATTCATTTAAAACAAAACAGGAATCATCAAGAAATTAAAAAAATGCAAAGGCCTGCTATAGATTGAACCCTATCCCCCTCCCCAGCTATATTAGTTATGTTTCAAAAACTGAACTATCAGATTTTTTGTCTTGCCATAGCGGTTGACTGAGGTCAGTTAACTTTTCATGCATTAGTAAAATTTGCAGCTTTTAACCTAATTGAGGAATTCTTAGAAAATCAGGATTACGGAGCTGAATATTTATTGCCTTAACCCATTTGTATGGATAAAGGTATAAACACCACTGTAAGTGTGTTTGTTCAAAGTCTTGGGATCTACCTAAGAGGAAGAGAGAGAGAGGTTAGAAGCAGAGATATCACAACCATTACTAAAACATAACTGTGATTTATATGTGCTTGCAGAGCTTTGTCCTCTACCTTACTTTAGTTCTCAGGGTTATCCTTCAAAACAGGGAAGAAATGCATTTTTATTACTGGATGATTTAACCAGGGGCCAAGATTATGACTTATAACCTTGGATGTTAAGACTGTCTGTGGGCAGAATTTGAGCCTGAAATTTAATAGATTCCCTCTCTGGTCCTAAAAAAAGAGGTCAATAAAGGAAGAATTCTTTTATCAGTTTGTGGTTTATAAAACAATTCCTGGAAGTGACATCACAGGGCAACTTACTTGATCCAAATTACTTCTTAATATCTACGAATACCACTACCCTGAGGAATAGGTGCTGTTTGATATTATGTTTCTGATGAGCATTAAATGAAACATGCAAAAATAAAACTACCACTATTCTTATAAAAAATACTATATCACTCCCCCAGTCATTCCTGTTTCTGCTTTTTTTTGTCTGTGAGTGAGAATGAGAAGTGAAAGTGAATGTATGTAATTATGCATTCATTGAATATGGTTATCCTTTGATTTTTTCTTACCTACTTACTACGTTGATTTAAAAAACCCGACAAAAATACCAATAGGAAAGTGAGTGAAAGGTAAATTCATTGGTTGTGTGACACCAACTTTTAATTAAAATGTGTCTAATTTTTTCTCAGGTACAAGCGGTCCATATCCAGTTACACAGAGCCGTAGCGTTAAAGTAAAGGTAGCAGGTTTTCTTCCCTCTTTATGCTCAGTGTATTTTTCTTGTAGTTTGTGCTGGAGGTCTTTTAAAAACAGAGGAGCAAACAAACAACCCTATGCTCCATCGATTATATGCTGAAAACAGAATTTAAAGATTATCATAAATTGATTGTATTAAAGTCTATAGTAGCAACCTCCCACCTTCATCTTAACTTGGCTGATTTGTTTTGGCTCCTTGGCAAAAGTTGACTTAATGCAAGCAGAAGCTTGAAACTCACTTTTTCCGGTCTGCTTTCTTGTGTAGACCCCTGGGACTGTCACAAGACCATGCTCTGATTAGCCTGCAGGACAGAAAAGAGGAGTCCCAGTAATGCTATCAAGATCAGCTGACCAGAGCTGGCCAGCCAGCTGACAGCAGATGCGTGAGCGAGCCTAGATGCGATCAGCCAACCCAGCGCTGAAAGACAGGAATAAGAGGCTGCTTTCTTCAGCCATTAAGTTTGGAGTGTTTTTATGCAGCAATCACAGGTTAGTATGAGGGCATTTGATCCAGACTTCCCATTTTAGAGGTGAGAAAACCAAGGCTGAGGAAGACTGACATTTCCCTAGCTTTATGTTACTAAACCTCCCAGATTTTAGAGTTGAGAACTCTAGTCCTAAATTATATAAAAGCCCAAACACCTGATTATTGACGAACTACTCAGTGGTCATTGGATAACATAATAAACAATGTTGGCTGGAATTGTTTCTGCATTGCAGAAATTGTCATTCATGTGGGATTATTTTCTTGTGCAATGGAGATGCTTTGTTTAGTGTGCTGACTTTTTAGTTGCATTTGATGCTTGACTGGTTAGCTTTGTGAAGCACACTACAAAGCTAGAGACTAGACTGGCGTCCAGTTGATTTCAGGCTGCAGTTCAAACTGATGTCTTTCACATGTAACAACTGCATTGTTTTAATTCTTGATCTCTCAAAACTACTGAAAATAAAGTCCTAAACTTTGGAACTAGAGGACATGTTACTCTGAAATATATGCAAGGGTAACATCATATGGCTTAGAAAAGTTCTGTTCGACTATAACTCAAGCTTTTGGATCTAAGATATGGGTTTTTTTACTGAATTATATCTTTGTTAAGAAATGTATTTGAGTTGAGAAGTGTAGATTCAGAATGATTTTTTCTTCTAATAGTTTGTTGTTTAATATAATTTCCTTTTATTAAGTACTTATAAAATATCTTGATTTGGTAAATTAAATCATTATATAAAATATTTTTCTTTTTCATCTTGGAGATGGGAGGTGATTAATATTACTTAAATTTTTCTTTCTCTTGATTCTGACTAGCCTTTAAGGACCCTGTTTCCAAAACATAGTGGCAAAGGTGTTGCAATGATTCATTCAGATTTTCATGTATTTGTTGAGTCTTGTGCCAATATTTCAGTGTCCATTAATTAACCATAATAAATCTATATTTATGCTCTCAAATAGAATAATTTCTCCGATCAATCTGTCTATGAGTTTAGGTGTTTTGTGAGTGTGTGAAATAGGCTAAAAAGGATTTGAAGGGAAAATATACAAAAAAAGTGAGAAAGAAGAGATATGCCTAAAAGTTTAAAGACCTTATCCTTTTATGTCACCAAGATTCAGAAGAGCCTGTATGAATATCATTGTAATTATTACATTGTTCCTAGTTATGTTTCTGATAACTTCCAATATAAAAGATGAAACAATCAAAAACAGTGTATTAGTTATCTACGGCTATGCAATAAATTACCCCAAACTTAATGGCTTAACACACATTTAGTATCTCACAGTTTCTGTGAGTCAAGTATCTAGGAGTAACTTAAATTTTTTTTCTCGTTAGTATCAAAGAGGCAAGGTCAGGGAAGAGGATGAATCAAGGAGAACAAAGGAATAAATTTCAGAGCATCGTAATTGTCGAAGACAAGAACTAAAGGAGAATGGTGAAGCCTGAGGGGAAGAGACTCATTTATGATGACTCATTTATGATGTAGAACAGACAAATCTTAGGAGTTGTCTGGTAACGGATAAATTTAAATTCCTGGTGGGGGAGTATATTTGGATACATGTTGCATAGTAAACATGTTGACTTTGAAGTTTCTATGAAGTTCCTGTCAAGTTGTAAATATTTTATAGGAAGTTAGGAGAACAGCTAGTGTTGGAGAGAGAAATTTGGGAACATAGGTGAAATCCCAGCTGTAATGATGGCTGAGAGCAGCAAGAACATATGCAGACCAGGAAGAAGAAGTAGTGCAGTAAAAAGCCGTGATGAGCACATCGACATTTAGGGGTGAAAAAATAAAACAGCTGGAAGAGCAGGTTGGGAAAGGAAGATCAGAAAGCTATAATGAAAGCTATAGTGAGTTTCAGGAAGGTGAGTCATTAGAGAAACATAAAATAAAATAATATGGGTTTTGAACAGTACCTTCTAAAATTAGCAACTAAGAAGCTGTGGTGATTTTTGTTGCCATTGTTTTTGTAGTTGTAAAGGAGAAGCCAGATGAAAATGTGTTAATAGAGAGTTGCTCAGAAAAGGAGGCTTCTGTGCATAGACTTGTGTTTAAAGGATACTTGGACCTGAAGAATGAAGATAGGGTAGTTATTAAAGATCAGGCTGGGCCCAATGTGCATTATTTATGCATGTGAGAGACTCAACCATAGTTACAACCTGAGAGAAAAAGCCAGTAGAGCACAAGTGATCGAAAATACAAGATAAATATAGGAATATGGATGGAGCAAGTATTATGAGACAGTGAGGCAGGATAAGTGGAGAGCTTGGTGCAAACTCTGGACTTCTCCACATGCCTAAAGAACTAGGGAAGACAACTGTACAGTCAAATTTGGTTATGCATTAGTTATGAAATGCAACTCTGATTGCTTAGGGCATTTAGCTGGAGGCATGGCTCATTTTTTCGGTAAACATTTACTGCAGCTGTGCTGTGTGACTAGCACAGGGATAGATGTTTTCACACTTATACCATTGTTTAGTCTGAAGATAGATTTTTGATCCCAAGGACAGATTTAACACTGAGGCAGCTGGAAAGCCATTGTAGGGATAACCTTTTGGAGGAAAAGACCTTAGAATTTCTTCATATTACACCATCTAGATCTGTGCCTTGGCCTCTGGGTAGACTGGTCTGTCTTCCCACCTTAGGAAATTATACACCCTAGGAAGTATGGGTAGGAAGCTGTGTGACATGTGTATGTGTAGATGTGGTGGTGGTGGAGGATTGTATGGAACACTCATGTTTGATGGTTTCTAGGTCATAATAACTGCCTTTGATTTAGGAACTTAGACTTACCAGCTTTGGAAGCCCAAGGTGTCGGCTTTTGTTGGCTGGTCCAAGAAAGTCATTCATACTGGCCAGGTGCATTAGAAAACACAGGCATTTGTAATGAGTGAGATACGTGTACCATGAAGATGAGGACCAAGACTTTTTATCCCAGGATCGATATTCTGCCCAAGGGGTAATTAATAGTTATCTTCATGTGAGATTTATTTTGAGCATAAAATCAGAAATTTCCAGTTTGTATGTGGAATTTTATTCTGATAGTATTAGAACAATAAGGGACCTCTATGAATTTCCTAATTCTATTCTTTTGAAAACATTAAATAAAGCCATTAGATGAAAATCCTATTTCCAAAACAGTTTTAGGCTAACAAGTCTTTCTCATTGCAATGTCTACTTTTAAATGGTCTATATAAGATAAAGAATTCATTTTAATTTACTGAGCCTTACCCTGTCACATTTATTTATGTAATGGTTGCTCTGTAGGCTTGTTTTAATATCAAAGAGTGTTCTTTTTGACCTTTTGCCTTTTTTACATTTCACCTCTGTTTGTCTCTTTGTCCTCAGCAGGCATCCTCATTTATTTATTGTATTTAATTCTCCTGGCTCTATTTCTCTTGCAGAACTAAATGTTTAACTCTGGGGTGGGGGAAGAAGTCTTCTATTAATTTAGGTAAATGGCTAAAGTTAGAGACTTATACACGTATTTGAAAAGGGAAAAGGGCGTGGGGAGAAAAACTTTTTTCTTTAGGAAAGATAACTGGGCTTTTAAGGAAACAATAGAAGATGTTAATATTTGTTTATGCAGGTTCAAGGAGTCTTTTTCAATTTTCTTCATAGCCGTAAAACTCCCCAAGAGAAGGGATTTATGAAGGTGGAATTTTTTGGGAAAACTCAGTCTTAAGACAGATAAGGGGGATTCAGAAAAAAATTTCTTCACAGTGGTATATTCTGGATCTCTTAATTTCTTCTGTCTTAAACTTCCCTGTAAGCTTCACAAATCGGAAGCTGAGTCGTTTGATTCCCGCATACCCCATCCAAGCAGGCCCGCAGTCTTGGGAATGGGTCAGTCCGGTTAAACGATTGTGTCTCATTGCTGGAGGCAGTGGTGGAGGTAGGGGCTGGCACCCACTGAAGTCAGTCATGTACATGGTGCAAGCAATCAGACATTTAATGAGGGACATCTCTATGAAAATGAAAAAAAATTAAGATTAATGGTTGGAATAAACTATAAATGTAGTTTTATTAAGTTCATTTGAAGTGTCTTTAGATGGTGGAGGGAGAATAGTAGTGGCATTGTTACAGTCATGCCTATTTCTACCTAGAACAGAACATGGAAAATGCCAGTGTTGTAGTAAACTTTCTGAGCAGCCCACACTGTGATGATGATAAGTGCTTTGGCATTATACTAAGTCGTTCAGCTTCAGCTTAGAGAGCTGTGGAAAAATGGCAGTTTGAGTCCTCAGTGATGCCAAATCAGGAGGGTGGGGAGAATGATTAGAAGTGCCAATTACTGGGAAAATGTGCAAGATGGCAGGATCTAATTTACAAAGAGGTGAAAATAGCCCAAAGATAATGAACAGAACTAGAATCTGATAAACCCACAAGGGTGGGTTATAGATTTCCATTGAAAACTCTTGTTACAAAATAATTCTAGTCTCATTAAATTTGGCCCAATCATTGACATAAGTGTAGGAAGAATGGTAATTGACTACATAGGCCTTTTGAAGTTTGCTTTGCTGAAACTTTTGTAAAGAGTCTCAGATTGGACTTTAAAAGGCCTTTTGAGGATAGGAAACCAAGCCAAGAACTTCCCATCAGACATCATTTATAGTACCTATAGATTTGGGTAAATTTTTTTCTTCTTGAGGTCCCCAGTATATGCCAAGTTTCTTAACATGTGAGGAAATGACCCTCTGTACTCATGTGCAAACCTTGGAATCCTATAAGCCTGGTACAGGGCCATTTATCCCAAGAAGGCATTGTGAGCAATGGCTCCATAAAGTAACTCTTACTTCCTTAAGACTGTCTGGCCATATCTGATTCTATGCACATTCTTCTCAAACATAGCAGTCCAGTCAAAGCTCTGGTAATATAACCAGTGTTTCCAATTATGCCCTATTAGGGGAAGAATAGATTCTTAATGAACTTATCCAAATAATTAAATTGCCATGAAAATAAGAATTCTCAATAACAGCTTCTGAATTCTGGAGGGATCAGTTAACAAGAAAAAGATAAATGTTTCATTTTTATTTACAAACATATAATCTACTGAGTTGGTTTGTATAATATAAATAGATTAAGAGAAGAGAGAAAGAGGTTTGTTATATCAAGGAAATAGAACATTAAAGATCTAACAATATTCTGGAAAAAGTAATAAAAATGTTATTACTTTTAATTAGTTCATTTAGTCCCACATAATTAATTTTTGTTCTGCTTGATCTTGGGTTAGTGATTTTATGAACCCATCAGCTTCTCCATTAGTTATAGAAATCCTTACTCTGTCCAGTATATTATTTCAGCAATGCCATCAGTAGCTTGTACCTGTCATAGTCCTTTTCATGAGTCTCTGAGACAATCCTTTTCCTTAAAGACCAAGCAAGAGCCTTTAGAAAAGTATCAGAATAAAAAAAAAAAACTAACTATGAATGACAAAAAGCTTAAAATGCCATGGTTATAGATTGATGAAAGTTCATTATAATATAGTTGAAAAAGGAATTTGGTCATTTTTGTCATATAGAACATTTTAAGTTAATAAATAAAATTATGATTGATGATATTGTACCAACATGGGCAACAAGGGCACTATCAAATGTCTGAGAAGGTGATATAATTTCTAAAATTCTTATATTAAAACTTATATACATAAAAATACAATGTAAGAAGATTAAGTATCTCTATTTACTTGACAAATCTTCACATGCAATTTAACTTACTAAATAAACATGATTAGTTTAACATCTATGTTTTTACAAGGTGAAAGAACAAATGTTTTGAACAAATTCTTCTAGGACTCTCTTCAAATCTCAAAGTTAGTTTAATGTCAAGAAGACTTTATTTAGAATTTGATTTTGGAAAACAGTGAAAAATGTTAAAAGGTTTGAACACTTGATTTAATAGGATCACAGATCTCTATGAAACTATACTTAGTTATCTATTCACCCAAAGTGCTAAAATAAATACAGGGTGTAACACAATTTTTTAAAAGCGGACATGGCAGGGGAAGGTGCAGACTTGCCAGTCTATCTTTCAAAAAGGACAGAAATGGCTGGGAAGCTGGATGCTTCCAAAGCACATGAAATTATGGGCCAGAAATCTTTTTTTTCCCCATTATTCAAGTTATCTCTACTCAGTTTTTTTAAAATTAATTCTTGTTCAAGTACAGTTTTCTGTCTTATATTCCCAGCCCTGTCCCACCCCCAGTGCTCCCCACCTCCCTCCCATTTCTGCACCCCACCTTAGTTATTGTCCATGTGTCCTTTATACTTGTTCCTGTGAGTCCTTCCCCTTTTCCCCTGCGATTCTCTCCCCTCTCCCCTCTGGACCCTGTCAGCCTGTTCCGTATTTGAGTGCCATTGGTCATATTTTGCTTGCTTGTTTGTTTTGTTGTTTAGATTCCTGGTAATGGTGATATCATATGGTATTTGTCTTTCACTGCCTGGCTTATTTTGCTCAGCATAATGCTTTCCAGTTCCTTCCATGTTGTTGCAAAGGGTAGGAGCTCCTTCTTCCTTTCTGCAGCATAGAATTGCATTGTGTAAATGTACCATAGCTTTTGGATCCAGTCATTTACCGATGGGCATCTAGGTTGCTTCCAACTCTTGGCTATCGTAAATTGTGCTGCTATGAACATTGGGGTGCATAGGTTCTTTTGGATTGGTGTTTCAGGGTTCTTAGGATATACTCCTAACAGTGGAATTGCTGGGTAAAAAGGCATGTTCATTTTTAGTTTCCTTAGAAAATTCCATACTGTTTTCCATAGTGGTTGTACCAGTCTGCAATCCCACCAACAGTGAACTAGAGTTCCCTTTTCTCCACAACCTCTCCAATATTTGTTGTTTGTTTCTTTGTTTATGATGGCCATTCTGACTGGTGTAAAGTGGTATCTCATTGTGGTTTTAATTTGCATCTCTCTGATACTTAGTAATATTGAGCATCTCTTCATGTGTCTCTGGATCCTCTGTATGTCCTCCTTGGTGAAGTGTCTGTTCAAGTCCTTTGCCCACTTTTTAATTGGGTTGCTCATCTTCTTTGAGTGGAGTCGAGTGAGTTCTTTGTATATTTTGGAGATTAAACCTTTGTCTGAGGTATCACTGGCAAATATGTTTTCCTAAGCTGTTGCTTATCCTTTTCTCTTAAACAAAGGAAGGGAAAAGACTCTTGGCCCTTTTTCTTTCCCCTGGGAATCCACTTAAATAAACATGCAGTGTCTATGTGTGGTTTCCCAAAGGACAGTATTTTTAAATGAAGAAACAGACTCTAGGTGCAGCCTTGACCTGGTCTGGCAAAGGGTGAAGGGGCTTTTCTTTGGGTGTTCTACAGGGGACGGACTCTATGGGGGTAGACTCCAGGGCAAAATTCTGCCTTTCTTTCAAAATTGCGTATCTTTTGAATAAAAGACCCCTTTCCTTTTTCCCCAAACCTCTGCCTCCAAAATTTGCCTATGGTTGTCAGGCAGTGGGACCAATCTCTGTTCAGTAACAATATTGTTAGGTGAGGATTAACAAAACAAAAAAAAAGGAAAAAGGGGAAAAAAAGGAGCCAGTAATTCAAGAAAACTTGCCCTTTTAACAGGAAAAAAAAGCCTAAAGTAGTTTGATTGTTACACTATTGATATTGAAACTTATTTTAAAACCTTATAATGAAACCATTCAATCTTAGCCATTTTGACCACATAGGATAACATTCTCTCTCATTTTTTCTCTATGTACTCCTTTTCTGCCAAACCTTTAAAACTTTCTATCTCCACTCAGGTATTTTTCTTCATCTTTCTCATCTGGAATGACCTTTAAACTACCTCTATACAATTACTTTAGCACAATTTGCTCTCCTTTTTTTCTCAGTAAAAACTTCCTTCATTTTTTGAGTACTTTGCTTAGAATTTTTTCCTTCACTCTTATTATTTCTAGTAGTTTCTTTTATATATATGTTAATTAAAAATATTAATCCTTAGTAATCGTAGTTTCCAGAGAAAAAGAAGAAATGCACAATGTGGATTGTTTGTTATAAACCAGTATTTTGTACTAGATTAGCAAGGTTATGAATATACCATTTTATACTTTCTAGACACTTAAATTTCTTTATAGTACAACTTCTTAATGTGGCAAAAAGAACACACTTAGTAACAAACCCAAGTATCTTTATTAAATTCTTATAAAAATAAGAAAGTAGAAAAGTAGAAAATTTATGTTTAACAATTAATGTTTCAGTATTTTACCTTATTTAGAAATATTGCAGATATTCAATGAGTACCTACCATTTAACTGAGTATAATTTTGAGGTTTCAGAAACAACCTCTGAGCAGATATATTATAAAACACAATTATTGTTGAAATAAAGTCAGTCATAACAATGGCTCAAATTGAAATCAAATCTCTAAGTTTTATAATCTTAACTATCTAATAAGATTACTTATATCCTAAGACTGCTTGGCTAGTAAACCCAGATAGAATAAACTTTTTATGTCTACATTTATATGTAGTGTTGACAACTCTGAAGACAAAATATTTTTATAAACTAATAGTACCAATCTAGTCTTAGTTACCAAAGATTTTTCTGAACTACATGGACTCTAAAAAACACATGGGTTAGTTTCTATATTCTTGAGAGGTTTTTAAAAATATTTTATTTATTTATCTTTAGAGGGGAAGGGAAGGAGAGAAATATCAATGTATGGTTGCCTCTCGTGAGTCCCCCGCTGGGGACTGGCCTGCAATCCAGGCATATGCCCTGACTGGGAATCGAACCGAGATCGTGTGGTTCGCAGGCCCACGCTCAATCCGCTGAGCTACACCAGCCAGGGCGAGAGTTTTTAAAATAGTTAATTTATGGGTGGTGATTTTTTTTCACAGACACGGGAGAAGGAAGAAAAATCATTTGGCTGTGAGTGTGCCGTTTTTTTAGGCCCAGGTTGAGACTGAGTTGAGAAGAAAGCTCAGAGCCCCCTGACTGAGGGGTTTAAAGCCTGAAGAAATTGCCAGTTTCCTTTCTGTTAAGAGCAAGACAGTCCTTTCCCCAAGGTCCTGGGTTTTTACAGTATCTGCAAGTGTCTTAACACGAATGGCAAAGGCTTTGTGGCTGGTAAGAAAAATGGGTGGGTTTTGTTACTTCTAGAGTCATACTTCCATTTCTGCAAAGTCTCAGTTTGTGAGGTGAGCATTATTAATTTTAATTGCTGCCTTTTATTGCTTTCTTGCAAGCTGTTTTCAAAGAATTGGTGTCAGCTTCAATGATACCAACCCTTCCAACCACATTATTTTGATTTTTTTTTTTTAGCATCAGGAAGATTTCCAACTAAGACGGGGATCGAAAGACCTCTGTGTTCTGAGGCTCTTGGATTTGGAGCTGTGTGCCTTTGGAATGTTTGCATAAACTGCTTAACAAAGCCTTTAAGATGTATTTTCTCCCTCTGAGTCCATAGTTCCACTTTAGCCCAATTAACCTTTTTGGAGGAAGACCTATAAAACAGCCATTATCAGGCCCTGAATATTGCCCTTCAATTGGACCAACTTCTGATCATTTACATGAGGGTGGGGAAGAGGGTCTGACCATTTGTTACCTTGGTGAAGAGGAAATCTTTCAGGGGTCATCTGGCTTGTTGCATGACTACAGCACAGTCGTGGTAGAGAGGGTTTATGCTGGACTTTGGATTTTAATTTTTGTTCTCAGTCTAATTTCTGCTCTTTATTTTTGTCAAGTGAGCATTGTAAGCTACCCACAACACAGTTGTCCTTCTTTCAACTTGATCCTATGGCTATCTACAAGAAATTTGTTTAGGATGACAGGTTTCTAAAATTCCTTTTATATATAAAAGCATTTCCAAATCAAAGGCTATATCAACAGGATATTGATGATTTAGGGTCGCCAAAGGTATAACTGTTTCATAGATGTAACTCAACATCAAGAAGGCTTTTTATGATGTAACCATGGGCACAAAAGGTATCCTCTTCAAAGAATGTAAAAGATGTAGTCCCCATGGTCCAAACTCTTCAAGATAGCCAAAGAGCACAAAAGAGACTTCCATGAACTCGTTGAGAGCTGACAATGAACTTTGTGGGGCACCAACTGCAAACAGAATGCTCAGGTTACTTACATTTCTGTCCATTCAACTATAAATTCTTAGGTTCTTTGCCCCCAACCTGATGGTTGACCACCTCTTATCACAGACCCAACAGGCAAAAAACAAAAACAAAAACAAAAACAAAAACAAAAAAACAGAGAGAATTCTCTCACTGAGTCCAAGCCAAGCTCTCAGGACATAAAACAAGACAAACAGGACACAGTGGTGATCCCTGAGAGGGAAAGGATCTATGACAAGCGTACTCAAACCATGAGTCACAATACTCAAAGAACTAGCTCCTTCAAAGGTTTCCTCCTGCTAATTTAAATCTTGGGAAAAAAAAACAGGAGAGACTCTTACTGTGCTTGCTCTACCAGACCCTTGCATAGAGAACCAGGAGTCAGATAGGTAAGGAAATTCGCCTTTGTTTGGTTGCTCAGAGGTCCTGTGATCTCAGCAGCAGCTTCCAGAGTGATTCAGGAATCTCAACACCAAAGTGTCAGGGAGGAAAATTTTTTCTCTACCCACTTATGTTAAATGATTGGAGGCTGTAGATGAATTAAACTGACAAAGGACAGGTTAGCAAGAGAAAGTAACCCCCCCAAATTTATTCACATGGATATTGAACAAGCAAAAGAAGAGTGTCTTACTGTCTAAAGCTTGGGGCTAATATAGCTCACTTAAAAGAGGAAAGGAAGGGTAAAGAAAAGGCTTCCAGGAAGAAAAAAAATTGTTTCTTCAGGAAAAATAAAGGGATTCTTAGAGGAATAAACAAGAGATAAGAAAGTTTAGGACAATGTTTATGCAGGTGAAAGTGGTCTTTTTCCATCTTCTTCATGGTCACAAAATTCTCCAGAATAAGATATTTATGGTACTTGAATTACTTGGGGAGGCTCTGCTTTTAGGTACATAAGAGAGTTCCAAAAAATATTCTTCACAGTGATATGTCCTGGATGTCTACCACAATCTCATTGCAGCTGCAATCCACCTTGATCCCGTGATCTCCCTGTTCCATAATGCAAGACATCGTTCCTGAGAGCCTCATGCCTAATGACAGTGATGCCTGGTATATTAAATGTGGCATATCTTGTGTATATTTTAAACCACTGGATAGTTGAAATAATTAGGTTTCAAAAATATATTTATTATTTTAAAACCATGGATTAAAAGGGGGAACTGCAATCTAACAGAAAGCAACCTCACAAGGAGATCTGATCATAAATTCCTAACTGGGTGGGTCATGTGGGTTACATGCCCCAGGCATCCAACTTTTTTAGTAAAAGGTTTTTCTTTGCTGTAATGAGCCCTGTTCATTGTTTCTCTGCACCTGGGTTAACAGACCTTTGAAAGGTCTATTTCAGGTATCTCAGCAGCTTAAGCACCCTCAAGAGAGGACATAATTTTGTAAACTATTGTTTAATCCAGTCCGTGCTTTGCTTTCTCCCACCTCCATGTCATCTTCCTTATGTTTCCTCCTATTCCAAAGAAACTGCAAAACTGTTATTCTCTAGAGCACTGGAGATCTTACTTCCTGGCAATTGTAGTCAGTTTGGCTCAAATAAACTCTTGTAAAAATTCTCTGCAGCTTTGGACGTTTATTACATAAACAAATTGTTAACGGCAAATGGCACCAGATGTTAGACTCGGTTCAGCAACCTCAGATCTTGAGTTAGGATGGGAGAAAAATTCAGGGCCGAGGAAATGAAACACAAGCAGAAGTGTATTTAGAAAGTCCTAGAGGTAGAAGAAACAAGTACGAAAGCAAAAGAAGCATCCTTGGATCTTAGGAGTAGGAAAGGCAAAGAAAATGCACCTGGTGGGGAAAGAGAGAGAGACAGTGTGCTATGGAGGAGTCCTTGGTCTTTAAGGTTGTTATCTGGAGGTCTCCAGGGAGTATTTGAATAGAATATTCATCAGCTTTCCAGGTGTGTCCTTTCAGGGTTGTGATCTCCACTGATTGGTTGGCTTCAGGGCAGGGGGTCATTAGTCATCTCAGCTGGTCCTGATGTCAGCCATAGCATCACCTCTCCTGGACTTTCTGTTTTCCTGGTCCTGGAGCTGAAACACAACTGAAGCCTAGATGTTACCTCTAGAGCACAGGTGGCAAATTCAAGGATCGCAGGCCAAATCTGACCTAGTTTTATTTGGCCTGGCACCTTGTTTCTACCCGGAGCTGAGCTCCTTGTCCCTAGTTAAGGAGTAGTTACATTTACACAGTCCTAAAATTACATTTGGCCCTTTGAAGGCAACCATGAGGCTGACACGGGCCCTTGGTGAAAATGAGTTTGACGCCCCTGCGCTAGAGATTAATGCTTAAGGGAGCAGGCCTGCATGGGTTTGTATGTGAGCCATATGAGGCTATTCTCTGGCCCCCTTGTTCCTCCTCTAGGGGTGCCTACCACGTGACTACCAACAAGCCAGAGGAGGAAAGGTCAGGGGAAAATCTGAAAGGTATGACCAGCAGTATGAAAAGTCAGGGGGCTTACCCCACACGACCAGTGATATGTTAGGGGAGGAAAGGTCATTCTGGGGGCAGGGTTTCACCCCAGTTTTGCCTGCTCCTAGGCACCTGGGGCTTTCCACCATGGTGACCTTCAGAATCTGGCCTATCGTTTCTACTCTGCTCATGTCTGTCTAACTACTTACTATATCAAAACCATGATGTCTTGTAGGAAATACATGGAGACATCAGAAACCCTGGTTTATATTGAGTTTTCTACGAAGTTGTATAATCTAAATTCTCTTCTTGGAAACTTCTTTTTCGCTTATGTAAAGTGAGGATAATAATACCATAGGGGATTGATGAGATGTAATGAGATAAAGAAAGATGATTGAACTTGGCATAATGCTTAGTACATAGCAGGTATTGAGGAAATTGCAGTTCAGTGTAATGTGGTTGAACCCAACCACTCATGACAGTGAACTAACCCATTATATTTTCTCTGTTTCCATTCGTTCCTTCTCTTACTTGCAACACAGTTTTATTTTTTTAATATTTATATTTATTTATTTATTCATTTTTAGAGAGAGGGGAAGGGAAGGAGAAAGAGTGGGAGAGAAACATTAATGTGTGGTTGCCTCTCATGTGTCCCCCACTGGGGACCTGGCCTGCAACCCAGGCATGTGCTCTGACTGGGAATCAAACTGGTGACCCTTTGCTTCACAGGTCTGTGCTCAATCCACTGAGCTACACCAGCCAGGGCTGCAACACAGTTTCAATGAAAGCAGAGATGCCATAGTGTATTCTATTTTTTTACTTAACATTATCTGATAAATCTTTATTCTACATTAGTACCATGTTATCCTTTTTAAAGTCACTGTGCCACGTTGTCACTAAAAATCAGTCAAGTGGAATCACACAGTCATTTGCAAGTGTTAGTTATCTGTTTGGCAAGATGGAAGCTTATACTTTTAGATCATAAATTAATGGCTAAGTTAATCTTCCGTTTTTAATTAAGAAAAGTCAACTAAGCATAAATGTTGATTAAATGGATGATAGTGCTGAAAGCAGCGTATAGATAATATATGTCACACAGACTACTCAGCCTGTGTCTCTGGATGAAAAGTAAGGAAGGAATTGAGGTGATCTTTTGAAATATATATGCCTAAAGCCTGACAAAACAATGCTTACTGTAAATAAACACATCTATGAATTTCTGCATAAATTATTTGCTTACTTGCTTCTATAATCCACTTAGCTCTTTAAAATTTTCTCTGAACTCTCTTGGTTTCAGTCACTAAAAATGATTATTTTTCTCTATATTATCTTATACATGTATGTACTGAGAAGATAAATGACAAAGAGTGACTTCTAAGCTTTTTATAGAAGGTGCTGAGAATAAAACACACAAAAATTTCAAACTGCTCACATCATTTTGGATGGTAATTTTCCTATTATTCGTGGTCCATGTTTCCCAGTCTTCAGACAAACCTTAGGAAATCAGCATCCTAAGTTATTTCTATAGTATGTACACTCATCTGCTGTTCCTCCAGATATGTTATTTATTTTTAGAGAAAAACCAATGTTGAAGTTAAGACTTCATCAGGTTAAAGGCAGCTTAAATCCAGCGATGAAAATGTCATCTCTCATGTGCACTCTATCAGTTTGACCCCCCAGAAATCTTTGCTTTTTCCCTCATCTTCTTGCTGGGTTTACAGTCAAAGAAGAAAGGGATATAGTGTTTACTGTCTAAATGCCAAATGTTAATTGAATCATTTAATGGGTACCAACACCAAAGAAAAGAAATAAAAAGGAGGCATATCATTCCCCTCAAAGAGTAGAATAACTTGCACTCTATTCATTTGGTCTCCTGCTGCATTTGGTAAGTCCTCTCTTCCTCTTGCTTATGTTCAAACATCCAATGCGTTTATCAGACTGCCTTTGGGGGCTGCCTGTGAGAATAGGGATTTGCATTCACATCTTGTTATAGAAAACATTCAGGCTAATACAACAGCAGCAGTCTATGTTAAAAATATACAAGTGTCGCCTAAAATCTAACCTCTTAAATAACAAAGAGGACATCTGGTCATACTCCTTGTGTTCCCTCTACTCCCACAGTCCAAAATCTTGCAGAACATTTTCTTAGCACATAACAAAACCACAATAGAGTACAATAAAACCTCACTAACCCTCCATCGATTAAAAAGTGGGAAACAACCTTAAAGAGCCAAAGTTTAATTTAGAGTGATTGATTTTGTAATATAAACTTGTAAGAGTTGAGAAAGTATGAGTAAGTATTAAGTGAACAATATATTCAGAGGACTTTTGCAAAAATTTCTAAGAAAATAAAACAGTACACAATATTTTAAAGGACTTGTCACTCTGACCTGCTCATTACTTGGATGTAGACATTTCCTCTATGTCAGTCCTGATCTGTTTATATTACAAAGGATTTTTATTTTATATTTCATCTTCTGTCAAGGATGCTATTTCCCAGATGCGCTTGTGACTTTCTTCTTTATTTTCCTTTAAATCTCCACTCAAATATCACCTAAATAAAATAGCATCCCAACTGTTCCCAGGACACATTCTAGCTCTCATGTGTCTTACTATTTTTTTCTTTGCTCTTACCACTCATTTGACATACAGCGTATTTGTTTGTTTATTGCCTCTCACCCTGCACTAAAATGTAAACTTTATGCAAGCAGGGACTTTATGGTTTTCTTTGTTCTTTGTTGCCATTTCCTATAGCAGCTACTGGCATGAAGAAGGTACGCAACAAATATCTGTGGAGTAAAAGAAGAAATGAAATTTACTTGACTCTGATACAAAAATTTACTGAGAAAAGGACACAAATTGATAAATATCTGGTACAATATTAATACAACCATAGAAAGGAACCTTTCTGTTTGTGCCTGGTGTTCTCAAGTCTATTTGTTGTTTTCTTTTTGCTGGGTTTGAATTGTAGGCATTTAACCAGGAGGCTGTATGCTGACTAATGAGAGAGAGACAGAGATCTAGCCCAGCAATATTCACACATTCTATATGCATTCATTTTTCTCTAGTGACATTTTAATATATTTTGGTGAAGATATTCACAAGATAATGAAGGTATGTCAAGTGAGCATTGAAAGTGATGAGTCTTTTTTCCATTATCAAAGACAAATACAGGTGTGTAATATATACGGAACATTGAAAGGAGGAAAAGAAAATGAGAGAATCCAAGTAATGAAAAGAAATTAAAGCTCTCCAGTAATGAAAAGGAAGGCCAAACCGAAGACATAAATCTCTGCACTCAGCAAGGATTTATACTTATGTGGAGTGAGTGGACCAATGGCTCTCATGATGTGATTCATTTTAGAAAAATGCCGTTTCTTCCACCAAATATAGAGTCCATGGTTTAGTGAAAATGTCATCTTCGGTCTGATCCCATGAGCCAAATTCTGAGCCCATATATTCTCATACGAGGAATAAACTAATTCCTAAGCTTATTTGTAAGATTCTAAGGATACTGTCAAGGAAGGGGCACTCTCTACTGAGGCAAAACCTTCGTATATTTGCATTAGGCCTTATGCTATACACTCTGTGTAACATGCCATTAATAATGTAAAGATCATTTAATTTTACACTGCTTTAAACTTGTCCAAATGACCAAGAAAGATATCAACCCACTTATAATGCAGTCCTGTTGGTGATACTAGAGAGTATGTGATCATGAATTATTTCCAATAGACTCAGAATAGTTAGGCAGGGCAGAATCTAGACAGGTTATTTTCTCCTAGGATCAAATCTGAATCAATCCACAGAGATATCATCAGTTTTGGGGGTTGGGCTTTAAAGAACAACTATCATTGATAATTATTATTATTTTTATTTATTTATCTTTAGAGGGGAAGGGAAGGAGAAAGGGAGAGAAGTATCAATGTATGGTTGCCTCTCGTGAGTCCCCTGCTGGGAACTGGCCTGCAACCCAGGCATGTGCCNGATACTGTCAAGGAAGGGGCAGTCTCCACTGAGGCAAAACCTTAGTATATTTGCATTAGGCCTTATGCTATACACTCTGTGTAACATGCCATTAATAATGTAAAGATCATTTAATTTTACACTGCTTTAAACTTGTCCAAATGGCCAAGAAAGATATCAACTCACTTATAATGCAGTCCTGATGGTGATACTAGAGAGTATGTGATCATGAATTATTTCCAATAGACTCAGAATAGTTAGGCAGGGCAGAATCTAGACAGGTCATTTTCTACTAGGATCAAATCTGAATCAATCCACAGAGATATCATCAGTTTTGGGGGTTGGGCTTTAAAGAACAACTATCATTGATAATTATTATTATTTTTATTTATTTATCTTTAGAGGGGAAGGGAAAGAGAAAGGGAGAGAAGTATCAATGTATGGTTGCCTCTCGTGTGTCCCCTGCTGGGAACCGGCCTGCAACCCAGGCATGTGCCCTGACTGGGAATCGAACCGCAGTCCTTTACTTCACAGGCCTGTGCTCAATGCAACGAGCTATGCCAGCCAGGGCTGATTATTATTTTTGAAATTGATCATGTTGTAATAAATCAGAGTAGAGTATCTTCTCTATCACTGACTATGTAGTAGCAAAATTCAGACAAGTAGTTCACACAGTTTGTGCTGGAAGGTATTGCTTATTAAAATGAATGCAGCTATTTTATTGGGAGGATAGGGAATCTCTGTGAATAAGTTAGGCAGGAGTAGCTAATACAAACAACACTCATATAGTGCAGGCCATCCTACTTTGGCTGGCTATATATTAGGTTCCATATATTGTACAGTCAAGTTTGACTTCAATGTTTTTCCAAAATTAGGGGTTGAGCTATTTAATTCAGTCACTAATAAACTGATTTCCAATTCCGCTGGTTGGAGTAAGTGAGTATTCACAGAAGTGGAGGACAAAAACTGGCAGCCAAAGAGTAGATGTAAAAAGACAGATGCCCAGGGCTGTGTAACGGCAATAGTTGCTGAGCTGAGATTTAGATCAGGGAGGGCACCGCTTAGTACTGTTCCAGATGACAACAGACATTTAGGTAGTAGGCTGGAAAATGGTCTACTCTACCATCTGAGGGAAGGGCCTGAAAACCCCAACGCTGACTCAGCAGGTTTTGCAAAACTCAGTGTATAAATTGGTCACACGCAAGAGGAAAGTATTTTACATTTAACTAGATTGTTATAAATGATGATGCCACCCCTTGAGAGATCTCCTATCTGTTCATCTCCCTGAAAGTCTCTCAAATATTTTTTGTAAATTTTCCCAGGTTTTGTTTGGTTGCAAAAAATAATACAAATTAACATAGGAAGATGCCACTTGTTTCAAGCTGCAGACAGTATTTCCATTTGCTCTAATCAGAATTTTTCCAAAGTGGTTATCTTCCCAAATAAACAGTGTGAAGTAACAAATTGTGCCTAGAATACAATTTACACTTGAAAAGCTTATTCTTTGATCTTATCAATGAGCAGCACTTTTTCCAAACCAAAATAGGATATATTTTTCACTATGATATTTCATTAGAAAAATATTCTTTTTTTCTAAGATAAAATTAATTTATATTGTTATTGAAATAAAATATGCAGAATGCAGGATATAAAAAATACATAATTAGGTCTCAATGAACTTCCAACATGACTTTTCTCTAACAGTTGCTTATGAAAAGGAAAAAAAGGCAATACCAAAGTTTGTTTTCCTGAAACACCATCTGTTATTTTTGTTTGAATTAATCTTAGTGCTCTCAAAGTTATGGGTACTGTGCAGTAAAGAACAGCATTATGGGAAACATTGTACTTCCATGTGCCCGACTTCCCCAATTTTACAAGTATAGAAGTCCAAAGTGATCTCTTCTATCAGAGGTGTGACTAAATTTCTTCCTTGTGCACTGTACTATTAGCAAAGTAATATTGCATTGTCAGTTTGCTTGCACTGAAATGCAAATAAAATAGGATCTTGGTTTGCATATTTTCCATCTAATTGTTGTTTTCTTTATGTCACATATATAGAGACTTTGAAGAAAGTGATTATCAAATTGTTATCAAATACCTATAAATTCTATTGATTTCTCTACCTTAAGAAAATTAGTTTTTTTATAATTAATTAAAAAATTAGATTCTCTCCCTCAAAGGAAGATCTACAGACTTCAAATACTTTTATATACTGTATAAACATCAATGCACATTTTATACATAATTTTTCTCCCCTTTGGGAATAGTGGTCTGGAAATATTTAACAGCATGACACATGGTTATAGATATTTTCCATGGAGATTATATCCGTCCTTTTACTTAAAACTAAAATGAAAGCCCTGCCTGGGTGGCTCAGTTGGTTGGAGCATCGTCCCATACATCAAAAAGGTTGAGGGTTTGATTCCCGGCCCGGGCACATGCCTAGGCTGCAGGTTTGATTCCCAGTCAAGGTGCATATAGAAGGAAAACAATCGATGTTTCTTGTTTCTCTCTCTTTCTCTCTCTTGCTCTCTCTCCCTTTCTCCCTTCCCCTCTCTCTAAAATCAATGACTATATTCTCAGGTAAGGATGAAAAACCCTAAAATGACAAATTTAAGATTTATGTTTTTCAGGTATTTCCCTTAAATCTCAGAAAAATAAACTCAAAACAAACCAAAAAAGAAGACCAAGTGATGGTTATCTATAGGCCACATCTACTCAAATTAAGGTTTTTACCCTGATTATAAATTCCAAGAACATAGAGAGTATTTGAAAACTCACCACACTCTGGAGGGTCCAGCAGTGATCTCTGGTCATGGTTTTTGACAGGGTCAGTGCTATGTCACTGGTTGCTCTGGTTAGTGTCAGGGTTAAGTCATCTGGTTAAGTCATTAAATGGCAATGATGATAAATAACTGAAGTGTGTGAACACTTGCTATGTACCAAAAAC
The DNA here is from genome assembly GCF_014824575.4 of Sturnira hondurensis. Taxonomy (NCBI): domain Eukaryota; kingdom Metazoa; phylum Chordata; class Mammalia; order Chiroptera; family Phyllostomidae; genus Sturnira; species Sturnira hondurensis. Next base: position 24,966,136 of record NW_028083059.1, on the reverse strand, counting down.
TTTAAATTAACTCATCCAATTATGACAACAAACTCCTTGTGGTAAGTATAATTATCGTCTCCATTGTACAGGTGAGGAAAGAGAAGCAATATATTCTGTGTTCCTGGTGAGCTAAGGGGTGGAACTGAACCCAGGCAACCTGACCTCATGATAAACCTGTGCTCCTAACACTACTCAAAGAACGCAGCCAGCAGGTGAGGTTTGGCTTATTACCATTTTCAAGGGCAAAATTCATGCAAAATAGGCCAGTGTATAAGAGAGGGTTCAGTCTCTACAATAATAATAGCAAGTCCTTAGTTGGCACTTGTTCTGTACCCAGCACTTTATATATAGCAATTGATTTAATCTTTATAACATCTCTAAGAGTAAGGTACTCTTTCAGTTTTCACCTCATCATTATAGAAACTGAGGCATCAAGATACGAAATAGCTTGCCTACAATGGCATCATAGTGACAGAGAGAGGCTTTGAACTCAGACGGTCTGACTCTAGAGTACTTGTTCTTTGCCATAATAAAATGTTGTATCACATTTTGAAAATTTAAGACCTTAAGTAATTTATGGGCAACATCCAGTTTAGAGGAGCCAAATGTAAGAGAAGAAGGAGGAAACATATAAAATTTAATAAAAAGAGAAGAAATATATCAAAACATATCAATAACAATGACCCATGGGCACTCCACAATATAATCTACATTTACCCTTTTGTTCTGGTGCCTGTTAGATTGAATTGTGTCCCTACAATCCATACATTGAAGTTCTAAACCTGTGTACCTCAGAATGTAATAGAGGTATGGTCTATACAGAGAGAATCAGGTTAAAATGAGCTTGTTTGGGTAGACCCTAACCCAATGAAACTGTGCACCTGTAAGAAGAAAAAATTGGGGCAGAGACCACATCGAGGAAAGATGTGGTGTTCCGCATCTTCCCTCGATGAGAAGGGAAGACAGCCACTGACAAGTCAAAGACAGAGGTGCGGAACACAGCTTTCCTTCGAAAGGAACCAACCATGCTGATGATATTGTTTCATACGTCTAATCTCCAGAACTGTGAGACAATACATTTCTGTTGCTTAAGCCAACCAGTTTGTGGCACTTTCTGAGAACAGCCCTAACAAACTACTATAGTATGCTTAAATTAAAATGTGCAGAAAATAATTTTAAACAGTGTAGCCAGTTCATGGAACATAAGGAAGGACACTGGGACCTCTCAGGGAATTCAGAACAGTCTATGCAATCGAACTTCAACAGGGACTGAGGAGTGTCAGGAACTCAGGCAGCATCTCCAAGTCTCACTCTTCATTTTCACAGGCCGTATCATCTCTCCTTTTTTTTTTTTACTTTTGTTGACAGTATTTCTTCACTTTTTTACACACAGGACTGCACCAAAGCCTACAAGGGTTCAGGCCCCTACAAAGTAACAAATACTTACTGAGAAGTTTAAAATCTCAAGTCTAAACTCATAAGAGGCAATCTGATAGGCCTGACATAGGCCAAGTTTCTTTCCGTATTTCAGTCAGGCCTGGCCAGGGAAGCAGGGCTGTCCAGGGTGAAGATGGCTGTGGGGTTCAGACCCCCTCATCGAGTTCATCTGAGGGCTCTGAAGAGGAAGCACCTTCTTCACACCATAAAGAAGGAAAACAGAAAAGAAGTAAAACCAGAGAGAAGACTGCTGTACAAATTAAAGACAGGGGTGACAGACGGGAGCAGCCATCATTCCTGCCAGCCAGAGGCCAGATTAAAACGGAGAACATTCCAGGCTCCAATAAACTTGCCAAGATGAAGTGAGAGTCTACAGCAGGCACAAGCCCTAATCCAGTTGCTCTGAGGTCAGCACAGGTGCCGCAGGGGACAGCTTCCCGCAGCATGTGGAGGGGTCTGGAGAGCAGGCGGAGGAAGGCAAATCCAAGTTGTGAGCACAGCCCTTTACCAAGGGCTAGAGGGGCAACGAGGAGGGGAACAGGGATAGGAGCAGAGGTGGAAGCTGAGCCTTATTTTAGCAGATGTGAAGACGCAGCTGCACATGTTCTCCAGTTCCAATGACCACAGGCCAGACCACGACTGCATCCTGCACACATCCTCATATTTTGAAATAAAATGTGACATCTAAGTGCTATGGGCTGGAACTTGTTATTCATTTGATAACTTATGTAAATAAAGTATCTGGAGCAGAACTTCCTTAAACTTTGAACATTTTTTCCCTACAATTACGCAAAATTTTATAACAGGTAAAATTACATTATAGGATCATACGACTCCTTTTATAAGCACCTGGAGAACTGGATGCCTAAGATTTTGAGAGCAGTGCCCTGCGGAGGTGCACCATCTAGTAACTCCCTTCCACAGTGTTCTGCTTAAATATTTACCATTTTCTGTGTGACATGATGCGTGAAAGGTTAGAAGCACTCAACTAGATGATCTCTATAGTCTTTGATCATTCTAAGCTTCTCAGACTACTATGGAAAATGTTTAAACCAGCATTGGGGGAATTTTTTAGTTTTTCTTGTAAGCAGTAAAATATAGAGTCTGGCAGAAGTAACGCCTGCTGCAGTGTGGTTGGTAGGGTAACAATATGGGTGTAATCATTTATAGTTTTAATTTGAACATTTCACCTAAAGTGTTGTATGGTGTGCTTGTGCTTGAGTGTGATATTGTTATGTTACAGAATTATATGCTTATGATGTTGTAATAAAAAGGGACTTTATTTGCGCTGAGCCCTATATATTTAAAATATGTAGGTTTCTGCCTTCTATGATTTTATGTACCAATAGCACTGTAATTTTTTTGTTACTGTAACTTTAGCTAATAATAAAGGTCAAAAGATCTTCTTACAGAAAGTAGTATCAGTTGACATACATGATTAATCATGATGAATTAAAAAACCCTAAGAATCCTGAAACACCAATTCAAAAAAAACAATATACCCCTATGTTCATAGCAGTGTTATTTACAATAGCCAAGTGCTGGGAACAGCCTAAGTGCCCACCAGTAAATGGGTGGATCAAAAAACTGTGGTACGTGTACACAATGGAACACTATGCAGCAGAAGGAAAGAGAAACTCCTATACTTCACAACAGGCTGGATGGATCTGGAGAGCACTATGCTAAGTGAAATAAGCCAGGTGGCGAAAGACAAATGCCATATGATCTCACCTATAACAGGAACCTAATGAACAAAACAAATGAGCAAAATAGAACCAGAGGCATGGAACAAGGAACAAACTGACAGGGACCAGGGGGGAGGGAGGAGGGAAAAAAGGGAGGAAAGAAAGGGAAGGGCCTAGTTCACAAACGTGTATAACCCATGGACATGGGCAACACAGTGGGGATGGACTGTCGGGGGGCAGAGGAGAGCAATGGGGGAAACTAGGACAACTGTAATAGGACAGCAATATAAATAAATAAATAAGCAAATAAAATGCACAGCACTTAAAAAAGTAAAAACACTAAACTTCTGTTAAAATAATTAGTGCTCTATCCCAGTTTGATGTTCATCATGTAATTTAGTTTTATTTTTTTAAATAAACATTTATAAATGTTTTATTTAGCAAAAATTATTAACCTCTTATGCCTAGACATTCAATTTTTCACTCAAAGATTAAATATTAATTATAATATAAAAAATAAGAGTACCTCTGTGCGCAGGGCAGACTGCCAGCTGTCAGAGAGAGGGGCTGGGGATGAAGTGCAAAGGTGGAGGGATTAAGCAAAAGAAAACAACCTCATAGATACAGACATCAGTATGGTGATCTAATAGCACATTCTCACTATTTTCTATTTATATGTAAAAGACATGTAAAACCTAGGCAAGAATGATTTTATTCTTCCTCACAAGAAATGCTTTGTCTGCTAGGGAGCTTGGCATATGTTAAAAAGATGCAGTGTAATTGGAAATGTAAAGTGTTCACTGGATTTTTTTTAGTATTTCATGTTTGATTGATGAGCATTTCATTCCCATTTGCAATTTCATATTCTGCATGTGGACAGAACTAGTATGTAAACTTGTAAAGGTAGCTAGTCAGGATGGAGACTTTCAGCTAACATTTTAGAACTAACTTTACATTTTGAATTAAAAAAAAACACCCAGATTCTCATCATTTGAATGATGTTTGAATATTGTGACTTTGGGCCAATCATCTTTTATAGAGGGAATATAATTGGCCTAAACATTTTCTTGACAAAATTCTATTAATTTTGCACTAGTACGTACAGAATTCACCAATCCTGTAAGCCATGAGATCATGGTTAATCAGTATCTAGGGCAGATGCGGCTTATTCAGTGGAAGTGGGAGCACTGGGTATTGCACGTTGCAGTGAGAAAAGGAGAGATGCAAGAACGTTCTTGCAAGCCACACTTGTATTTGAGTTTGTCTTACTTTGAAGGAGTCAGTGATTTTAAAAAGAGAGTGGCATGATGAGAAATAATTCCTGTATAAACACATTTGGGGAGATGGAGGATGATTAGGCTGGGGGAGGAGCTGAGAGCAGAGAGATGAGCAGGGGGCAACTGTAAAAGTAGTTTGTAAAAGAGGGCCTGGACTGAGGCTACGTGGTGCAGGGGACACATTGGAACTTGAGGCTTCGACAGTTATATAGGAGATAATTTCAAGGGAAATGGAAGACGCCCTCAAATTTCTGATAGAAAGTGTGAGAAAAGTAATAAAATGTATGTACATTTATTTTGGAGGAAGTGGAGGACTGAAAATTGATGACAGAAGGTTGAGTTCATTTTGCTTCCTGTTGGAGTCAACTAAAATAACAGGTTGACGGTGGCACAGAACTTAACAACTGGGGAATTACTGGTGACCAGAGTGCCAGCAGTTCACAAGCACAGGGTGGAAGAACACCAGACAGTACTGAGAAGTGTACAAACAGAAGTGTAACTTCAAATAGGGTCTTTTACTTATTATATATAACAACATACACCTTTCCATAACTAAAAACTACATGATACGCTATATAGTGAATACAGAATATCTAAGCAAACACATAGAAATTTCCCCCCTAAAACATCAGTGTGCTGACCATGCCGTGCCTTTACTTATTTCAGGGCTGTTGTTTTTTTGTTATTTCCATAGGATAAATTTTCAGGAACTAGGTCATTGGGTTGAAGAATATGAATGTTTTTGGCTTTCTAGGGTTTTCAAGCCATTTATTATAATTTATACATGTGATATCATGGAGTGAATTCAGTCATAAATAATTTGGTGAATACAATAAAATGACAGAACTCTGAATGGAAATTTATAACCTTGGTAAATATGCTTAGATATATTAGTCATTTGGCTTAAGACTAATCATATTCTCTCAAATATTATCCACTTGAAATAAAGGTTGGTCTAGATTTAGTGATGCTCCTATCAAAATTCATTTCTTGACTTTGTAAATCTCTTGCTTGGGTGATAAACATATTAAAAAATTCTAGCAGAAGGGAGTAAAGTATTTGTTTTATCAACCATTGAAATATTTCAATATTTTAGAATAAATTTAGAATTTATTCTAAATTCTGTCAGGTGAGCGTAAAGTTGACCATACCAATTGATACTTCACCTCCGGAGCCCTTGGTGGCTCCCTAGGACACCTCAAAGCAGAGCAGCCTCTGACTGGAAGAAGAAGCAGGTCATAGTTTTTGGTGCTTTATATTTATATGGAGTCCATCCATTGTCTAAAGGATGTGACGTTAAATAACCATAGTTTCTAAACTGAAGATAAACCATAAGTTAAATCACCATATGTGGTATGAAAGATGATCATGTTTTAGGAACATATAATTTTGGGTGAATCTGTTACATAACATTAAATAATTTGTGTTGAAATAGTTTAGTTGCCTTGACAGGCCTAATGTTGATTTTACTGTCATTTTCCTCCAGGATTTGATTTTCATTTGTATGAGAGGAAGAAGACACATGATACGAGTTTGGCTCATGTGCCTGAATATGGCTCCACGGGGAAGATTTGACACAGCTGAAGGTATTGCATTTTTAGAGACCTTTTTATTTTGAGCAGCTGCCTTAATAGCCTTCATCTAGTTACATTATGTGAGAAAGATGTATGACTGAGCAATGGTTTTTGGCTAAAACTTAACATTGGAAAAACAGAAACAGAGATGGATGTTCCTGAAGTTACATTTTTTATAGTGTGTAACAGATACCTAATTTTCTTATCCTAGTTTTAAAGCATTCTCTTAACCTCCAGAGTTTTTTGTTTTGTTCATTTACATAGTCAGGTTTTTCTTTGCCACAGACTATTGCACTTTGGTTTAATAGTTTGAGCCCTTATCCTGACAGCATCTCAAAGGGCTCATCTACACAAGTAGACTTCAGGGCTGCACATTCCGAAGGGACAGTTCAGCACTTTCTTTCCACTCATGTTCCTATGTGAAAATGAAAGACCTCTGATCCTCAGCTGTTCATGCACAGGTGGCAGACACAAGGCCTGCACTCTGAATCCAGCCCTCCACCTTGTTTTATCCAGCCAGGCACCTTGTTTCTACCTGGGGGTAGCTCCTGGCTCCTTGCTCCTACTTAAGGAGTAGTTCTACTTACACAGTCCTGAAATTACATTTGGCCCTTTGAAGGCAACCACGAGGCTGATGTGGCCCCCTGTGAAAATGAGTTTGACATCCTGCGTTAAGGTACTATAAAGGATAAATTATGCTTGTTTATCTAATTGTACTTAACCAGAGAACTAGGATGAAATCAACAATAGTTTTGTTTGTGAAATACGACAATGGGGGCTTTTCAGTCTGTAATACCTAAGTCAGCCGGGAAGATAGCTGATGGTAGCGTCAACACCTTTCAGGCGTCATTAAGTGTCTTTGAGTTTAGAAATGCGTAAGTCCCCTGAAAATACCAGTAGCATACTAAAATGACACATAGCATTTCAAGCTATATTTACATAATCGCAGTGAATATGATTAATACCAATTATGTTAATGCTTATTTTACTTCTATGGCTGATTGACTCAATTTACTAGTTGCTTTGGTATATTCAAGAAATACCATAATCCAAATGACCTTTTATTGAAGTTAAGGAAATCATCAGAGAAAATACACTGACTTCTTGAGAGGCAGAAGTTTTCTCTCAAGTGACAGTCTTCTTGACCTTCTAAAGTAAATCCTAAATAAAATTGCAATCTAGTTTTTGATGCTTTGCCTCATTTGATCTTTTTCCACCTTTACCTAAAAGCCAATCTTTAACCATAAATACACAGAAGAGAAAAATATATTGAGTTTCGGAGTTTGGTCTGCTCCATGGATAAGGACTTTGTATCTCTCCGAAGAATATAAATTAGAAAAGAATAGCATATAATTGTTAAAATAATGGAAAGTAATCGAGGAACTCTGGACAGCAACTCTGAATAGATACCAAAAATGATCTATAATATGACACAAAGGCTAAACACATATTTCAGGCATGTGAACTTTCTCAGGTGGTGTGGTTAGTCCAGTGAACTGGAGTTAGAAGAGGGTATGTGCAGAGAACCCTCCCTGGATGTTGCCCTCTTGCCTTTGGGGTCTGCTTGAAGCCAGGTTAGCTGGTAGTTTGAAAAGCTTGAGTAAGTTTTATAGCTCCATTTTATATTTAAACCCTGAAAAGTTAGATGTGTTTAAACAAGCTTGAACCTGTACCTAGAGCACAGCTAGAAGAGTAAGGGCACAAAACAGAAATAGATTTGGATGTAATATTTTTATATTTTAAGTAGTTACTTTTTGTGATTAGTATTCCATTTTATTCTATTTACTATGAAACAAGTAATATTAAAAATAAATACTTAATATTTTTAACTATTAAAAGTCTTATTAAGTAAATAAAAGTCTTAATACTTTTAAAATCCTTAACTGAATATTTTCATTGGAAAGGGCAATTTTAGTGATGATTAGCAGACGGCTTGGTAATTATTGGAATATTGTGAGTGCCAATAACAAAGCCTTCTGTTAAAATGCTAGGAAATTATTGTGTAAAATGTTCTTACATTTTTTCATTGCAGTTTTTTCCACAATGTATTTAGCATATTTCTGACATGTTACTTTTGTCAAATTTCTGAAACAGTATTTTTCAGTATTTGTGTTATCACTGATGTAGGAAAAAGCAGATCATTGTTAATATTAGGGTGTTAGTGAGATTTCAAAGGTGAAGGTCATTCCCTTTTCCTGCTTTTCTTCATAGTGCAGTATATGTAATGTAGCATTTCCCCAAAAAAGTACTCTTTGGGAAATGAGTTGAGTAAATAGCCAAGTAATTTCTAACATAAAACAGACAAAGAAAGGCAGTGCCATGTGGGCTAAGCCATTAAAAATGTCAGTACATCACTAGCTACCTATTATGTTGGCTAACCAGAACTTACCCATTTTTATTCACACTGGTCTAGCGAAACATTTCTAGGATAAAGAGGGGTTTCTTTCTTTTTCTATTGGTTATGCATGGAAGTCATCAATTTTTTCCTGACTTTCATTTTAATGGTTTGAAGTAGTCAAATGCATGGCTTTTCAATTTCTTTTACTACTTTATTTTATTACCTGGTTATTTTAAGGTCAAAAGATTTCCATTTCCAAAACACATAATAGAAATAATAAAGCAGTAGAACTTGGACTTAGATAATATGGACATTTTTCTTAAAAGTGTCAACATGGTTTATAAATTGTTAAAAAGGTAATAAAATTTGAACTTATATAGCATAAACTTTACCTTAAACTGTCAAATACATGATTTTAAAGACAATTTATTAATATATCATCAATAATTATTTTTCTTATTATCAGAGAAAGTGAAGTAAAATCTAGTTACCCAAGAAACCATTAGATCGGAAACACTAGATGTTCACACGTTAATTTGGTTTCATTTACCTGAAGTCTATATTTCTGCTGTGTTATCTGAGGTCAAGCCTATAAAATCAAACACCTGAAAGAAAGGTGAGAGTTTTCTAATTAAATCAAACTCCAAACATTGTTTTTGTATATGTAATCTGGAGAATTGACTATGGGTGGTTTCTTTTAAGTGTCTGTAGGAAATAATTGCTTCACTCTTGCATTCAGCTCCAGTGGTGCCAGCCGTAATATCTTCTATGGAGTTTCTCTTCAAAGCAGGATTTCAAAGTCCCTGCAAAATCTGAAGCGGTGATGCTCATACGAGCAACTTAGCATCTTCACAGAAATCCTGTCGTACTTAATTTGGAGAACAGCCTCTACATATCTAAAATAGTTTTTCAGAAGAAGAGTGATCCTTAAGGAAAAATGATTGGCCTGTCTCTCAGAGAAAATGCGATGCCACGGTGCGTTATGGAAACAGATAGGGTTTTCCTGTCTTTGTGATGTGTTTCAACATAAATTTTGGCCAGAGAGATCATTTCAAACTAGAATAGCATCAGAAACAATCAGTGCAGAGTGGTTCTGTGGAGGACTGTCGAGTGAACCGGTACCAAATGAGCCACACACCCGTGTTTGCAAAACTGTTTCGATCCCCACGAGGCTCGAAGCAACTGGTATTTCTAGAAAGCTCCAGCAGAAGTGGGGCTGGAGGATGGTGTGATTTCTGCCAATTAATGCTCCCTGAGGGCAGTGACCCTCCAGAAAAAAATGAAAAATTAATAATGATGATAGCATGTTCAACACATCGTCACTATGTTCTCCACTGTTAAGTGTATGTAAACAATAGACAATTGTGAGAATATCTACCTTGTTAAGATCTTCGAAAGAAAAGCTTGTAAGATGAGGGATGACTAGGAATGGGTTCCTTAAAGTGATACAACTCTTTTGAAATATTCTTGGCCAGTTTGTCGCAGTGGGAGGGTACTCACACAGTAGGCATATTTGGGCAAAGTGCTTGAAATGTTATTGGAGCATGACAAAAATGACTTTGAAATGTCTTCTTACACAAAATAGATTTGTTGCCAGGACACTCCTAGTTGACCATTTGACATCCCATGTCAGGCAATCTTTAAATTCATGTGTCAGTAGTAAATTATCTAATTAGTGGAACTGCTAACTTCTGGGAACTCCCCTTTCCTCTATTGACAATTCCTTTGTAAAACAAATACTAAGTCTGTAGGCTAATAGTAAAGACTAGACTCCTTTGTTCATTAGACATACAGCACTAAGAAGATGGGCAATATAGATCTGGAAGTATTTTTGCATTATGTTCTGGTTGCACAATTTGTGTGCAAATATTATCATCCCTATTTACCCTAATCAGTAATGTGTAACAGAAGAATTAGTCTTTTGTAGGTTCCTATGACTTTTAATTAGCACTCACTTTAGACAATAGCCATATGAGAAATTGTCACCCTCATCTTTTGCAATTATTTTAATTTTCAAAGTTGTTATCATAGTACTGTTAATATTTTTTAATTTATTTTTTAACTTCGGCTTTCACCTGACTAGCTCTTTTTTTTCCATCCCTGGAGGACTCATGTTATTGGGGACCATTAAACAACTCCTCTAGAAAGAATGCTTCACTAGATAAGTTTCATTCCATTAAAGACACAGGAATAAAAGCAGCTATTTATCTCTTTTGGCCAAAATAACCTGAGATGAAAGAAACAAATACATCTAATCTGGTGATGCCTTTAGAAAATGCTCTAATGACATAAAAGCTTCTGAAGGGTCATCATCACCATCACCATCCCATGAGGTAGCTTTCACGTGGCCAGCCCGGTTCTAAGAGCTGTGAGTGCATTAACGCAGACACCTTTGGGGTAGACACTATTTTTTTCTCATTGATCACTTGAGAGTAAGGAGACAGGCTGGTACTAATCACTCAGCCAGGAGGTGCTAGAGGTAGAATTTGACCCAGGCAGGCTGGCCTCAGAATCAACCCTCAGTCATTATGTTTATAACACAGGCTTCATGCCATGTATTTTCTATAGCTTTTTATCTGATTGTTTTGTCTAACTTTGAATTTTTGGGGGGTAGGGAGCAAACATGTATTTGAACTTTTATATTTTTAATCCCTCGTTATGGGGTCTTTGAAAACATTTTATTTTGTGTGTGTGTAATTAAAAAGTGGCCGTTGCCACAAAATTCACGGAGCTCCTACCTAACTTTTGAGTTTTGCCAAGCTTTCATTTGTTTCTGATCTTTCTCTGAATTGTCAGTCAGAGAATCTGAATACGGCTGATCTTATAATAGTGCCACGTTTGGCTCTCCAAAAATAACTGCTGTAGCTCATGATCTCTCATTCTTGTGGATTCTATTGAACGATGAGCTCAGCGGTTCAAATGATTTTATTTACCTTCTCCTTCAGTACTGTCTATCAGCAAATCAGGACACGGAATTTTCTTTTGTGGTGTTGCTCAGAATACAAGCAGTTTACATTTGTAAAATGTGCGTTCATATTTTAAATCACTGCCTGTTAAAAACAAAACCAATAAAATGTGATATTTTTGTAAATCAGAATTACTTTTCAAACTAATAAATGCTATGTTATCTTTTTTCAATGCCTTAAAATACTTTTTAAAAATTGAATGAAGGGGGCCTGGATGAATAATGTTTAACAAATGACAAAATTAAAAAAATGACCTCTTGATTATCAGATCAAATGTAGTTGAATTTTTGACCTGCATGTAAGGGCTTGGTCCACAATTAATGACTAAATTAATCATTTTGTTGTTGTTGTTAACTTGCTTTTTCTGGGGTGAGGATCAACTTTAAAGATCAATTTTTTCCTTATTGCTCAAGTTGTCATATGGTTTATTTGTTGCCATTGAAAGATTGACACATACCAATCAGGGATGTGTCTCAGGTAAACTAGACAATAAGGAAGTTAGGTCACTGAGTTGAAGAAACCACTGATGTTGAAGAACATAACTTTTTAGTATTTTGGTTAGCCAAGTTAGCTATTTGCACTGACCACATTTTGTGTATAACGATTTGTACCTTTCTTGCTAAATGTCTCTAGATATACAGTGATGATTTTTGCCCTGTCAAAGAGCTACATAGCAGTTGGTTTATCTCTGGGAATGAAAACAAGAATAATATTAAAATGTAAGTTTAAATAGTGCATGTATTTATATATGGAACAAGAAAGAGATACCTGCATTTTGTGGATCAGTCATGAATTGAAAGTATTTAACAAAAGGGATTAGAGGAAGTCTCTCTGCCTTCTTGCTATTCGGAGATGATTCATCCATGAGGTGCATTTTCAAGAGGAGTTGGAAAGCGAGGGTAATGCCTGTTACTGGGGTTTCTTTGGGATAATAAAGACATTTTAGGAGTAGGCTTTAACATGGGAAGATACAGATGTGCAATGAGAACACTGGAGGCCAAGTAAAATGTGGACCTGGCAACAGTCACATAATTAGAAGGTGGAGCCAGATATTGAAGACTTTCCTTAATTCTCTGAAAGAAAGTGTTTTTTTTAATGAAGCTGGATTGCTACGAAGACCATGTTCACACCTGCATAAAATATATAGAATGTGTTACATTTAAATTAGAGTGTAAATTAAAGCCCCATCCTGTAACAAGTTAGTAATTAAGTATATTCTAGAATACTTTCTTAATCTGTGTCTAAAGTACCTGGAAAATACTTATTAAAATTTCATTTATATTTGGTGATAGGCAGGTCATTCCCTAGATCATTGTCTAAACACTGCTGAGAAATGTAATTTGACTAGTAAATTAATGGCTTCTGGTGGTCTTCATGTTAACATAACACCTGGAGGCATTGCTCATCAGGGGTGCAATATTGTGTTTCATAAGATGCATGAGACAAAGGCATTTAATGAGTTTTGGCTGCACTACACATATTGTGCACAACTCTGTTCAAACTGTTACAGGCTTCCTGCCAAGATATGTAGGAGAAATTGCCTAAAAGATTAGTAGAAGAAATGGTCTCACCCCCTGCTGGGTACCCTTGTGACTGGTGTGTCAACAGTTGGAGGAAATTTTGATATAGACAGTAAACAATTAGTTAGTGTCAGTTCATAAGAAGCTTAGACCCCTGAATAAGATTTATGAAAAAAGAAATAACGACTCTATTGTGTTTGTGATCAGTGGTGGTTATAACAGGTAATGACAACTCCTAATAGGTATCATTCATGCACATTTTTAACATTTTCTGTGATAAATTTCATTTGGTATGCTTCTAGAAAATGAATGCCTAGATAACACTGCAAGTTAAATATTCCTTTTTTATATATGATGCAAACATTTAAAATTATTCATAAATTCATTAAATTTTAAACATAAATAAATAACGATTAAAATTGTTGCTCCTTAATAGTCTACAAATGAAAAGTGACAAATGCTGTTTGTAATCCTATGTGGTTTGTTTTGAGAACATACATACATAAGCATATTCCCCAGTTGTGAAATTATTGTACAATGGAAAAAGGAAATCATCTATAAAACTTTAAACATATTCTCCTTGCTGGTTATCAACATTTTTCTTATATGTTATTTAAAAAATTTGCATCCTTACTTTATCAGCCTACAAATGTGTTACCTAGTAATAAAACTTAACTTTTTTTAGACCATTACAGAATATATAGGTGAACATTTATTGGATGTTTGCTAGGTGCCAGGAATTGTTCAAAGTGCTTTATATATCAACATGTTACTCATATACTAACTCACAATAATCCTAACAGGTAATTATTGTTATTGGCATCACTTTACAGAGGGAGAAAGTGAGATACGGAGAAATTAGGAAGCGGGTCTAAACCTACAGATGGAAAGCGGTGAAGTGAGGAATTGATTTTGTAGTTCAATTGCTAAGTCAGTCCTGTGATCATTAGGCATACTTCAGATCACCTGAGAATAAATGTGGTGGGTAGAATTGAACTGGGATGCTTTTAGTGTAGAGTATATTTTTTAATGTGTACATGTTCTACTTTGAAAAATATGATAGCCAAACTGGGACTTGAAATAATGATTTGCAGTCAGTATTATAATTTATTTTACAAGTTTAGCCATTTTCAGTATATAGTTCAGTGGCATTAATACATTCCCACTGTTGTGCAACCATCTATCCATCATCAGCGTCCATCTGCAGAAGCTTTTCTTCATCCCAAACTGAGACTTCGCACCCCTCCACGGGTGACTTCCAGCTATGCCCTTCCTTCAGCCTCTGGTAACCACTATTCCACTCTCTGTCTCTATAAATTTGTCAATGCAGTTATAAAGTACTTAAAAAGCTTACATCTAATTTATATAGGTTACTTGAAGTATAGTTATATTTTTTATTTCACATTCAGAGCATAGTGTTTAAGTTCAACTCAGTCTCTCTCTGGACTATCACAAATTTTCTATTTCTAAAGTCAGATTAGTTAGACTTTTCCAAAGAATTCCAAAATATTGCCCTACGACCAGTAACGCTGGTGGTAACCTGAGTATCGATGATACCCACTGAATGTTTGAGGACAAGATGGTTTTTTGTCTTGTGGCTTGTCTTGACCCTTAGAGATACACCATTAAGTCCTGTGAACACTTGCAAACCTATTTCAAGGTTCTTTTTAGTCCTCTTAACCTTTCAGATTGCTAGCAAGCACAAGGGTTATCCACTCGGAACCAGGTAATGGATGTCAGATTCTGGCTCTCTCTCCTGCTATGCCCCACACCATACTTCTTTTTTTAACTTCTTTTTTTTTGTCTTCAAGAATGATGGGTACTGGAAAGTGGAAGGAATGTTCATTTTGAACCAACTAAAACAACGGATTTGGAAACTAAATAAAAGAACAGATTTGGAAACTATTGTTTCAAACAATCTGAGAAGAATATCCTTATTCGATTTAAGAATATAGTAATAAAGAATAATAGACATCATACAAATTCATTTCCCAGTGAGGAAAGCAGCTTGATATAAATCAGTTGAGTTTTTCTTGGGACCCTTCAAAAACTTTTGTTGAGATTAAAAAGAAAATTCTCTTACAAACTCAGACATCAGTTTCTAATGTCTAGTCCTGGTCTACTTCTAAACAAATAAACAAGAAGCATTGCCAAGGTGAGCCTGGAGTGTGAATGAACCCACTATTTCTCAGGGACCATTTTTCTGCATGTGGGCTTTCCCAGATAGCCCATTTTGCCGCCCTGGGAAGTTTGCCGTGTTCCATGTGAATCCGGCATGATCCCTTGGGTCTAATACATTACCTGTGACATATAATTTCAGTTTTCTGGTGCATAGGACATTATAACAGGAACACAAATGAAATACTTTCATGTTTTAGTAAGTATAGTACTAACATATATAATATATACAGCATCCCTGGCAATAATGTGGCCTAATTTTCTCTTTAGGGCTATGTTCAACTACCTGGGGCACTTGGATGGTAGGCTTCTCAGATGAACTCAGCATTGTTTGAATTGTTTGCTATTTCACCGTTTTTATGCCCAGAGAGAGATGCCTTCATAGTACTGGTGTATGTGTGTGTGTGTGGGGTGGGGGGCGGGGGAGCCAGGATGGGAAAGAAGGAAGTGTGAAGAAAGTACTAGCAGGACTGAAATAGATAATTGTTTTATATCAGGATTCCAGTGTTCTTTTGTAAGCTATGTGTGCGTGTTCATGTGTGTGTGTCTGTTAATAGACCTTGGGGAGTTAGAGATAGCTATATCATTTTATGATATACATATCAACTTTACTTTCCTATTGTGTTGTATCAGTTTTCATGTGTAAGAGTAATAAGTAATAAAAAAAATAAACCTTTTTTGAATTAGAAGACTATAGTTTTGAAGCAGACATTTTTGTTTTTTAAGGAGGGAGGAAGCCAAACAGTTTGAAAACAGTTTCATTTAACATATAAAGTGAAATTTCATAAATTAGATGCCAGGCTGGTGAGCAAATGTTTTAGGAATGCATCTTAATTGATTATAATGCCTGGTTTCAAAATGCATATGCATGTATTTGGAAAAGTCTATCTGTTGGACAAATATATCTTCCTTAAAGATAATTCACTCTGATGGGAAGGAAGAGAGAACAGGTTTCAGGGCTATTGTTCTTAGATGATTCATTTAAAATAGTTCCTTTTTGTCTAACATAAACATTTTGAAAATGTTTATGGCTTCTTATTTGTATACCTCTTATTAAAATATATAAACATTTATATAAATGTCTATAACATAACATTTTGCAAATAATACTGGCTTATTATTTGTATACCTCTTATTAAATTATTTTTAGTGTTTTCTTAGGGTTTACAATATCGACCTTTGCTTAATAACCATCTATTTTTAAGTAATATTATACCACTTCAGGAAAAATGTCAGAAACTTAAATGCTATACTTCCAATTTATCCCTTGAAATTTTTTTTGGTATTGTCCTCATACTTTTTCAGGCCTTAGAAAAATATAGCCCTTAGGCCATCACTGGTTATACTCACTCATTTTTGTATAGCTTATGGCTACTTTTATGCTACAAAGGCGTAATTGAATAACTGCAACAGAGACTTTATGGTCCACAAAGCCAAAGATGTTTACCACCTAATTCCTTTTTAAAAAGTCTGAAAACTCCTACTTTAGATTATTAGTTATTCTAATAATCTAAATCAAAAACAAAATTTATGTTTGTTACTAATATGTTCTCAAAGATTTGTTTAACCTGGAAAGAATACTTATTTATTTTTGAAATTTATTTTTGATGAATATATCTTTCAGGCTTCACAGTTATTTTCTTTCTGTCACTCTGTAGTCTGTTAGTTTTTGTCAAAAAATTTATTCTAATTCTTACTTTTGTTTCTTTCATTATAATTTGTCTTTTTTTCCTCTGGCTGTTTCACATATTTTCTCTTTGTCTTTAATGTTGAGCCATTTGAATTTGATTTGCCGAGGTGTCTTTTCCTGTCCTTTTTTTTCTATTTTCTTTTTCTGGAATCCCAGTTACATTTATCTTAGATCATTTGATATTTTTTTACTAATTTTTAAATTTTCTACTCTGCCTTATTTTTTGTATTCACTCCTTTTCTCTTTGTGGTTTAGCTTGGTTAATTTCTCTGAGTCTATCTTCTGATTTGCTGATATTTTTCCCTTGACTATGTTAAATCTACTGGTGCTTCTTTTGAAGCTATTCTTTATGATGTTTATCACTGATTTTTGTTTTTAGAATTGTATTTCAACTCTTACAGTTTCCGTTTTTCTGCTGAAATTCCCCATCTGTTTCTTGATGTTTTCTACCTTTTACACTAGCTTCTCTAACATATTAATCACAGTTTAAAAACATTCCCTGACTGATAGTTCTAATATTCTCAGTGCTTCTGTGTAGATAGTTTCCAGGGCCCTTCATTTAAATTCACTTGGTTTTCTCTACTTGTGTCTAATTTGCTAAGCCTACTCTACAGAATAGTTTCCATTCTTCTATTGAGATCCCACATTTGTTTCATTATTATGTGTATTTTCTACTTTAAGTTGTTTAAAATATGTTAAATTACTGCTTTAGAGTCTTTGGTAGTTTTTCTCTCTTTTTCTTTATGGAATCTGTGCCAATTTACTGACTTTTCCTATTTTTCTTCTTTATTTAGATTTTTTATTGGATTATGGGCATTATTGAACTTACATATTTGAGTGTGGATTTTATGGTATTTCTTAATAGAATGCTAAATTTTGTCCGAGTACATAGGTAACTTTTTAGAGTGTGCTGTTGATCATTTTGAAGCTTGCTTTTAAGTTTTATTAGGAAAATTCTACAGTGGATTTTTTGTAAGCCTGTATTGGCTAATTCTCATGTATTTTTTTATTCTAATGAAAAATCTATCTTAAATCTAAAAGAAAATTGTGGCAGTCATCTCCCTTACCCATGGGGTACATATTCTAAGATCCCCAGTGGATGCCTGAAATCCACAGATATAACTGAATGCAATATACTCATATACTCTACTTTTTTCCGACACATACATATTTATAGTTTTGTTTAATTTACAAATTAGGCACAGGAAAAAAATAACATCATTACTACTAATAATATAGAAAAATTGTAAACAATATAATGTAATAAAAGTTTTGTGAATCTGGTCTCTCTTTCTCTCTTAAAACATCTTATTGTACTGCACACACCTTTTTTTGTGATGGGAAACAATAAAATGCCTTATTAAGTTGAGAATATTCTCCTCTTTACTTAGAGGAAGCACTTTACAGCTTCTTTTTGGCATAACCAAATTACCAGAATCACTACTCTTGTATTTTGGGATCATAAACACTGCAATACTTTGACAGTCAATTTGATAAGAGAAGGATGGTACTAAGATACTTAGAGGCAGTTCGCCTATACACAGTGGACAAGTTAGAGAAAGGGATTATTCACATTCCAAGTGGGCTGGAGTGGGATGTTATGGGATTTCATCACACTACTAAGAATGGCACACAATTTAAAACAATTTAGAATTGTTTATTTCTGGAATTTTGTATTTAATGTTTACAGACTGCAGTTGATTATATATTGCTGAAACTGCAGAACATGAAACCAAATAAGGGGGGGCTACCATACTTGTTAATCTATTATAAGATTTTGACATCAGAAAATTCTCCATAAGGTGCCTATTCAGAAGAATCTTCATCCATCCATCCATCCATCCATCCATCCATCCATCCATCCAAGGTTACTCTCATGAGAATCAGGAAGATATTAACAGGAAGAAGCAAATTCTTGATCTTTAAAACATGAAATGTGCAAAGGGTTGTGGGAATTCTGAGGAAAAGTACAAAATTCTGGTTTCAAAAGAGAGAGTAGGAAGGCAGAGCCATGGAGGAAGCACCATTTGAATTGGACCATGAAGAAAAAAGAAGGAAGAATTTACATTACTAGGTTTGATGGAGGAAAAGACATTCTAGGCATTGCTAAGGCATGTAAACAATTTTGTAGAACTGCTAAAAATCAGCTTGTAAAACTCTTTAACTTTTCAAATTAAGTGTCTTGTCAAGTAATTTAGGACTTTGGTAGCAAATTTCAGCTCTGCTACTTATTAACTGGGTAGCAATTTATGTAATCTCTTGACCTTGTTTTTTCATGTGTTATGTATGGATAATTATAATGCTACTTAATACGGTCACTGTACATGTAAAATGAGGTAATGCATATAAAATTATTAACAAAATGTTTGTTGTACAGCATATACTAAAATATCACTTATTTTTCAGATATTTGAGAGCATATTATAAGGAGAAAATAATAAGCTTGTATATTCACAGAAATAGTAAATGTGAACATCTCATCAACTTTTAAACAGATATTTAAAAGTTGTTATTATTGTTACTAAAATTATTAATTAAATATTTCTCATCATATTTTTTAAGATTAGTCACTCTTGAGGGATGTCTATAAAGACAGACATTTTAATCTTTTTTAAAAATCTTGATTATTACTCAGGGATATATGTCATAACAGTAGACAGAGAAATATGCTTTGAACCTGGCTTTGAAAGGCTTAGATCAATACATATCTGGATAATTATACAAAAATGACTTTTCACTTCTTTAGTTATATGTAATTTACTTTTGAAACTCATAACTAATCTGTCATGTTTGGCGACCTTGACTTTTTGACATTGTTGCTAAATAGTAAATCACTATAGCATAGATTCATGTTCTTGACATATATCTAGTAATTGATCTGTTCTTTATCACGTTAAACCTATTTGGATTTAGAAAGATGGGCTTCTTCCTAATTAAGCTTAACTTCTATAAGATTATATTGCAGATTGACACTGGCAATTTATTTTATGCCATTGTTTATGGTGTTTAGGGAAGCACCTAATCATTTACTCTACTAAACTGTCAAATAGATTGCTCTGGAAGCCAGAATTTGGCTTTGTTAGTTTAAAACAAATATTGACAGAAAATTACAGGAATAATCTTGAAAATCATTGACTACCTAGGAAGAAAAATCCCATTCAAATTATCATACAGGCATTTAATGGAAAATTACATAAATGTATAAGACCTTAATGTTCTGTATAGCAATACGTCAGTGAAGAAGACCCATTACTATGGTGAAATAAATGCTGCTCACTGAAGCTGAGATATCATAGGAGAAATCCACAAGTTCAAGAACATCATATGATACGATGGAGACAGGCTTCTAACATGGATACTAGCATTTTTGTTCCCTTTTAAGCTTAAATTCGTAGATGCTCTGTAGTATTTGTTGAACTGTTTCTATTTTTGCAAGTATAAAAAACAGGTACATTCAACATAGCTTTAGATTTTAAGATGCTGACAATTAAAAAAGGGATATTTGTGTGGGCTAATAAGATGAAAACATTACCTTGTCCAACCTAGATATATCCTTATTTTATAAATAAGAAAATTATGTTTTATTTTAGTGGGTTTTTTTTGGCAGAATTGAGGGTTCAATCACAGACTTCTAAAAATCTTTTCTTTCTACACTAAACAGTAAACGATGGCTATGCTTCATTCTACCCTGCTATAAAATGGGCATTATTGTCATGCTTCATACATTTTATCATAATCATTGTGGGGATTAACTGAATAAATACTTATAAAGCCAGTATTAAGTATTAAAAGCATATTAAGGACTCATTATGTGAAGCTATCATTATTATCAGCAGCAGCGACCTCATTTTACGTTCTATATTATCTGGAAAAGACTGTAGTTAGTGAGGCAGGAATTCAGATGAAAAAACAATTAACGAGGAAGGGAGAAGCAGATTCTCAGCCACTCTGTCCAAGTGCAGTGCAGTGAATGGTAAAACTGGGGATTTTAGCCCGGCTGGTGTGGCTCGGTGGGTTGAGCATGGGCCTGCGAACCAAAGGATTGTGGTTTGATTGCGGTTCGATTCCCACTCAGGGCACATGCCTGGGTTGCAGGCCAGTTCCCAGCAGGGAATGCATGAGAGGCAACCATACATTGATATTTCTTTCCTTCTGTCCTTCCCTTCCCCTCTAAAAATAATAAATAAATAAATCTTTGAGAAAAAACAACAAACTGGGGATTTTAGAGCAAGACTATTTGTGTGTAAGTCTTCTGCTACTGCAAGACTACATTGGGACTATGGACAATGTAGTCACAATTTTAAAGGCTTTGCTTTCTTCCAGTTTATGATAGTAAAATCTATGCTCAAGTGTGTCAAGTGTACATACCTGATGCATTAAAAATATCCAGTAAATGGCAGATTTTACTTACTACTAATAAAACAATTTGATAAAATTTGACAATTGGCTAATCAAGTTAATCTAGCCCATGAAAAATTATATTCAAACTAGCTTTCAGTTAATCCATAAAGCTTATTTCTCAAGTTTTAGTAACATCAAGGTTGGATTCTGCTAAGGGTATATGAAATTTTAGGATGTCTTAATAGCAACAAGAAATAATTATATTGCCCTCTATTTTCCATTTTACTCTCAAACTATTTTTGTCTGTTATAGAAGGACCTCTAAATGCAATGTATTTAATAAAACCCTCCTCTTTAAAAAGGTACCAATAATTCTGATAAGTAATATATATGGTGATGATATAAATATCACACTAGATTTTTCTCTATTACAATTATTAAAAACCTCAGAAAAGTCTGGTGCCTGTTGTGTTACTCTAACAGAAACAATGGGAAGCAACCTTAGCAACACGACTCATTGCAGCAAAGTGAAGTATGTATCACTGGAAGTAGGATTCTTAACCTCCTGCTGTTCAAAGGGAAATTTTATATTGATAAATATCAACTTTTATATTTTAATGTATATATACCTAATTTAAGATTTCTAATGCTTTTAGAAGTTAGAATGCACACATTATAAAATATTAGTATTAATTTAATGCTAGGAAAAAATTAGAAACTACTAAGTAAAAAGTTCATGTTTTTTTCTCTTTGACCTTCGAGGAGTAAGATCCAACAGACACAACCTACTTAGGCAGGGTTATGTAACTACCTGTTGCTGCATAATAAATTACTCTAAAACTCAGCAGCTTAAAACAATAAGCATGGATTATTTCACAGATTTTTCTGAGTCAGAATCTGGGAGAGGCTTAGCTGGATGGCTCTGCCTTAAGGTCTCTCATGTAGCTGTAGTCAAACTGTTGGGTGTGGCTGTGATCTCATGTCGAAGGTTCATAGCACAGAGTCTGCTTTTGCTCTCATTCATGTGGTTGCAGACAGGCTCTGGTCCCCCTCAGGCTGCTGTGTGGAAGTCCTCATTTCCCTCCTGTCCTTTTCGCCAGCACACGACATAGAAACTGGCTTTCCCTAGAGTGAGTGACTAGAGAGAGGGGGTTCAAGGCAGAGGCCACAGTGCTGTAGAACACAATCACTTCTACTATATCCTATTAGTCACTCCAACTCTGGTTATGAGGGGAGAGGGAATTTCATAGGGATGGCAATAGCAGGAGGAAGGAATCATTGGGAGCCATTTTGGAGACTGGCTATTACAGAGGAAAAGTGGTTCTCCTTGTTTTTTGAAAAGGATAGAGTTGCTACCCTACCTCATTTCTAAGGCTATATCCCCTACCTAGGGTGGTGATTTCTGCAACAGTAGCCTACAAGCTCAATAAAGTTTTTATCTTACTATTTCTTAGTATAAAAGGCACAAGGCCCTAGTCTAAGCAGACATTTGCTTGTTTTTCCCTTTGGCTTTTCCAAAAAAGCATTTAGCTGGGTTGGCCAGCCCTTCAGAGTTCTGAATCTCTCTATAAAGCAAATTGGAAGGAAGCCTTGTCAAGGATATTCATACAAGTTACTAGAATTCCTTTTATGCCATTTCCCCTTTAGAGTTCATCTTTATAAAGTGGCGCCTGCATCCAAGGCTGGGTTGTAAAACAGTTCTTTTGTAGTTTAGGATTTCTTACCTCTCTTTTGTGAACAAAAGAGGAATTGGCTAAAACCGGGGTGTGTCCAATAGACCATTTAAGGAAGGTCACACTCAGATTATCCATATGACCAGTTGACATATATAATAAGACTTGAAGAGTTGGTGAAACATTCAGTTTAATATATCAATCAGTGGTTTATCAAGTTATTACAATTGGCTGGCTGGAGAAATTTCATTTCATTTAAATTGTGTATATTTTTCACCCAGAATAGATAAATAAAAGAGTTTTTAGGCTTTCCTCCTGGTTCAACTAGTTGTTTTCTGTCATCCAGGCTCCAGTGCTTACTGTGTAATTGATTCTGGGCATCTGATGAATGGCAGGCAAGCCACAACCCCAAGGTCTTTTCAAGAAACTGCTTTATTATCTCTTTCTATATGTGGTTTAGTCTGCATTTTGGAGTCAAACTTAAGTGCTTACACAACTATGTCAAGGGACTGATGATTGCTTTTTCTACTGCCTTGAGCTGTGGATGGCCTGAGAACACTCTCAGGAGAGAGCATAGGCCGGCTCTGAAGAATGGGGCTGCTGTTTCAGCTTGCTTAACCAAGGGTGGTGAATTGTCATTATTGTTCTCAGCTATGTGCTCCCTTCTTAAGAGGTACACATCTGTTTGTTTTCCCATGTGACTGCCTTCTAAGGGCAGAATATACGTCCAATGTCCTTGTGAAGCTCGGCGATGTGACTTCATCTGTGCAGTAGCAAAAGTGCTCTCCGTCAGCCTGGGTCTAAGAATAAGAAGATACATGGAGCCGAGCAGTGTGACAGCAACTCTCAGACCTGTGAGTGAGAAATGCGTAATTATGGTCACGTACTATTTAAATTTCAGAGTTGTTGATTCCATAACCGAAGGTGACAGATGCATTATATAAACTGCAAGATGATCATGACCTCTGATGAACTGTGTAGACACGTCATGCCTGCCAGTCATAGAACAGGCTGTCTGCTTGCATTTCCTGAAGAGAAAGGACTTGCTGCTCCATCGTTATTTCACACACATGAAAGTAACTAGGAATAATATTTTCAACTGTGAAGTATATCCATAAATATGCACATTCTCTCTATGTATAAAAGATGATCTATAGACTAGGCGGTGGTGAGCGGCTTAAGTTTAAAGAGTGTGGTACATGCCAATCTATTGTAAGGGGTTGTGCTTGGCCCCAGGGAGTGCTCAGCAAAGTTCCTGTATAGAAGAATCATGACATCTTCCTTCATTCGGGAGTTCATTAATTATTATTTCCACGAGAACTAGAAAGATATTAAAAAGAAAAGGCAGGTTCTTGGATTTTAGAGCAGAAAATATACAAAAGGATACACACACTTCCATAAACATACAATTTAAGATGCTCGAAAGGTTTCAGACACTTTACAAAAGAGGATATGCAAATGGCCAATAAGTACATGGAAAGATGTTCAGTATTAAGTCAGACTATACAGACTAAATAAGATGACTAAATTAAAAGCAAATACCAAATGATGAAGGTGGTGTAGAGCAAATGGAATTCTTCTACGCTGTTGATAGAAATATAAAATGGTACAACTACTTTGGAAAAGACTTGAGAGTTTCTTAAAAAATTAAAGATATACCTGTATGACCCAGAAATTCTACTCTTATGTGTATATTTAACAGAAATGAAAACACATGTCCAAAAGGACTTGTTCCTGAGCATTCATAAGCAGCTTTAATTTCAGCTTCCAAAAACTGGATATGATATGGCCACACAATGAGGTATTGTCTGCAGAAAAAAAAGAGTAAAGTATGGATGCAGCAACAGCACAGATGAATCTCAGAGTTACCACGCTGAGCAAAATATAAACACAAACATTGCACACAGAAGTGTTGGGATCTGCTCTGCCTGGTTTCCGGAGTTGTAACTGCCTCCTATGGCTAAGGCTGAGTGAGTGACCTCTGGAATGTGAGCCACTAAGGAGACAAAGCTTGTCCCCTGTCACAACACTTGGTCGGTTAGTCTATGATGGGTACAACCCCTCAGAGGAGGGGCAACCTAAGCCAGACGCCAGACATGATCACTTGGCGGGCCATCATGGAAGGACTCGGGGGGCTGCAACAAAGAGGGAGTGATGGGCCCTTGTCCCCTGCTATTCTGACACAGCACAAGTCCCCATTTCTATCTGGGAGAAGTACTTCCTGGCTCTAATCCACTTAAGCCTAAAAACCTATGATGGGGAAGGGGGTGCAGCCCTGTGCTGGCTAGAGCTGGAGCCAGGGTGATCAGGCCTAAGAAAGAATATGTAAAATCCTGTGAAACTTGCTTTATTTAGAATGCTCTCATTTAAATGATAAGGGTCCAAGCAAGAAGTTTGTTCCTCAAAGTTTTATGGCTCTTTAGCTATCTGACCCTAACTGAGAATAAGCCCTCATTGTTCTTTGAATGCTACCTATTGTTTGATCCTTACCTGTATTCTTGTGCAAACAAACCCAATAAAAGCCCCTTGAAGAAGGGGCTCTTGACCCTTCTCCTTTGAGGAATCAGCCAACTTTCCTCCCCAAGCAGATCATGTCTTGGTAGTTTCACTTTCATCTGTGGTGGACAGGGGTATTTTGCAGGCAAAGTTCCCCCCACACAGAAGAATTTTATTTATATAAAATTTATAAAGGCAAAGCTATTTTACTGTGAGAAATACATAAGTCATTGGTTGTGTGGGCCAGGGGTAGTAGAAATTGACTGGAAGGGACATGTGGGTACTTTTCTGGGGTGATGGAAATATTCTGTCTTGATTTTGGTGGTATATGATTTAACACCTATAATCAGTGCATTTTATTATATGTAAATTATACTTTAATGACATTTGAAGGGAGAAAACAAAACCTGGAGGACTTTGTCCAATCTATGTAATCATCTAATCTCCTCTTCTCAGTTCAGTTCCCAGTAAACTCCAACTCTTTCCTCTCATGTCCGTAGTATTTTCCTTTTGACCCTGTTCTCCTTGCCTCTAATTTGAGCTTTTTGCCTTTAATCTAAGATCCTCTTCTTATCTCCACCACTCCGACCACAGATTATTCTGGAAAGTAGGATATATACTTCTAAACTTTGCCCTTACTACTTTTGTTTTCCCAGTTTTACTAGGCTTAACTACAGGGAACGAGAAATACATAATGATAATTAAGAATGGAGAAAATTATCGACTAACCAAAAATTTTAAGTGTACTAGAATACACTATCCATTCTAAAGTTCAGATGATTTTAAGCAATTAGGCAAGATGTTAAATATTTGCCTTTAGGATCAGGCTATAAAACTAGGGGTGTCCTAGATTTTAGAACAAATTAGTAGATCTTGGTCTTTCTGTGATGTCTGGTATGTTCTGCTGTGGCTGGTAAATCCTCACTTCCCTAAATAATGGAAGTAGTAAACATTTTAAATTACTTTAGAGTAACACATACCTGAAGTTATACATCAGTTCTACCACTTATGTATATGACTCGTAGGCAAGCGTTGCTATCTTCAGATGTACAATGGCTGGGCTGCCTCCTTAGAGGAGAACCACATTACCTTTCATGGTTGCTAGAATCTCAGATCATTCATTATGTCCTTCCTGTCATCTTTCACTCTCTCCATTGAAGATTTTCATGTCTTTATGCTAGAAGTCTCTCACAAATCTTGGTATCATATTATAGAGAAGCTTGCAACTAGGCAGATTAAGAACTGATACACAGGAAATAAAGAATGACTTAGTTTACAAACAAATAGGTAAATAATGAAAGCAAAATTTAATAAGATTACTTTGCCAGAGATCAGAATTCTTCAAGAAGCACTCGATTTGATAAAGCTCGTAAGTAACTATTTTCTTTATGCTTTTTAGAAAAGAAGGATAGAAGAAAAATAGGTAGAAAGAGTCAAATATACTACCTGCTACTGCCATTTATAGCTTTCTGAGAAATAATAATAGTTGTATACCCTTCTATTTGAAAATCTTCAGTGCTTCCCCTTTTGCTATAAATCAAAGCCTGAACTCAAATGTCTGACATTCAAGGCTTTTCATCCTCTCACCTGGGACTATTTTCCTCCATGTTTCTTCTGCTGCATTAAAATTATACTCATTGTTTCTCATGAACATCCCATGCTTTTCCATGTCTGACATTTTGTTCATGGACATGATCTCCTGGAATGTTATTTTCTCCACCAAACCTCATAAATATAAATCCATCCTTCCCTCTCTTCCTTCCTTCCTTCCTTCCTGGTCCAATTCAAATGTTACTTTCAAGTGACTCTGAAAGTAAGAGTCACCTCCACCTCCTGAAAGCAGGAGTTGTCCTCTTCCTTCAGGATTCCTACAGCCCTTTGAATGAGGTCTGTCGGAAAAAGTCCAGCCATTGTTAACATAGTGAGAACTGTTTGCATGGCATTGATGTAACCTGGCAGCCAAGGAGAGTGGACTGGAATGTTCATGCATGAATAATAATGACTTCACTGTACTAGTCAGTGGGGAGGGCACATGCCATTGAGTGAGTACGTGTACTGTGTGGCCATCACATTCAAAAGGACTGAGCAAGTAGAGCAATGAGTCTGCGTCAAATTTTGTGTTAGGCTTGAACATTCCTTTGCAGAAACTCTCTAGATGATTCAAAAGGCCACAGCAATGGGCAACTAGTGATTGGTGCTTCATCATGACAATGCACCTGCTCATGCATCACATCTTGTACAGAGTTTTTTTGCAAAACATCAAATCACCCAGGTGACTCAGCCCCTCTACAGCCCAGATTTGGGGCCCTGCAACTTCTGGCTTTTCTCAAAACTAAAATCACCTCATAAAGAAAGGAGATTTCAGACCATTGATGAGATTTAGGAAAATATCATGGGGCAGCTAATGGTGACTGAGAGAACTTTGTGAGGTTCCAAGGTGCCTACTTTGAAGGGGACCGAGGAATCATTGTCCTATGTACAGTATTTCTTATATTTTGTATTTTCTTCAGTAGATGTCTATTTTTCATGGTACATCACTAGATACCTTCTGGACAGACCTCACATGCATATTGAAGTTATCACGGTTTACATTCACACATTACTCACATATCACTTCTGTATTCTATGGCGGCACATTGCCACCCCTCTCCACCATTCTGATGCCATTTGTGTCAGTCAGGGGCCCTGCCATACAGCATGTTGTTTTTACTTTTGCTTTAAACAGTCAATTATCTTTTTTTTTTTCTGGTGGAGCACAGTACACTTTACTGATGGTGTGTGACAACATAGGGCTCTCTAAGCCATTCTTCTTCAGGGAGTCTGAATGGAAACTGGGTGGAGGTTTGAAAAATCTGTGTGTTGGAAGACAGCTTGGTATAAATCCCCCAAACCTGGAGATGTCCCCCTTTCTCTCTTGCTAATGCTGAAACTGGTAGTCCAGAGAACTCTAACTCCTTGGAGGACATGTGGCC
Source organism: Sturnira hondurensis (assembly GCF_014824575.4). Lineage (NCBI taxonomy): Eukaryota > Metazoa > Chordata > Mammalia > Chiroptera > Phyllostomidae > Sturnira > Sturnira hondurensis. The sequence goes on along the minus strand of NW_028083059.1, from coordinate 24,938,008 downwards.
TATAAGGTGCACCACCCTGTTTTTTAATAAAATCTATCATTGTATTAGGAAAAAAGTTTGACAAAGTGATCACTGAGGGTAAAAACATCCTCAACATCAAATGTAGAAAATTAGGTGTCATTGTTAAAGTCATAGGAAGCATGTTGGTTACTAGTGTAGCCACGGGCCTGGAACGCCCTTGTGAGGGCTCTCTGACACCTGCTTTACCACCTTGGTGTCGTCATGCTTGGCAGATTTCTGGACATAGTGGGTCAGACCCATGATCACCACATTGGGAGTGGGGACACAGAAAGCCATCCCATGCAATTTAGAAATGACCTTGCCCACAATGCCGGGAGCTTCATTAAGTACAGGAATGTTCGGAGTAGCCCCATGCTGTGATGCCAGTTCCCCAGAGTGTCAATGACAAGATAGATTGTGATGCCTTCCTGATGTCAAAGTCATCTGGGATGAATTCTGTCTGGGGGTCAGAGAGGTTGGTGGTACTAGAGGCACTGCTCACAGTTTTGAGGATATTGTCATACTTCTGATGGTTCAGGGAATCTGCGAAGGAAACTGGGATAAAGCTGTCCGCAAATATGAAGCCATCAGAAGAAAAGGCAGGAATGATGAACCTTTTGGCTCCACTTTTCAAGCAAACCCAAAGGCCAATGGACTCCACAACATATTCAGTACTAACATTATTCTATTTGACTTTGAGAGCATCTTGCTTCTGGAAAATAGAGATGGTCTTCCCATTGTTGACAAGCATTGAGTTCTCAGATTTGACTAGGCCACTGGAGATGCCATGTGTTAAGTCATACAGGGACATAGAGACCATGTAGTTTATGCAATGAAGGGGTCATTAATGATGACAGCCTCCTCTTTGTCAGAATTGAAAGCAGCTATTGGCATCTGGGAATAGTATGGACAAATCTGTTCACTCTGACAGTAACTATCAAGTCTCAGGAATGCACTGGCCTTGTATGACAACATGTGGCTGTTTGCCAAGCAAGGAGGAGCAGAGGGCCAATTATCTTTCAGGTAACTTAAAGGTAGGAACAATTTTATATCTATTCACCTATTTGCCATTTTGCTGCTTGTCATTCCTTTGTGTGGTTGTAAGTCTCCATCCAGTATAATTTTTCTGTGCCCTTCAAGTTGTCTTCAACAATTCTTTTAGTGCAGGTGGAAAGCTTTTGCAGCATCATGTCTGTATCTGGAATCTTTATTCCGCCTTTTTTTTGAAGTGTTTTTACCCTGTAGCCCCAGGCTTTCAACCAGCAGAGGGTGCTCTGCCACCCCACAGTTTTGGGTGCAGTTAGCTGTTGAGGCACTTCCGGCAGACCTCCAGGCTCTCAATGAAGCTGTGGTTCCGGTCATAGAGCTGGATTTGCAGAGGGGCTTGTTTCAGTTCGAGGCTTGACAAGAAAACAAAGCAGCTGCTCTCCAGACTGCTAGATAAATTCTAGATAAAGAAACACATCCCTAAGAAGTGGCAATAATTTGCTTAAAATAAGGCAACAGAAATTTGTATCAAATCTTTTATTTCCTAGGAAGAAATTTTTTAATGCAGAATATGGCTTGATTTTAATTCCTGTAAAGAAACCAGAATAGGTTTGCTTTCTAGGCAGGCCTGTTTATTTTCTCTGAGGCAGTGCTTGTGTTTATGTTTTTCCTCTTAAAAATTCCCACTCTTTTAAAGTATTGTCTCAGAAGTAGGTAGCCTTCACCATTATCTTAATGAATTTGACCTAAGTCTCAGAGTAGTTCGTTACTTGCCTGAAGATTATATTCTATTACTAATTTAATTTTAGATATATGTATGTGATGCTGTATTTATAGAGAATTTTACAATTTAATATCATAGAAAGGGGTTTCCCACCTTTAAAAACCCATAAAATATTTCGCACACAGAAGCGCTGCAATTTTGTAAAGCCAGTTTGACTGCAGAGCTCCTGTGATACGGCAATACAATCGGTGAATTACCTTTTGTCAATATATTTTTGCATTACACACGAGAACTTGTGAGTGATGATGTGACTTTTCTTGATTCTATGATGGAAGTTTTGTCTATTATATTCTGAAGCTGATCACCATCAGAGAGGCGGTTGGAAAAATCCTGATAGATCTTGCTTTGTTACGTAATGGTCGTGTGACTTTTGGCAAGATATTGACTCTACAAATGTGAGTCCTGTTTCTGTAACATCAGAATAATCATAGTATTTAGCTCATATGATTATTGTGAGTTTAATGAAGCAACGTATGTAAACCACTTAGTTAAGCACATGCTGCATTTTGACTCAATAAATGTCAGGGATTATTTTAATTAGCTTTTATGTTCAGTAAAAGAAATACATGAAATTAAATAAAATTTATCTCCATTGTATGGATATTTTAGAAAGCATGGAATGTAAAAGAGATAAATAATTGAGTGGATAAATGCTAATGGTTTTCTAATTTAATAGAATGTCCTGGTAACTCTAACAGAATACATGTTTTCCTGAGAAGCTTTCTGCTGCAAATTGGTACTAATGATACAATGCAATGGAAAGGCCACTGGGGTTCGTATGGGGAGCCTTTGCTTTATTGTGGCTCTATCACTTTCTATCGCCTAATTTTTGCAGATAGACTATTGTCTTCACTCCCCTTACAGGGGAGATAAATCTCTTCTGCAACCTGACGACCACAGTGAGAAAGCTCCTCACACGCTGCCTGGAAGGACCACTGGAAGCCATGAACAGATGACGCCGCACCCCGAAGTAACTTGATGTCCCTTGTTATGGAGTGAGTTACGTCTGTTCAGAATCCATTTGTTGACGTTGTGATCCTAGTACTTCAGAATGTGACTATATTTGGGGATACATCTTTAAAGTGATAATGAAGGCTAAATGAGGTTGTTGGGGTGGGCCCTAATCTAATATGATTGATTTTCTTATAAGAAGAAGAGATTAGAGTACAGTCATACACGGAGGGAAGACCATATGTGGACACTGGGAAAAGATGGCCTTCCCAAAGCGAGGAAAGAAGCCTTCAGACATTACCCACCTTGCCAACATCCTGATCTTGGACTTTTAAGCTAGAGAACTATGTGGAAATAAGTTCCTGTTGTTTAAGTCCCCCAGTCTGTGGTTCTTTGTTATGGCAGCCCTCACAAACTAAGATAGCACTGGTCGTCTTTGTTCAAGCCCCCAGGTCAGCCCGACTTCCTCAAGGCTTTGAGGCTCCCCATATGTGTATCACCCTTAAACTTATGAGGACCCTCCTTCATACTTACCTCAAATAGAAATAATTAAATATCTACAAAGTGAAAGGTGGCTGAACAGAGCTCACATTTGAAAGACTTTTCCTTTAGGTCGTGTGGTTTGACAAGGTATCACAGATTATAGTCTGCTGAAATATGGGAATGGGGTTACCTTGTGGCTTTTTTCTGAATTTTGTGGACTAATTTTCCCTCACATAGAAAGATTTCTCTGAAGGAGGAGAACAGAGAAAAGCGACAGGCACCTCTTTCTAGTTTCCAGAGGTTGATATGGGAGTATTAGAGGCTGCTGTCTAGCCTACAAGGAAAATGATGCCCCCATGACAAATGTGCAAAAGTAGTGATGGCCTTTCAGAAGCCAAAAGGATCGTGCAGATACTCTGAATATTACAGAACCTTACTAGTGAAGACCTCATGTTCTGAATACTAAATTACCATTTGGTTCCTCTGCTGTCAAAAGCAGTAAGTTTGTGGCAAAATGTGGGATGATTTTAACAGCATTTTAAGTCAACACCTAGTATTTGTTTGCTGTCACTACTGTAACAATCACCAAAAACTTAACAGATTAAACAACACCCACTCATTATCCCATAGTCCATGAAGTCAGAATCTGAGTGGAACATAGCTCAGCTCCATCTCAGCCTGGCCACTTACAAAGCTGGGTATCTAGGTGTCAGCTGGTCTGGACTCTCACCTGGAGGCTGTGGGGCAGAATCTGAGTCTAGACTTCCTGGTTTTCTGAATTCAGCTTCTTGCATTTGTAGGACCGAGGTCCTGTGTATTTAACACATACCCTCTTCATCTTCGAGCTGAAAATGATGAAAAGAGGACTGAATCAAAGTAGAGTCAGGGAACTATAAAAAGAGAGGTTGCCTGCATGTGTTACTCATCTCAACTTGCAGACCCCAGCTGGAAGACCATAAAGGCAGTGGAAAAGGTTAGCTTCCCTTTTCTCAGGGATGTCACAGTATGGCTGCAGAGAGTCTGGTGGCTTCTTAGAACCCAGTTGGGAAAAGCAGTAAAATATATTCTTCTACATCTCTAGTATCCTACATGGAGTCCTTTGAAGTGCAGAAACTTTGACTATCAAATACAGGGTCGGGCAACAGTGGGTTTACAGCAGTGAGTATGGGAAATAGAGTTTATTCTTATATTATTATTTATGAATTATTATATTATTCTTCCATATGAAGAACTGTAAAACCACTTTGGCTCCACCTTGTAAATTCCCCCCTGACCATGCCTGCTTGGAAGGCAAGAGCACCGAAGGCCATGGGCGAGGACAAGTGGGTTTTGTACAAGGAGATTGTTAAGGGATTTCTAGTGTCTACAATGTAGTTTTAATACTTAAATTGTTTCTGTGTGTATTTTGAGTTCCATAAACTGAAAATTATTTATAATATGAGTTGGCGGTAAGGATAGGCCTTGGAGGAGTGCCAAAACTCAATATGCAGCCCAGCCAAGGACTGAGGCTCTAGCTGCCTCAGCTGTGACAGTTCATGACAGAACCGGCAGATAGGTCTGTTTCCTGTGCCGGTCAGATTGTTTCTAGACAACTGTGACTCTGAATTGGAAAAAAACTGAGCAAAATTGCCAGTTAGTACACCCTGGGTTTACCTCAGGTCCTAATGATTCTTCGATTTTTCGAATAACAATCCCAAGAATGTTTCCTTACATCAGCAAGTTAGTTGTTGTTTTTCGTTTTGTTTTGGTCCAAGACGCTTCCTTGGGTGCTCAGGAGCTTAAAGCTACTCCAGAAGTCACAGAGCGTCTTGTCCCATAAGAAGCCAGAGTCAAATACCTCCCAAATGTTACTGGGTATTTTCCTTCTTCATGATACAAAGTGGTATCATGGATCCTGGAACTAGATAGCACTCACACACCCTACTTTGAGATTAAGTGGCTGATCCACTGATAAAGGTAAATATACATGAGTAGAAACATCTTTCGAGTCAAAGTGTAGCAGCATGTGGGTCGGTGAGATAAAATAGAAGGGCCTGCAATAGGTATCAAAGTCCCACCTGGTAGGTTTGTTGCTCACTTCTTTGTTGTATTTTTGATGTGGCACAGTTCCTAGTTGCATCAGAAGCCTGTCCAGTCTGAAGGCTGTTATGTCTGGGCAGAAGGAAGGGCTCTTCTTAGATTGATGTAGCCTTTAAGTGATGTGGTAAGAGAAGAGAAAGTGAATGGAAGGAACAAAATATGCACTGGCCTTGGGGAATATTCTTCAGAGAAGTAGAGCAATATTCTTTTTCAACAGCTTCATGAAGCATAACAACTGGCACTAAAAGAAAGAAATATTAGGTTAAACTGTGTGTGAAGTGCACTTTAAAGCACTAGGCTAGATGTTCACATTTGACTCTAATATCGACCAGTTTGAGATGCCTGAAGCTCAGAATGGCAGGAAGATTTTGTGAGTCTGGGTGTACCTGCCTTTGAAGCCTACTCTACATATGAGCTTGCCATTGAAATCTGATTGGATCTGCCACCAATGACCTGGGTGACTTTTGCAAAAAATCACACTGTTCTCACAGGTAAAATAATAGATCACCTCAGAAGATTATTCTAAAGGGATTAAAAACATGATAGCATTCTGAGGAAATTAAAAGGATTTCTTTCACAAGGGCACTGGCAAAATCTCCCCCATCGTTTTAAAGCTGGGAAGTAATTTCTCCGAACTTTGTAAAAACACTCACACCCATTTAACTACAGTTTATGCAAAGTCTTTTGGATGTAAATAAATGAGATGTTTTAGCAAGGTTATTCCTTCTAGAAAATAGATAACATAACAAATAACCTAACAAATTGGCACTAAAAATACATTTTTTTTGGTTTTACTCCTTTTAAATTGGCTAATTTATTTTTACTCCTCAGGAGGAATAAGAAAGATTGAGCGTGGCCCTAATTAAAATCCTCTCACAAGTGTCTTAGTGATTTTGACTCTCACTGAAGTCTCCACTCCAGGTGCCTGTCTCTAACTGATCTAGCCCCTCCTTGCCTCTCCAGTTCACCTTCTACTTCTTAGATGCAGGCGTACCAACCCCCCTGTTGTTCTTTAAATACTCCAGTCTCCTGTTCCAGGTCCTTCTGATTCTCATTGCCTGGAATGCTGTTCCCATAGACACTTCCATAGCTGATTCCCTCGCCTGAAATTCAGATGTAGACCCAGAGCCCTCCCCACTCCAGTGAAGTTGTTTGACCACTCCAGCTAAGGATGTATTTCATCTTCATCCACCAGCACTTTCTACCTTTTGCTCTGCTCTATTTTTCTTTACAGCACTTACTCTTATAGTATGTTGCACAATTATTTTATGTCTGTTTTATCCCTACCCACAATAAATCCCAGACTGTAAGCTCCAAGAGGGCAGAGACCATGCCTATCTTGTTTTATGTGTCTACTCCAGTCCCCAGGACAACCCTGGCCAAGTCACTGCCCAAGAAATGGCATATTTGCTGAATGAATCAACTAAATGTGTAGTCGTCAGTAATTTTTGTTTAATAGTACTTGATTTGAATGAAGTTTCTCAGAAAGTAGTACCCACACAATAAGATTATAATCTTTCTGTCTATCTTCTCCTTAAGTAGCAGACTGGAAATTCCTGGGATTGGGTGAGACATAGAAGCTGGCATGAATTTAATTAAAGCGGAGTCATTTTAACTACCAGAATCATTTTGACCCAGTGTTAATGAGGGAAAACTGACGTCGCAGCTGGGGCTCCTCTCCCAGCTGTGAGGCTGCTGCCTTACAAACGTGACAGGCGCACGTTCCACGGCACCTAGGCTGCCGCTGTGACAGCAGGTGGTGCCACATGTCTGGGCAACCAGGGCAGCTCCTGCAGGAAGGTCAGCCACACTGTACCATTAATGTGACAACATGGAGGTGCCCTTTCCTCTACAACAGGTCTTCCAGAGGAGAAATGTGGGAGAATACTGGCACCAGGAATTGGGATAGAACCTGTTTCCCAGGATGTCAGTACATGGAGTAACTGAATTCGTGACCGATAAAGAGACTGAAAGGAGAAAGGCCAGGGAGAGGCAGGATAACGTACGCTCCTTCCCATCCTTATGTATCTGTCTCTTCACATTCGTGTATGTACTCTTGGACAGGGGGGTTTCTGGGGTGCTTCAGTGAGGCTCAGATGCACTCCTAACACAGAGATTTACTCTCCCAATTTTGAGAGGGTGCTGTGAAGAAAATGTTCATTTATACTAAAGACATTTTATGTCAAAATGGACTATTTGTCCAACACATGTTATTGAATGCCTGCTGTATGACAATCTTTGCCCTGGAAACTGAGCCCACAAAGTCTAATAAAACATGGGTCCTCTTGACAATGGGAGGGCATGTAAATGATGCTATAAATACCATGTAAGAGGTATGAATAAGATGTTATGGGCTCCCCCAAAAGAGTGTGTCAATAATTGGGAAAATTAGGAAAAATCTCAGTTAGAAGGTGATATTTAAATTAGAAAGATGAATGGGAATATTTTAGGCAGAAATGTCAGGGAAAGGACATGCCATTCAGAGAATGCAGTATGTTTCAAAGCAATGGATTGAATTTTGATAATGGCAGGAACTTTGCTTTGGATGGAGCATAGTGTGTGTGTGTGTGTGTGTGTGTGTATGTGTCCACCTGAGGGAGCATTATATTAAATTGGTGGGTAATCTGACAAAGTTTGTTCAGGAAAACCTCAGCTACTCTCCATATTGAAAGTTCAAAAGGTTTAACAGGTAATTAGAAGCTTATTCTGGTAGAAAGAGACAGTTTATCTCTGGTGATTCTCAAGAGCCCACACAGAGGGTACTCCAAACACAATGATCACCCAGCATCTATTTGCAATACCTGGTGAATAATGTCATCTTTTTTCTCTTTATTTTTCGAATCTTCTGTGATGCCTCTCAGTGGTACATTTGTTGGCAGTGAGAATGGCACCAGGTGTTAGACCAGTGGAGTCAGACAGGACCTTGGTTCAGCAGCTTCAGAACTTGAGTTTTAGCTAAGAAAGAATTCAGAGGCAAGACTCAAACTCTAAGAGAAAGTTTATATAGAAAGTCATAGAGACAGAAGATGTGAATAGCAGAAGAAATGGTCCCAGGAAACAAGTTACAGAGCCAAAAGAAGGGCCCTTGAAGCTTAGGAGAAAGAAAGCAAAGTAACCTTGAAAAGAAAATTTGAGCAGGTGTGGTCTAGAGAGGGGAGCACACTGGGTCCTTAGTCTTCAGGGGTTTTATCTGGTGGTCCCAGGGGAGAATCTCAATAGAATATTCATCAGCTTTCCAGGTGTGTCCTGATGTCAGCTATGGTGTCACTTGTCTGATTTTGGTGCTTTTTGGGGCCTGGAGCTGAAACACTTGGAGCCTAGATGTTATCCCTAGGGGTTAATGCTTCAGGGAGTGGTTGTGCAAGGGTCCACGTGGGAGCTGCATGAGATCACTCTTGGGCCCCTTCCTCATCCTTCAGGGCAGTGTACTCCATGCCTAGCAACATGCCAATGGAGGAAAGGTCAGGGAGGTTTTGCATCGAATGACCAGCCACATGAAAGGTCAGGTGGTCTAAATTGTATGACCAGCAATACACTAAGGAAGGAAAGGTTTACCCTGGGGAAATAACCCTGTTTTCCCAGTTTTACCAACTGCTAGAAACCTAGGGCTTTCCATCTGTGGTGACCTTGTGTACCTGGCCCATTGTCCTTGTTGTGCTCATGCCTGTCTTCCTGTTTACCACAGATTCAGACCTCAGAGAGGCTAGAATGATACTGAACTAATGGGAGACAAGCAAGCTCAGGGACAGACAGGCAGGGTGGCTAGAGTCCTACCATAAGGCTTCTATGATATGTGCTTTATCTTAGAATAAAAATTGTTGAATATCTTAATGCAGGGAATAAAGTGATTAACTGAATTTTAGGCAGAATAATCTTTTAATACCAGACAACTAACTTTATTAATTGAAAGAAGAAAAATAAGAAATGAAAAAAAGAAACATATGACATTCTGATTATGTGAAATTTGGATTACAGGAAATAAAAATAGAAGACAGAGAGACCAGCTGCTTTCCAAGCACTTTCTCTCCCTTAATAGTCAAATACTGGTTTTATGAACATTAATTTACAACTACAGAATACAATCGTACTTCCAAAAAGAGAAATACCTTGATAGTGCCCTCTTTCATACTTCTTAATCCTTATTTACAGGCTAAAAACAAGCCTGTCTCTGCAGAAGTCCATCATGATTGCTGGGGCAGAGAATTGTAGCCGTTCGCTGCAGAGCTACATGGCCCTTGCACAGTGTAGAGGTTGCTGTAAGTGGCTGCTCACTCATGGGCTAACTTTCCCCGCCCCTTTTCATCTGCACGGGACCATATGACTTAACTCTGTTCAGGAATATGGGTAAAAGTAAAGTATACCACTTCTGGAACTGGTGTGTAAAAATATCTTCCACACCACCCAATGAACTCTTTTTTTCTATTTGCTGGCTGGACAAAAGCCCCCTGGATGACCTTAGAAGCCACATAATAAAAAGAAAAGAGTCTCTTAAAGCCTTGGTTCTAGACCCACGTTTATCCCCACACCACACTACCACCATTACCACCACCAACTAGACTTTGTGTGAGCAAGAAAAACTTCTATTTCATTAAACCACAGAGATTTTCTGTTACCATAGCTAGAAATACATGTATTTCTCCATGCTACACTGTGGCAATAAGCACCATCTCATCAGTACAAGATCAGGTGGGCATTTGAGTGAGGATGTAGAGGAGGAATTCAGATGAGTCTGCATATTCAGAACTTTGGAGTCATTAGCATATACGTAGGAGTTGAAAGCACAAGAGTGGGAAGAATGTTTCAGGGAAAATGGGTGAAATGAGAAAGGAAGGCAGAATTAGTAGGTAGAATGAGTAGAAATCTTGGAGAATCCAGCAGTAAGGGTGCAGGTAGAGACAGAAGTAGTAGGAAAAAGTGTGGTCAAGACAATGCATTACATTCTCTTCCAGAATTCATGAGAATTCAAAGGAAGAAAACTATGCCAAAGGCTGAGAACAAATAACTTTTCACTAGAGCACAGAGAACAAACGTAAACTTGCTGTGCAATAAGGCGTAAAAAGGGTAGTGAAATTAGAAACAGAACCTGAGGCTGGTTCTAGATCTGGAGCAGTAAGCTTCAGTCTAAGTGAAATGAGCAGGTGCATTTTAAGTACGAGGGTAAGTTAAATGTGTTTGTAAACTGAAAAGGAAGAGCCACTGGAAGAAGATATACTGAAGATTAAAAAAAAAGGAGGCAAACATTAAAAAGACCTTGACGGACACAGAATAACATGGAAAATCCACGAGGAGAGGAGCTTTGTCTGTCTTGTTTAACACTGTGTCCCAGGCTTAGAGTATCCTGGTGGTAGAAGGCACTCAGTAAACATTTACTGAAGGAACACGTGAAGAAGAAAGGAAGGAAGGGAAAGGAAAATGAAATCAAGCATGTAGATAAAGGTGTTACCTTCAGAAGAAAGGCAATGTATCCTCCAGGACAGGAGAGAGGAAGAGAAGCTGGGGAACATACAGACAGTGAGGGAGGTGGAGTTTGTGACTGATGGTTGCTATTTTCTCTTTGAGGTAGGAGGCTAGGCCATCTGTTCAAATTGAGTGGGTGAGTCCAGCTAAGTGATTTAAGAAAGAATGGTAAAGGTTTGTCACAGCTACTAGCATGAATAAATATGGCTATTTACTTGAGATAAAAATACTGAACGACCCTAACAATGCACAAATTGTGAGAATTCACTTATTCATTTGATATTATTTAAAGAAAAATTTATAGAACATAAGCCACTGGACCAATGGATATACTTACTTCTTGTTAAAATTATATTCAAGCTTAAAACCCAGATATAAATTTGTTTGCAGACTATCCCAGGCAAAGTTGACTACCTGTTCTGTATATTACACAATCTCAGGCATTGCTACAACCTTTCTCTATGAACTTTCAGGTTCTGTCTTAATATTTTATTAATAGGTACAGCATTGTACGATGAGGACTGTCATTTGGCCAAAATCATGGAAAAAATTGTCCTTTATTTTCCATTTCAGCTAACAAGTGTTAATGCCTTTTATGAAGAAATAAGTGGATAAAGTCTATGTGAGTACTTAAATAAATTTTATAGACTGAGACTGGCTCTGAATATTTAGGTTTTGAAACGTTGAACATCATAAAGATATAGAGGTCATAGTAGCAATATAAGAGCTGTTGCCTTAGTATTCTAACATACTGTCAAGGCATTTACTTTTGCTTAATTATCCTTTTTCAGACTAAATCCATATAACGTTGGACCATTCCTCCCTGCTTCATTCGAGTAATTTTTATTGAACACTCACAGAGCACTGGGATCATAGTAAAGATCAGAATGGCAGGACTTCCTGCCCTTATGGAGAAGAAGGAAGAAGATTTTTTATTAGCTTAACCTTGAACCCTTTCCAGAATTTCCTCACAAACCATGTATTCCTGCCTCTTCACAATTTTATTGAGTCCATGGTAACTTGAGCTTTACCATATTTTTGCCCATATCTCATTTTGCTATGATTTTGTGGGAAAAGTAGGGATGCGAGTGAGTCACAATTGTCCGTGGTGGGAAGGTTCTACTAGTGTCAAGGTTGAAGACTGTACCTTGTGTGAAAGGCTCGGTGAGAGAAGCAGACTGTAGAACTCGTTTCTGGTGGGCCAGCAGCAACAGTTTAAAATATGATGGTGACATACTTGACGTTTTCAGTACGATGACTGGCAGAGCATGTGCACGTTTGGATTGCTGTCCACTGGGCTAGGGCAATTTAGAGATAATGCAATGAACACCATTAACCTGTAGATATCTCTTTGATTAACACCGTAGTATGATTTATATTGTGTTGGGTTCTCTCTATGAGGACAGAAGCTCCTTCGGGGAGATAACATACAAATCTTAGTTTTAAGCACATACTCTCCCTAGAGAGTAACTCTGGAATTTTGTACTTCAGATGGGAATTGAATGTTTTAATTTGTAATTTTATATTCTTAGTAGAGAGCAGGGAGCTGAGATTATGAAATCCTTATTTTTCTGTTACTATGTGATGATCAATATTTCCTACTGTAAATAGCCACATTTATCAAGATAATTTAATTTTACAGTGATTACTTTTTGTTATATGAATAAAAAATAAATTATAGATTAAAATGTTCTATCACACCTATAAATAAAGTAAGGAAATCTTTGGTGCATGTTATGGCATGTTATTTTTAAGTTATGGCAAAAACCAGATAATGTCATCAAACCTATTTACAAAATTTTAAGTGTATGGTACAGTATCATTTACTATAAGCACAATGTTGTACAGTAAATCCATAGAACTTTTCTGTTTTGTGTGGCACACACTCTAAACCCAGTGACAGCAGTTCTCTGTTTTCTTCTGCCACTAGCCCCTGACAACTGACATTCTACTTTCTGTTTTTGTGAGTTTGACTATTTTAAGAGGTCATATGATCCCATTTCATATATAGTCGTGTACCACATAACAAAGTTTTAGTCAATGATTGACCACAGGTACTATGATGGTCCCATAAGATTGTAGTTGAACTGAAAATTCCTGTGGCAACCCTGGCTGGTGTGGCTCAGTGGACTGAGTACCGGCCTCTGAATCAAAGGGTCGCTGGTTTGATTCCCAGTCAGGTCACACACCTTGGTTGCAGGCCAGGTCCCCAGTAGGGGGTGCTCAAGAGGCAACCACACATTGCTATTTCTCTCCCTTTATTTCTCCCTCCTTTTCCTCTCTCTAGAAATAAATAAAAATCTTTAAAAATTTTCTATTAAAAAATTCCTGTGGCCTAGTGATGTGGCTATCACCATGTTACAGCACAACATGTTGCAATTTCCTACTGTGCTTAGTAAAATAATGTGCTATACCAATTTGTAGACCAGGGTTGATAGGCTATACCACATAACCTAGGTGTGTAGTAGGCGGTACCATCTCGGTTTGTGTAAGTGCACTCTAGGGTGTTTGCACAAGGACAAAATGACTAATGATACATTTCTCAGAACAAAACCCCATCATTAAGCAATGTATTTCTGTTGGTGGAATAATGTGTTATTTGCCTTTCTGTGGCTGACTTATTTCACTTAGCATAATGTCCCCAAGATTAATTTCTATTGTTGAATGTGTCTGAATTTCCTTCTGTTTTTGTGGCTGAATAATATTCTATTGTTTATGTATACCACATATTTTTTATCCATTCATCTGTCAGTGTATATTTAAGTTGTTTCCACTTTTTGTGGATTGTGAATAATGCTGTAATGAACATAGGAATGCAATTCTTTTGGAAAAATATCCAGAAGTGGAATTACTGGGTTATATGGTAATTCTATTTTTAATTTTTAGGGACTTCCCTACTGTTTTCCATAGTGGCTTGCTTTTTTACATTCCCCCCAACCATGCATGAAGGTTCACTTTTCTCCACATCTCACCAACACTGGTTTTGTGTGTGTGTGTACATGTGAATTTATAATGGCCATTCTGACAGGTGTGTAAAGATACCTCATTGTGGTTTTGATTTGCATTTGCCTAATAATTAGGGAGGTTGAGCATCTTTTCACATGCTATTTAGCCGCTTATTTTCTTTTGGGAAATGTCTATTCAAGTCCTTTGTTTACTTTTTAAGTAAATGTTATTTATCTTTTGCTATTAAGTTTTGGGAACTCCTTATGTATTTTGCATATTAACCTCTTATCAGATATACAGTTTGCAAATATATTTTCTGTAGCTTATACTTTCTGTAGCTTATCTTTTGACCTCATGGATTGCTTCCTTTGCTGTGCAGAAGCTTTTGAGCTTGATGTAGCCCTATTTATTTTTGTTTTTGTTGTCTTTTGGTGTTGTATCTATAATATCATTGCCGACACCATTCCCGGGAAAATTTTTTGCTATGTTTTCTTCTAGGAGTTTTATAGTTTCACATATTATTTAAGCTTTTAAAATCACTTTGAAGTGATTTTTTTGTATATAGTGTAATATTAAAGCCTCATTGGTCTATGTGTCTATTTTTTTACCAATATCATATCATTTTAATTATCATAGCTTTGAAGTATAATTTAAAATCAGAATTGCTTCAGCTATTCAATACCAATTTTAGGGGGTTTTTTCTGTTCTGTGAAAAATGCCATTGGTCCCTGAAAGGGACCAGAGGGGAGAGGGGAGGGAATTTGAGGGGAAAAGGGGAAGGATTTACAGGAACAAGTATAAAGGACACATGGACAAAAACTAGGTGGGTTGGAAATGGGAGAGAGGTGGGGAGAACTGGGGGGTGGGCTGGGATGGGAGTAAAAGACATAAAACTGTACTTGAACAAGAATTACATTAAAATGCCATTGGAATTTTGATAAAGACTGATTTGAAGCTGCATATGGTTTCAGATAGTATAGCTTTTGGACAGTGATTTTTGATTGGATATCTTTGCATTCATCCTAGCTGAAATTTATTGGACTTCTTTAATCTGAATGCCAAGGTCCTTCTCATATTTCAACTTGGGATATTTTCAGTCATTACTTGTTTAAATAGCTTTCTGTATCTTTCTCTCTGCCTTCTCCTTCTGGGATTCCCCTAATGAAAATACTAATGTACCTGATAGTGTCTGATAAATCCCTTAACTTTTCCTTGTTTTATTCTATGTTTTTCTTTTTGTTTGTTTCAAATGACCTATCTTCAGATTCACTTATCCTTGCTTCTAATTGATTAAATTTGTTATTGAACACCTAGTAAATTTTTCACTGCAGGTATTGTATTTTCAGTTCCAATTAAGAAAAATCTCTTTAGCCCTGGCTGGTGTAGCTCAGTGGATTGAGCGCGGGCCTGTGAACCAGAGTATCGCGGTTTGATTCCCAATCAGGGCACATGCCTGGGTTGCAGGCCAGTTCCCAGCAGGGGATGCATGAAAGGCAACCGTACATTGATGTTTCTCTCCCTCTCTCCTTCCCTTCCCCTCTATAAATAAATAAATAAACAAAATCTTAAAAAAGAAAAAAAGAAAAATCTCTTTGTCGATGAATTGTTTTTTTGAGGTGGTTGAACATCTGGTTATTTTGAAGTTTTTTTCCAGACAATTCATGTACCTTTGTTTCTTTGGAATGTTTGTTTTTTGGAGTGTTTTTGTTCCTTTGATTGGGTCTTGTCTGCTTTTTTCTTATGTGCTTTGTAACTTTTTGTTGGAAGTTTTTCATTTGAAAAAACAGCCATCCCTCCCAGTTTTTACAGATTGGTTTTATATAGGGCAAAACACTCACCAATAATCCTGGCTAGAGATTCTGAGAAACTTTGCAACCTTTTAGGTGGGCAGTTTGACATCTCTGGGCCTATTGTGCAATTTCTCAATTGCTTTTTGTTGTTTGTTTTGGGGGTTCTTTTGTTTGAGAAGCTTGTAATATTTTGTTCCCTCTAGTGTCTGTCTATGACACCGCAGGTTCTGAAATGCTGTAGAAGCAAGCTGCCCCGCTCTGCCTTATTCTCAGTGGCCACTAGGCATCTAGAGAGTACATCAACTCCCTGTCAGTGCCCTGAGTCCCATTCCAGTCCCTCAGGCAGCCCTCTGAAAAACCAGGACTCTGGGCACATGTTTTACTTCTCTCCCTCATTCTTGAAGAAGAAGCCTCAAACTGCGCATCTTTTCTCCATCACTTTGTGCTGTTAGCCATAGCAAGCCGCCCATCTCTTTCCTATGTTCTGAACAGGCCTCAGACATCCAAACTATGTTTGTTCTGTCAGTGCTTCGCCTGAGGCAAGGCACAAACCAGTCCCTTAAGCAGTCCTCCCAAGCCCTGGGATGCCAGGCACATTCTCCATTTCTCTTCCTCCTTCCTGTAGAAGAATTCTTAGGTTGTGCTACTTCTCCCAATTGTATTGGACTGTGTTGGCTATAACATGCTACTTACCACTTTTCTCAATTTTTCAGAGGCCCCCGGGCATGCAAAATATACTGGTTTCGTCAGTCCTCCAAGTGAGGTGAAACAGAAACCAGTTCCTCAGGCAGTTCTTCAAAAAAGCAAGAACACTGGAGGCATGCTCCACTCTTAGCTTCTCCCTGAGGGAATAGTCACAGATCGGGGCACTGTCTCCTGGCCCTGAGTTGTGTGGGTTTGCGGAGAACTTGATGCAGGTGAAGTGAAATTGCTCTTCTTACCTGCTTCTGTGCTACTGTTCTCGCACTGCCTAGGGCACTGCAAATTCTTAACCTACTTCTGGAATTCTCCAAAATGTATTTTGGTCCATAGATGGTGTTTAACTCACTGTTTCTGTGGATAAATGAGGGCTGAGTCACCTGATGACATCACGTCCATTAAGAATTATTTTGAAATGTTTCAACATGTTAATAATTAATTTTATTCAGATTGCTGAGTCATTAGAATTATTTATCACTGAGACTCTGATTGGAAATCATGTGGGTAGCCATTGGCATCAAATAGTCAAGGACCTATTCCTTCTCATTATTAGTGTCTAGCTGTGCAACTACTCACTGGATACCAGAAATCTTTTTCAAATTTTTATTTTGAATGTAGTTTTTTCATACTGGGAATGGTTTGTTTACATTGAAATGCAGTTCATAAGTATGATATTAATTAGCAAAAATTGGGTGGTATTGTAGGCTCTTCACTCCGGAGCTTTGACCCCAGCAGTTCAGTGTAACTAACAGTTTGTTCTGAACCACCCCTTTCCCTGAAGATGGTTGGGTATTGAGGTAACGGGGGAAATGTGTTCTGGAGAAGGCATTTTTAGTCAGGGGTGATGTAGATAGGATTTCAGCAATATATTTTTAACCCTTTAATTTGCAATGTGGGGTTCGTTCATCATTTCAGTGGAAAAAAATGTTCTTTTGTACCTAGGTAATCAGTATAGGGTGGATTTTTTATTGTGTTTGTTAATTTTTTCTTGTTTCTTTTTGCTCTCCTCCCCCGAGTAGTCTCCACATTCATTTTGTTAATACTTATCAGTCTACTTATTACCGTATCTTCTTGTTTCTTTTAAGTATTTTATATTATCCCCAGTAGACTGCCATGTATGTACAACTCACTCCAATTATCTTCCTACCCCAATGACCATTGGGTTTTATTTTTCTCTTTTGTCTGAATTTCCCTTTCTCCTCTTTAAAATAATTGCTTACTGCTTACAAAGAGTGTCTGGAAACTAAAAGTATGATTCAGACACTGATTTTTAAACAGAATCAAAAGGTTTTATTTGAGGTTGGCTTGACTGTATCTGCCATATGCCACTGAAATAATCCATTGTTTATCACTGTTTTATTGTGTTCCTATTGAGTTTTATACTGCTTGGGTGTGATCTGGCACTGTTAGCTTATCCACTTCAAAATTAACCAAGCCAGCTGGAGGAGTATAATTTAGAGGGGATCGCATGGCTATGTGAATGCTGACATCTTGAGTGTGTTCTGAGGGTGTCTCTTATGTTTTCTTATACCCTATTTTCACCCAAATAAAGCATAATACTTCAGACACAAATTCACACTCACGTCCCCACATATGCACAACAATCTGCATTATTCAGATCTCATTAAAATATCAAGAAATTGTAAACAGTAGTGTATGAAATTCTTTTACATGGTAACAAGTGTGTGGTATTTAAATAAAAGCGTTGTGTCATGTCTAAATAATGTCTTGATGGTTATTTCCAATATATTTCCCATTTTTATTTTATTGTCAAGTGTTTTATTTATTCAGTTCCCTCTTCCCCTCTTCCCGTCATCCCTCTTTTCTTTTTTCCTACCCTTTTCTCTGCTAGTACTTGCAGAGCCAGAGATTTCAACGATGAATAAGATAGGCAGGGAGGTGTTTTATAGGGGAGCATACACAATATAGGAACACACAAAGAATAAAAAAGATATGAATTTCAATAGTTGTAAGTTTTATAAAGAAAAGACATAGTTATAGGACACAGATTAATGGATGAGGGTGGGGTGACCATTGTCCTATGAAAAGTCAAATAAGACATCTCTGAAGAGGTATCACTCGAGCTGACACCTACATGACGAGAAATAGTGAACCACAGGAGGACCTAGGGCTCAATATTCCATAGAAACAAGCAGCAAATATGAGGTTTGTAGGGTTTGAAGAACATAAAGCAAGCCAGGAACAGTGAACGAGGGGACGAATGAAAGGACGTGAATTTAGAGAGGTAGACAGCGTTGGTGTTTAGCAATGAAGGTCATGGGGAACGGGTTCGATTTTATTCCAGTGTTCACAAGATATGATTGGAGAGTTTTAGCCAAGGAAGCGATAAGATTCGATTTATGTTTTTAAAACATCTCTATGGCTTCTGCATAGCAAATAAAGAAGGAAAATAATAGAAGCAAGAACTGGGAAACTGAAGCACAAAGCCATTAAGTGTTTTGTCCTGAACTACAGAGGTGAGTCACAGCACAAGAACCTGTGTCTCCTGACTCAAAGTCCAATCCTTTTTATTATTTTATTAAATTGAAAATATACCTTGTGGCCTCATCATTTTATATTTATTTTTCTATCATTTTTTCCTCCAGACATGATTTTTCTTCCTATCTCCTCAGATTATTCTAGCAATTACTCAATTATCTTTTATTCTTTTCATAGATTGACCTTGCAAGGTTGTATATAAACAAGTTGTACTATTTTTATTAAGGTATGCCCTTTAGTGAGGGTATGCTTGGTGCATGTGTTATATCTTTAATTAAATGTAAACATATACTTGTAGGATAAAACTGAAGAGATTAATACCTTTCTTCCTGAGAAAGGACACTGAGAGATTGTGGAAAGGATTTAATCTTAGTGTTTGCAAGTGCTTTTCATCAATGGCTTCTACTGATTCTATTTAATTTTCCAGGAGAAAAAAAAAGATTGCTTTTATAAAATAATTTTTGTCTTGAGAATTTGGGTGTATGTGTTAGATGATTCATGTATATTTTAAAGAATGGATATTATAGGTGAAGAATGGATACTATTTAGCTATGTTAATTTGAATTGGAACAGAATATAACTGTCGTCAATATCCTCATTTATTATTTCTCCATTAATATGTTTATTTATTTATTTCCACATTCAAAAAAATCTTTTCAGGGTAATTTGTGTGAGCCAGGGGTGAATGTTTTCACTTTTCTTTGACTTTTGAAATATTAATATTTCTTCATCTATTTCTTATTTCTGGACTTCTCTAAGTGTTCTAGTATGTAGTTATAGTGTCCTTGCATATTTCTTCCAGGTTGAACATTTTAATCATGTTTCTCCCCTGTTGATTCCTTCATATGCTTCCCTAACCCTTATCCCCAAACTCTACTGCCCTTGTAGGAGTCTCTTGATCTTGCTTGCATGTGCTAGCCCAGTGCGTGCTCTGGAAACTGACCAGTCCTTAGTCTGTAGGTATCTAAAGAATCTTCCTTGAGTAACTTACAGGACACAACAAGACAAGTCAACATATTGCACTTAAGAGTTTAAGAATACTGTTTTCATAGTTCTGAATCCTAGAAAACTAGATCTGTACAACTTTTTCAAAGTGTTATTTTTAGAGACAACGTAAAGTTATCTTACTTTTTCTTCTGTTTGACTTGTATGTAAGCACATACACTGTATACAGTTTTTTCTATTTACTTTTTTACTTCTACATAGCATTGTTTGAAGAAACCCATTGCCTCTGCTCATCTCCAGTGTTTTAAATTTATAAACTTAAAAATATAGAGAGTACTTTAAAAAAGAATAAGAAAGCAAAAAATAAAAATAAAAAATATAAAGAAATGAGGAAGAAAATGAAAATAAGTTGAAGAGAAAATAGGGTGTAAGTAGATAATTGTTTAAGAGTAATCCTTAAGAATCTAGCTCTAAGACTCATGATTTAGTGTAATATATGTAGGTGATTAGAAATATTGTATATTTTGCATTAATCAGGAAAATTCAGCATGGATTTTGAGTAAATTATTCTCTTTCTAGTTCCTTCTTGGTAGATGTGTATATCTGTAAAGTTTATATTGCGAGAGAAAGAAAAAAAAGAAAAGCCCTTTCACATTTTACTACTTTTTTTTTAAAGATTTTATTTATTTATCTTTAGAGGGGAAGGGAAGGAGAGAAGGATAGAAATATCAGTGTGTGGTTGCCTCTCGTGAGTCCCCTGCTGGGAACTGGCCTGCAACCCAGGCATGTGCCCCGACTGGGAATCGAACTGTGATCGTGTGGTTCACAGGCCCGCACTCACTCCACTGAGCTACACCAGCCAGGGCACTACTTTTTGCTTTTAATATTATAAAAATAAATCTTATAATTAAGTAAAAAATATCAAGGGATGTTAGCAAAATCCCTAGATTATCCAATCATATTGCAGCTTAGTTATATAAATGAATTTCCTTCTTAAATTAGTTGGCTAGGGAGTTCACTTTCATGAAAAGCATTTAATGGGTCAAATTTCTTTATGACAAACTCAGGCTAACTGCACAGTTTGAGCTTTTGGGAAACTTTTAAAAATAAATATATTGCTACCTATTATATTATCAGTTAGAATAATCCAGCATTAAGGAGTTGCCTATTTGAAATGTACTCATATTTTTTAGAAAAAAAAACCCAAATGCTTTGAATACAAAGGTATAGGAGAGGGAGATGTAAGGGAGGAATACCTTGAACCTATCTGCACTCTTTTCAAATTTATTCATTCAAGTCATTTAATTTATTTATTTGGGTATCTTTTAGTTATTAATAAGTTCTTATTTGTATCTTATTTATATATAGTAACTTTTAAATTTAATTTTATTTTATTACTTCAAATATTTTAGATAAGATGTACTACTTGGAAAGTAGGATTTGAATATGATAACTGGATAAAGCAATCATTTACTTATCAAGCACAACTTCTTTGGTATACAGTGAAAACAGTGCACAACAAAGTATTTCTATTGATGAAAGTGACTTAGATTAACAGAGATTGGAGAAAAATGCATGTCAAATTATTTCTTTTATAAAATTTTTATAGTCAAATCAAGTATTTTTTCCTGGATTATTTGATAACATCTGGGATAATAATTATTATCCCAGATGTTAATTATTATAAATAATCGTTATTAATTATTATTAATTATTAATAATAATCATTAATTATTATAAATAATTATTTATAATTATTTTTAGAAGTGGAAATTTCATGGAAATGTTATCTAGAACACAAGCAGGAAGGTAGCAGAGATTTCTAAGAACTTGGAATTTAATAAGAGTATCATTTGTCTACAAAATGTATACTTTACAAAATAAATTTATACTTATGCTCTCAACAACATTATGAGGTAGGCAATTAAGAAAGCTAAACCAGAGGTTTTGATTAGGGGAAGCATCTTGAGGTAATTTGATGGTGGTGTTTTTTTAATCCTCCCCTGAGAACATGCTTATTTGTTTTTCTTTTTAGAGAGGGGGGAGGGAAAGAGAGAGAGAGGGAGAGAAACATCCATGTAAAAGAGAAACATCAGTTCATTGTCCGTCATAGGCACCCCCACCAGGGACTGAACCCACAACCTCGTCATGTGCCCTCACCTGGATTGAACCCTTGACTTTTTGGTTTACAGCGTGTTGTTCCAACCAACTGAGCCACATTGGCCAAGGAGATTTGGTGGCTTTTATTTTTATTATTATTGTTTTTTTATTGTTGTTCAAGCATAGTTTTCTGCCTTTCTCTCCAAACCTTCCCCACCACCCCAGCCCTCCCCACCTCCCTCCCCTGGTGGTTTTTAAATTGTATTCTAGATTAATGCTTCTCAAGTTTATTTCACACACATAGCTCCTGGGGATCTTGTCACATGATAGATTCTATTCAGTGAGCCTGGGATGGGGCCTGAGATTCTGTAGTGCTATTATGCTCCCAGGTGTTGCTGAAGGCCACTTTGAGGAGAGGCTTTGGAAGTCCTAGGATTCAGAGTTGTTACTTCCTTGGGACTGAAAGGGAAGGTGTGGAGAGGTCAAACAGAAACCCTTAGGCTCTGGCATTGCTTTGATTTAATCATGTATAAAAATTGCACAATGAATTTCATTTGAAGAACATTGTTTTTGCTGCCATTGTTTTCAAAGTATTGAAAAAACATATTAGTTTTTCATAACGTCTCCAGGTGTATGGATCCTCAATTTCACAAGATGTGTTTGCTTTTCTCTAAAACAGGTAAAAAAATAAAGACAAAATCTCTAACATAAGAGCCAATTCTATAAATATGCTGTCATTTTTATAGCAAAACTGCTAGTAAGAGGTAGAATCAGAGGTTAGAGCCAGATCTTTTGAGTTCAGGACTCCTGTCATTATTTCACATTTATTCAAATATTTCTAGAGGTTGGAGAACAAACATGGTCCATTTGTTCATGGTGAGTAATGGAGGAATAATTGACTTTACTAGAGGATTTTATTTTAAAATTAAAGAGTGATAACATGTATTGGAAATGAGAGCATGATTAATAGATGATTCTCTAATATCTTGGGAAATTCAGTATCAGTGAATCATAGAATTTCAAACTGGAAGGGATCTGGAAGATTTTCTAATTTGAGCAGATTGTTGTATTCTCAGTAGTTGAGTAACTAGACCCAAGGTCACCCAGACAGTGGCAAAATTTGGACAATGTCTTGGGCCTCCTGATTCTTCTACAAATATTTCTGCACTGTTTTTAGTCCTGTAACAACCTCCTACTAGTTCTGGTAGTGTAAAGCCCTTCTGGTGGCTTGAATGTTTCTTACTTCACCCCACCTCCAACTCTCCTGCTGGTTCTATCATTTGGTAAAGATAAAAATAGCAGCAGATAGTGGGATCAGCAGAGGCCAAAGAATATACACTGGGGAAACGAACATTGAAAAAAATGCTTACGTTTTGCTTGTTCTTCACAGTAGAAATTGTCATCAACATGAATGCTTAAAACTCTTTGGTTTAAGTGTATTTTGGAGCAAGAATCTCTTGCTGGGATACTGGGTAAAGGGTAGAATTTCACGACAGGGTAATGTGAAGCCACGGTTAAAATAAGAGATGGCACTGAAGGAGCTTTCATGCATACAATCAAAAAAGCTTTGGAAATCCAACAACAAAAATATTTATTAATATACTTACTACTTAGCAGAGTACTTAGTATTTATTGAGAACTTACTACATAGTAGATTTCTAAGTGTTTTATACATCTTATATCTTTCAATTCTCAACTACATGCAATTTTAAGTCTGTGTGTTGCTAGAGCGATAGCTAAAGAGACGAGAAGGTCCATAGATAAGCTTCTGCCACTACAGGTTTGTAGCTGTTAGACTCTGCACTGACCTCTGGTTTCATGGGCATCCTGCAGATGCACGTCTTGGCCAGGCCCTTTTAAACCTCTCGCCTGTTATTTGATCTTGCAATGAGCCTGCAAATGATTCTGAGGCCCGTATTTTCTATTTAAGACACATAGAACTATTTAAAATGTGTCAGTGTTTTCTCCTCCTTTTCTCTTGCCATCCTACTTCAGAACAAGTATAAACTAGGAAGTTTTATTTTACGCTCACCAACTCTCAGTTCAATACTCTTGACGTGAATGGTTACAGTGGTTTAGATTTTGTTGTTGTCATTCCATTTCAATTTTTGTTTTTTTTTGATAGGAATATCAAGGTTCATTTTCAGATATGAAAATAGTAATTTTCTTAGATATACCCTTAAGTTCTCTTTCTAATCCACGGTTGATCTGTGAGCTACAAAGGTTAAACCCCAAATATCTCTCGCATATTTTTTTTCTGGGGGAAAGAGTCCTGTGAGGTTGATAATCACTGTGCAGAGGACATTGCCAACTTGTCAATATGTCTTTGTGTTCTCTGTGTCTAGTATCCTGGGTGTTAGGGAATGCCTGTCATCCTTCCATCAATGTCATTCTGCATAGAGATTACCCAGGCTACACCAGTACCTCGGGACTCAGCACTCAACATCACAAATGACCCTGTCCTCAGGGGGAGGCCATTCTAGTGGAAGGACAAACATTATGACTTAATGGACATGCATCTCATTCTTCTTAGTTCTCTTCCTACTCCAGTCTTCTTCATAAATAATAAGATCCTTTATGTCCTTAGTGAAAATTTCCCTGAGGACTCCAGAAATATTATCGGTAAGAAATATTATTTGAAATATATGCATCTGAAATTGTGTGTTATCATCTACTTCTTAATGTGGAAATAGCTTTTGTCCACACCTAGATTAGATAATGCTTCTACTCACTAAACTTCTGACACCAAATAGGTGGGGGTTTTTTTCTTCCACCCAACAATCAATTCTCTGGTTCTCTGGACATCACTGAGGGTCCTATAATTCAATTCAATTCTGACACTAATAACTCAGAATTAGCACAGGTCACACATAGTTAAGTGTTCAGTCACACAAGACTGTTCCACTTCAGGGGCTGGTTGTAAATATGAGGTTTCCATTCATACTTCTGATCAATGGGCAATAAATTTGGGGTGTCTCACGACACTCTCCTCAAGTTTAATAATTTTCTATAAGGGGCTCACAGAACTCAGGAAAACAGTTACTTACTGTTATTGGTTTATTATAAAGGGTATAACTCAGGGACACCAAATGAAAGAAATGTAGAGGGTATGAGGGAAGAGGCACAGAACTTCCATGCCTGCTCCAGGTGCACCTTAAAGTGTTCACCAACATGGAAGATCTTCAAACCCCATCATTGAGAGGTTTTATGGAATTTACATTAGGTAAGCATGATTGACCAAATCATTGGCCATAAGTGATTTGTGGGAATGAAAGTTCTAACTCTCAAATCACATGGCATATTCCTCTGGCAACCAAGCCCCACCCTAAAGGTATGTAAGAGCTCACCAAGAGTCACCTAATGAGCATAAATTCAAGTATGCTTGGAAGAGCTTTTTATAATTACAAAAGATGCATTCATTACTCAGGAAATTCCAAGGATTTTAGAAAATCTGTGTCAGGAACTGTGGACAAAGATCAGATATATGTAATAAATTTATTACACTAAATTTTTAAGTTTGTAAGGGGAAGGATCTCTGCGTACATTTTCTGTTTTGTTCAATTTTATTTTGCAAATACCTCCCTGATCCTATCCCACTTCTTTCCTGACTCTAGAGGGAGCCACTGGTGTTTATCTTACAATATACTCCCAACATGTCAACTGCATGTACTCCTAAGCAATGTATCACACTTGCATATTTCCAAAGTTTATATAAGTAATCTCATACCAATGTGTTCTCTGTGTACTTGACTGTTTCAACATTCATGTTTATGAGAATCCTCCACATTGATAGGTATAGCTGTAGTTTATTCTTTTCCTGCTATATAGTATTTTATTGTTTGAAAACAGCACAATAGGAGAATTTACTAATTCTCCTATCTATTTGTGGACATTTAGGTTTTTTTAAAAATAATTTTGTTACTAAATCTTTATACTCCATAATGTGATAGGTAGTCATAAATACACTATGTGACTTTTATTTTAAATTCTCATCATTATCAAATTACCATCTTGTGTAAGTTTATTTCACTTGGTTAACTGTATTTTTAAGCTCCAATATATATTTTATAGTAAGGTTTGCCCTATATTTTCCAGTAATCAAATTTGCCTTGTATTTTCCAGTAATCAAATTCCCAGGTAAGATCACAAACAAGAAGGGTGACAGCTAGAGTTGAGGTGAAATTTCAGAGCCATTATAGTAAAGTAAGATCTAAAGAGAATTTGATTAGAACTTAATGATAGTACTTAACTTGTAGCGAAACCTGCATGCTGAATGCTCTTAGCACACAAAGGCTGCTATTGTGCCATCTCTCATCATTACCTTCTGGACAGGACTTCACTCAGGTTATTTATAAGTGAATCACAGCTTTCATGTCTCATTTTCTGCAAAGAAACTCCCATAGCTGCTTTAAATGTGGCTGTTGCCTTACAGCTGGTGTTACTCACTGCTCCCAAAGACAGGCTCCTCGGGGATGCCAAGGGGCAAGGACCACTTGCCACTCCGCAGTGCTGTAGATAGGCGTGTGTTTGACTCTCCTGGCATGGCTTGTTTTCACCTACTGGGCAATCTGCCCAATTGCCTTGGTCCGTTTGAGTCTCTTAACATTGAGTGCAAACAATGTAGAAAATATAAAACTGCCAAGAAAAAAATACCTTTATTAATGACTGGTTTTCCCCTTCCCCTATGTTTCTAAGTTGTGCTGCAAATCAAGTAGACAAATGTAGACATTTGAATGCCTGTGTGATTTTTTGCTGTTGTTTGGCATTTATCTCAGCAAATGAGGAGATGATGTCATATCACAAGAGAGGTGTGATGATAAGTGTGAGAACAAGTCACCCCTTAAAAAGGGAAGATTGATGTGCCATTCTAAAAAGGAACTATTAGATGTACTGTTTACTCACAAGAAGTATGAAAAGTGAACAAATGGAGCTGTCAGGCAAAATGCCGATGACACAAAATATCGAAATAAATAGCTGATAATGTGTGAAGCACCGAAAGACAGGTCGATACTCCTGTTGGCTTCATTGCTCATTTGTTTCTTTGTGGTTGTCCTCTTCTGAATGTGATCCTGTGGGTTTTGCTTTAATATTCTTCCAAATTGGGTCTTCGGAGTGACAAGGAGTCAGGGAGTTGGATAATTTTCCATTGGCTGGAAAGTAAAAGAGATAGGAAATTAACAAGAGTTAAAAGATAAATAAAATCACTTGTTATGGTTTATAATTATTTTAACTGGAAACTAATCAAGTCAGCTGTAATGATTATGGAAGTAACTGGTTAGCTACTCAGAAATTTGTTCTTTTTTCTATGCAAAAAAGATGAACACATTTCTTAGCCTTCTTTGCAGTTGATTTAGAGCCACGTGCTTAGTTCAGTCAAAGACAAGGTAGATAAAGTCTTTGAAAGTCAGCTCCAGGTTTAGTGCTGAAAATCTCCTCTGAGATCCTTCATTTACTTGCTGTGGATGTCTGGAAGACACCACAATGGCAGAACCATGGAATGGAAGGATCTTAGATTCCTGAGTCATCACTTAAAGAAGAGAGAGCCGTGAAAGCTACCAAAAGCATAAGGGCTTTCTATGAACAAGAACTGAAATTTCATTTTGTTAGCACCAAGATATGGGTGCTTGTTACTGCAGATAGCATTTCTAGCATAACATCCGTACTATTTAGTGTAGTAATCAAATAAGCTATTTATTTATTTATTTATTTATAAAGATATTTTATTTATTTATTTTCAGAGAGAGGGGAAGGGAAGGAGAGAGAGAAATATCAATGTGTGGTTGCCTCTCACATATCCCCCACTGGGAACTGGCCTGCAACCCAGGCATGTGCCCTGACTAGGAATCAAACCACGATCCTTGGCTTCACAGGCCCACGCTCAATCCACTGAGCTACACCAGCCAGGGCTCAAATAAGTTATTTAAAGCCATATTTTTTGATATATATATATATATATATATATATATATATAGTCTATTAGCTTTTAGATTCTTTTAGTGACTATGACTTTCATTAGGTCTTTCTATAACCAAATTGAAACAAATCATAAGTACACTACATTTTAAGAGGAAAGAAGATGGAGTTCATTTACAGAAAAGGGACTTTAACAGTCACTTAAGAGTTCTGATTTCTCTTTCTCCAAAATCATAGTTTCTTATCATTCAAATCATTTCTTTGTAAATATTTTTTATAGTTTCTATATTATTTTGGCTACTAAAATATAACAAAATTATACATGAATGATAGTTAAATTTTTTATCATGAAATCATGAAAGACTTCAATGGGCCCAAAATTATATCTAAGCACATCTTTCTGGGTTATCCTATTCAATGATTCCACAGATTCTCTGTGCCTTTTGTTGTATTAGAGCTATTTTACAATTCTTTCAGTTATAGACAGCTAATAGCAATGTACATGACTTTTGTCCATGATCTACAAATGAATTTTGCCCAGTGCAAACACAATTGATCTCCCTGTCTACATTCACCCTTCCCACAGGATTATCCAGTTTCCCATCTAATTATAAATTTATTTCCACATTACTACTTTTACATGTGTAGTTCTTTGATTAATTCTTTGAACAAGTTACAATGTCCTCCTGGTTCCCTCATTAACTGATAGATTAAATAAAATCTTCAGTGTGTTCATTTTATATTTGCATGGGAGTCGTGGCTATGCCATCTTTTAGAAACTACCCCGTAACAGTTTTGGAGGCCCCTCCAAGAAGCTCAGTGGATTCACCTGCGTAGTCTGGTAATTCCCATCACTGGAGACATGCACCTCACTAGCAGCTGAAGCCCAGACAGCCCTCGCTCCTTCCCAGAGGGGAATCCTAAGGGGCAATGGAACTATGACTTACTCTCTTTTCTCTGTAGTGTTTTTTTAGCTTTATAGTGATTTTGTATTATGCTTTTGCTTCTGGTTTGCACATGGCTAATGTGAGTGATACACTCCTGGTGGCAGCAGTCATTGGGAACTTGCTTTGCAGTCGGGATATTTGTGACCTCTGGAGGTGGCAGGTAGACATCTGTTCTCTAATGAGTAAGAGGCAGGAGAGAGTCTGGTTTGTTAGCCTTTTCGCTTGGTGACTTGTTTACTTTTTCAGCTCAAATTACTTATGAATTTTATGCCTACTGAGAAGCTGAGCTTTTTGATATTGGGACTGTTGAGATTTCTGTGTTTCTCTGTCTGTAGTTGACTTGTGGCTAAAATATTAAAGTTGATTGTTAATAAGCACTTTAGGAGTCAATGCCTCATGTGTTACTACAAAGTATCTCCCCAGAGGATATGTAATGCATTAGATTGTAATGTTCCATAAAGAAATTTTGTTTTGATTGAATCATTAACATATAAATTGAATTTTGCTAAAATTCTTAGAAGAATAATAAGTATCAAACTTGTAATATTTTGAATGTATGTGACTTAAAAATTCTTCATAAAAATTAACTTGAATATATTTTAAGGATTCAAGTTTATATAAAAAGATATATCTTTTGTAAATGAGACCAGATTAGTAATTTTGGTCTAATATATCAGCAATGTCTCTGATTTATCATTGTTAATTAATATAACTTTAATTTACATTTAGGTTTAATTCCATATAGTTTTCCTTTTCCTAAACTTACACAGGATTACTGATCAAATAAGCTAAAATTACTGTCACATAATGCTTAGGATTATAGAAAAACTGAATATGAATTCACCTAAATTATTTTTCCTGACAAATTTATTTTGACAGTCATTGTGTCTTATAAAATGTCAGCTTAAAAAAAATTTCCAAAATCTATAGGTAACTGTAACCTTGGATTGATATAAAATGGTGTGAATAATCATAGAAGGCTTAAAAAACTTCTGAATGATATAGGTACTGAATAATAAGCATATTTTAAGTTTCTGTACTTTATTCTCATTTGTATATGTTATCTAGAGGTTATGTCTTTGGTGCCTGTTAATAAATATGTTCATTTATGCCACTTAAAGAAAGTGCAAAAGATATTTATGTGGCAGCATAAAGCATATGCCAAAATGCTTATCCCTGAGAGTCTTCAATTCTCTGGTTGTTTATGAAACATTGCAATGCACAGGAGTGACTGCAGCAATACTGGGAGCATGGTACCAGAGAAATGCAACCTGCATCTGGCGTACTTCAGTTTTGTGGTAAAGTAGCCGTTCTCAGGCTTTTTATTTAAAATCTTCAGAATGCATCACACTCATACTCTTGCAACTCGCTGAGGATACCAAGGAGCTTTTGCTTGAGTTATAAATATCAATATTTACTATATTAGAGACAAGAATTAAAACAGAAATTTAAAAATATTCCTTGATTCTTTTAAGATGGCTGTGATGAATGCATTGAATGCAAATGTAAATAACATCTATTATTATGATGACATGTTATTACCTTACAAACTTCCTGTGAACTGTCCTAATGTAAAACGTTAGTTTGTTCCATCATATAAAAACATATAGAAAGAGGGTTGGCATTTGGAAAGTAATTTTTTGCCTTGGTTTATAAAACTTTTGTCTACAAAAAGCTATGAAATGTTAAAATTTTAGCAAAGCTCACTCAATCTTAATGAATGTTTCTTTAGTTTACTGATTGTCTTCACTTATAACATGTAAGCTTACTCATTACCTTCTGTATAATCTGTATGGATAGCAGAGATTCTGTATTTTGCTAGAATAATTTTTTGTGCTTTTGGCTGACTTAGTTTCTTTATTATGCAAAATGAAGAAAGACAGAATAACGGTTCCTTGTTTATGGGGTAGCTAAGTTTTCTATCATAATGCCACTTCCCATGTTTATTTTTAAATATTTTATTGCCACTTTACTGAAATAGATAACTACTTCTCAGGCACCCATGAGCTTGTCTTGATGATGTTCCAAATCTCCTCTTAAAATGTTTCAATTTTGGCCTTTCCAAATTCAAGTCCTAAATATAGAAATATAAAATAAAAATTGTAGCATATATTTTATTTCTAAACTATCCTTAAGATTTCCAAGAAGGCCCCTAAATAATCACAATTTTTTTTGCTTTTAAAAAGACATGCTAGAACTAATGAATTTTCTTTGATATGCGACTATTATAAGATTTGAATGGGAAAAGTTGTCAAATTAGACATGACAGTTTTCCGTAGGTTAAGTTTGTGAAGGAAAAATGTTATTAACGTAAAATGTTTCAGAAATTATATAATTTATCTGAAGTCCTTGGAGATTTGTCAGTGCTTTGCTTTCCATCATATTTTAACCTCTGGTGAAATATGGATTGAAATTCTTATGAAATAGTCTGTCAGGTTTTGTGTCTTTGTATCAGAGTCCTGGAGTGCTTAATGTGATGATGTTAATCAACAGCAGTATAGCATTCTCTGTCACAATTTTAGGTATTACTTAAAATGTTTTCTTTGCCACAACCTTACTGTCTGAGAAATTAGGTATTACTTAAAATGCTTTCTTTGCCACAACCGTATTGTCTAGAATCTGTTGAAAAAGACAGCCCTCCATGGATTTCTCATGCTCATGCAAGGCATACTGGGAATGTAAAAATTTCAAGGTCCTGACTGCTTTTTCTTTTTTTTCCATTTGTTTGTAATTCATTGAATAAGTAAAGTAAAGCTCAAATGAAAAAATAGTGTACAAACAGGTATAGCACATAATAATCTCGTTGTTACCACTGTCCACTCTGCTCTGTTCCAAAACAGTAATCTCTTACCTTCTTGTCTCCTGTGTGACCCACCTCCAGATTAGTAACTGTGGTTAATAGTTTTCTGAGGATTATTTCAGAATTTTTTATGCATATAGGGACAGATATGAATTTATGTTTATTTTCCCTTTTACCTGGGCCAGTTCTCAGGGCTCCTAAGAAATTCTGAGGAATGAGGTAGTGGTTCCCTCTGCGATGAAGATTAGCCTTGCTTTCTGATAGCTATCAAAGCAATGGATTTCCCCGAACTCAGGGTTCCTTAGGCTGCAACATTCACACCCACCTGGTCTCTGTCACCCCTGTGGGACTTTGCATCAAGAGAAAGTAATGCAACTTTGTATGTCCATGCTATTTGTTATGATGTAATCAAGTCCTTTGTCTCTGACCAAGGAGTCTCTTGTCTTCTGCCAGCATCCCTAAAACAGTAATAGGATTTCTCGGTAACTTGTAGGTAGGGTAAATCGCACCCACAGCAAAAGTCAGCAACTTCTAGGCCAGTGGTTCTCAATTAGAGATGCACATCAGACTTAGCCAAGAAGTTTTACACACACGTAGGCCTTACTCAAGACTTGATGAATTTCCTTACTTGATATTCTTGGTGTGTTCTTGGTATATTGCACATATTATCTCTCACAATTGTTTTATACTTTTCCTCAAAATTTATGCTCTTAAAACTTTTGTTTCATTTTAATAGATCAGATATAACATTCAGTGACATCTTTGAAAATAGACTTAATTAATACTTTTGTGACTTTTTTCTGAAATAGCTTTACTATTTTTCTTTTTCAAGTCACAGAAACAATTATATACTGCTGTCAATTGTGTTATTCATATCAAAACTTCATCAATATTTTTTCCATTCTAAGTATTTATTTATTTATTTATTTATTTATTATTATAACAAAGGACAAACCTGCATTGACCCTTAATAATCATCCAAAGTCAATAGGTTACCTTAGGGTTCACTCTTCATGTTGTATATTCTATAGGTTTGGTCAAATTTATAATGATATATATCCATCATTATAATAACTGCCCTAAAAATCCTCCACTCTCCTTCTATTCATCTCTCTCCTGGCAACCATAATTTTCTTACTATTTCAATTTTTGTCTTTTCAAGAATGTCATATACTTACTATCATACATTATGCAGCCTTTTCATATGGGCTTCTTCCACTTGGCAATATATATTGAAGTTTCCTCCATGTCTTTTCATGTCATGATAGCTCATTTCTTTTTAAGCACTGAATAATATCACACTGTCTGGATGTGCCACAATTTAATTATCTATTCACTTACTGAAAGACATCTTGGTTGATTCTAAGTTTTGGCGATTATGAATAAAGATGCTACAAGCATCAGTGTGCAGGTTGCTGTGTGGACATACATTTTCAACTCTTTTGAATAAATACTAAAGATGGTGATTGCTGGGTTATATGGCATATTTAGTTTTGTAAGAAACTGCCACACTATCTTCCAAAGAGGCTGTTTCATTTTGCATTCCCACCAGCAAGGCACTCCTGTGGTCCCACATCCCCTCCAGCACTCGGTGCTGTCAGTGTTCTGGATGTGGGCAGTTGCAGTACGTGTGTAGTTGCATCTCATTGTTTCAACTTGCATTTCCCTGATGACACAGGATGTGAAACAACTTCCTATGCTGATTTGTCATCTACATATTTTCCTTGGTAAAATGTTTGTTAAGGTCTTTGGCCCCTTTTTAAAATTGGGCTATCTGTTTTTTCTGTTGTTCAGTTTTAAGAATTCTTTGTTTATTTTGGGTAATAGTTCTTTATCAGGTATGTTTTTTGCAAATATTTTTCTCCCAGTATGTGACTTGTCTTTTAAATTCTCTTGATATTGGTCTTTCTCAAAGCGGCAAAAAAATTTTAAAAGTCTGATTAATTTTAATTTGAAAGAAGTCCAGCTAGTCAATTATTTCTTTTATGGATTGTGTCCTAATTGTTTTATTTAAAAGTCATCGATATGACTAAGGTCATTAAAATTTTCTCCTATGTTATAATCCAGGAGTTTTATGTTTTGTACTGTACATTTAATGTGTTATTCATTTTGAGTTAATTTTTGTGAAGGGTATAAGTTTTGTTTCTAGGTATATTTATTTATTTATTTTTTGCCTGGGGATGTCCAATTATTTTTATACATGTGCTGAAAAGAATATCTTTGCTTATTATATTCCCTTTGCTTATTTGTCAGAGATCAATTGATTATATTTATGAGGGTTTATTTCTGGGCTCTCTCTTCTGTTCCACTGATCTACTTGTGTGTTCTTTCACTGATACTACATTGCCTTTTTACTTTTTTCCATTTCAGTTTTATTATTTTTTCAGTTATAGTTGATGTGCAATGTTGTGTTAGTTTATGTACAACCCAGTGATTAGTCATTTAAATAATTTATGAAGTGGTCACCCTGATAAATCTAGTACCTACATGACACCATACATAAAGAGGTGGGCAAAAAATAAGTTTATAGCTGTGAGTATACAGAACAAAGTTTATTCTTGCAGTATTATTTATTAATTATTATATTATTTATTTGCATGATAACCATAAACTTACTTTGCCCCCCTGTAGTCATTAAAATATTATTGACTATATTCCCTATGCTGTACTTCACATCTGCATGACTATTCGGTAATACCAGTGTGTACTTCTTAGTCCCTTCAACTTTTTCACCCATTCCCTGACTCCTCCTCTCATCTGGCAGATGTCAAAATGTCCTCTGCATATTTTGTTTCTTAGATTTCACTTATAAGTGAAATATATAGTATTCACCTCTTTTGTCCAAGTTATTTCAGCACAGTATCCTGTGTGTTTGTTAATATTGTTGCAGAAGGCAAGATTTCACTGTCTTTATGGGTGAGTCAGGTTTCATTGTATATATGCACCAGTTATTCTTTATCCAATCATCTAGTGATGGACACTAAGGCTGCTTTTGTATATTAGCTATTGTAATAATGCTGCAGTAAACATATGGATGCATATGTCTTTTTGATTTGGAATTTTGAGTTTCTTTGGGTAAATGTCCAGAAGTAGAATTGCTGGTTCCACTTCTTTGTCTTTTGTTGTAGCTTTTGTTTTGAGGTCTAGTTTGTCTAATATGAGTATAGCCACCCCAGCTTTTTGTTTGTTTCCATTTTTATGAAACATCTTTTTACATCCCTTTATTTTTAGTGTGTTTATGTCTTTTGATCTGAAGTAAGCCTCTTACAGAGAGCGTATCTAAGGGTCTTGTTTTTCTATCTAGCTACCGCATGTCTTTTGATTGGAGCATATAGTCCATTTGCATTTAAAGTAATTGTTCATAAGTATGTATTTATTGCCATTTTATTCATATTTTTTATTATTCTTCTTCTTAAAGAAGACACATTAATGTTTCTTATAGTACTGGTTTGGTGGTAATAAACTCCATTAGCTTTTTCTTGTCTGGGAAACTGTTTTTCTGGGCTACAATTCTAAATAACAGCTTTGCTGTGCAGAGTACTTTTGGTTATAGGTCCTTGCTTTTCATCACTTTGAATATTTCATGTCAGTCTCTTCTGGCCTGCAATGTTTTTGTTGAGAAAATAGTTGACGGTCTTATGGGAGCTCACTTATAGGTAGCTACCTATTTTTCTCTTGCTGCTTTTAAGATTTTCTATTTGTCTTCAACCTTTTACATTTTAATTTTGATGTGTCTTCATGTTGGCCTCTTTGGTTTGACCTTGTTTGAGACTCTGTTCACTTTCTGGCTTGTATGTCTGTTTTCTTTGCCAGGTTAGAAAAGTATTTCATTATTCTTTTTCAAATAGGTTTTCAATTCCTTGTTCTTACTCTTCTCCTTATTGCACTTCTATGGTGCAAAAGTTGGTACACTTGGAGTTTTCTCATAGGCTCCTTAAACTATCTTCACTTTTTCAATTTTTTTCTTTTTGCTCTTCTGATTGGGTGTTTTCAACTTTCTTATATTTCAAATCACTGATTTGATCCTTTGCTTCATCTATTCTATTGTTGATTCCCTATAATGCATTCTTTATTTCAGTTATTGCATCCTTTATGTCTATTTTTTTATGTTTTCTATCTCCATTGTTATGTTTTTGTCTCTTTGTTGACATTCTCAGAAGTTTTCTTCCCCTAAATTCATTGAGCATTCTTCTAACCAGTTTTTTTTTTAACTCTGCAACTAGTAGGTTTCTTGTCTCCATTTTTAGCTTTTTTAAATGGGGTTTTGCTCTCTTTTTTTATTTGAAACCTGTTTCCCTGTCTTCTTATTTTGACTGACTCCCACTGTTTGTTTCTACATTTTAGGTAGAGCTGCTACATTCGCAGTCTTGGTGAAGCAGCCTTATGTAGTAGGTGACCTGTAAAGCCCAGTGGCAGAGCCTCACCAGTCACCAGAGTGAGACACTCCAGATGCACCCCCAGTGGGGTCTATGTGCACCCTACTATTATAGTTGAGCCTTGATTGCTGTTGGCACATCAGTGGGAGGAATTCACCCCAATTCCAACTGGCTGTGAGGATTGGGAGAGACCACAGTGAGGGAGCTGCTGTACCGGGCCTCACCTCACTGAGCAGGACTCACTTCAGTGGGGCTTGGGTGTCCTGTGATTCTGTCTCTCGAGTATTTCACTTGTGGAAGTGGTTGAGTGGTTGAGCTGGCATGGTCTGAAGCTGAAAACTGGGTGTGTTGGCTTTGGGACCTTCTGGGATGTGCAGGCCAACATCATCCACAGCCTGGGCCTGCTTGGGCCCACCCAGCATTAGCTAGAGAGCTATCTGCAGATGTTTACTTCTTGTGCTGGCCTTGGAGGTTCCCAGAAAAAGCCAAGATACAATCTGAGGCTGACAGCCACTAGTGCTGGGCCTGGAGTCACTTAGCAAGAGGTGTGGGGCACACTGAGACCAAAATGTGCTTGTTTGGGATTTGTGAACCTTGGGGAGATTTTAGGAAAGTTTGTAGCAGGAGCTGAGACAGGGCGTTTATATGGAAAGCCACTGGAAATGGTGTAGGTGGGCACTAAAGCTGGGAAGGTCAGGGTGTCAGGGAATCACTGGGGGTGGGGTAGTATTTGCCAGCTTGCTTGAGACTTAGATATAGTGCCTGCCTACTATCTCTGTTCAGGGAGGGCTCAGCCAAAGACCAATGGTCTCTGCCAGCATTTCTGTCTGGGAGAGAGCGGCCCCTCCAACTCTTGCCCCAAAGCCAGACATTTCAGTGCCTTTTGGAATGTCCTGGGCTCCTGCCCCACACTGGAGCTCACACTGGGAAGTGAGTGTGAGTAATTCCGTGCATGTGACCTTTGAGAGGAATGCCTGGAACTCCAAGAGCCTGTCATCTCTCCAGCCATATCCCCACTGGGTTTTACAGTCAGAGTTTACTGGGGCCTCTCTTCCCGACACAGCAACCCTGGCTGGGACTCCTCTTTCCCCCAGGCAGGGGGGACTCCACAGCTGAGTTATCCCGTCTGATTTTTAACTGCCATATGCCACATGCATGAAACCCACTCATTCTAAATCGCCACCTATCCTACCAGTCGCAGTGTGACTTCTTTATATCCTTAATTGTAAGACTTCTGTTCAGCTAGATTTCTGGTGGTTCTGAATGATGGTTGCTCTATAGTGCAGTTGTAATTTTGATGTGGTTATGGGAAGATATAAGTACCACATTTACCATCTTGACCAGAAGCCAGAAACCTCATCAATTTTTCACATTTGAAAATTATCAGTTATAAATTAACCACAGCCATTCATCCTCTGTCATCTTCAGATAGTATCTGTTTTACTCTGATGCTTGCCTGGGGGCTTTGCTATAAGGTACAGGGAAGGCTTTGTGTGTTCAACAAAGAAGGCAAGTTTCAAAGCAGCAAGGTGAAGGACTGTAGCCTCAAACTGTTGACATATAAAGGCTGACCTTACATGGCTTAGAGCAAGAGTCAGCAAATTATGGCTTGCTGACCCAAAATATATACTGCCTATTTTGGTAAATTTTTATTGAAACACAGTCATGCCCAGTTATTCATGTGTTGTCTTTGGATGTTTTTTTTTTTTTTTTTTTTTTTTTGCTGTGATGGTACAGTTTTTGCTATGATAGATCTGTCTTAAAGATCTTAAAACACTTACTGTCTAAGATTTTACAAAAAAAATTTTTCTCTCAGACTATACCAGTAGATGGGTCTGGATTTTCATGACTGCTTTTGTAGATGGCTTTATAAAACCAATATCCAGCAGATTAATAATGAAGTAAGTCTAAGTAAACTAACGAGAATACTTATTATTGTTAATATTTTTGGAATATTACTGTTTTTCTGTTTTCTGGTTATGTGAGGATGGCCTGTCATTTTTAAAGCATTTCATAACCAACAATTTAGTAAATGCTGCTTTTAGGTTTTTTGTAAACTAAGTGATGTATTTTAAAATGATAACTGATTCCCACTGACCTCCTAGGATTCCACAGCTCTTAGTGTCTTCACTTGTGATGGTAATATGATCATGTGTAGGTTCAATAGAAATCTGCCCTCTGTTTTATAAGATTATAATTGGATTAAGTCGGTTATGTAACTGACTTAATGGATTAAGTCAGTGGTTACACTGCCTTGCCTAAAATGTCATTTTTGAAAATAATATACATTTAATTAAGTATAACAAGTTACTTTTAAAGAACTAAAGTTGATTTTGTATGTGGACACAATTGCTACAAACCCACGTAGAAAAACTGATATACGAGGTTCGGGTCTTACAGGTGGTAAGATGTTCACTTTCTTGTAGGGTAGAAACCTTAGAAATTGTTGAACCCTTAGAATAGAGGAATTCGCTCAGATTTATAAGGCAATGAAGATGAAATATGAGTACATATATTCTAGGGCTTGGTTTCCTAGCCTCAGAGAAACAAATGAGATGTTTATAAAGTCCCAATCAGAAATTCCTCATCAAAACTCTGAGAAAGAAGTTAAGTTTAAGGCCTCAGTGGTTGTCCGAAACTGCACAGCTCTAGATTTGCAAACCAGCTCACAGAGGTTATTAACATTCTTGCTGCACCTGTGTAAATACATTGGGCCCAAAATAGTGGGATCAGCCTTATTTTGTGATAAAAAATAATTCTTTGAGATAATTGTGACCTTGACCTGTGGGATGGTTAGAGACCAAGTTAATTTTTTATTGCTGCTGTAAAAACTCACAAACTTAGTGGCTTAAAACAACATAAATTTATTACCCTAAAGTTCAAAGGTCGGAAGCCAGGAATGGGTCTCACCAGACTATGATGAAGATGTCATCAGGCCTGCATTTTCACGGGAGGCCCCACGGAGAATCTGTTTCCTTGGTT
Source organism: Sturnira hondurensis (assembly GCF_014824575.4). Classification (NCBI taxonomy): domain Eukaryota; kingdom Metazoa; phylum Chordata; class Mammalia; order Chiroptera; family Phyllostomidae; genus Sturnira; species Sturnira hondurensis. The sequence goes on along the minus strand of NW_028083059.1, from coordinate 24,899,270 downwards.
TTACGGATCTTCGAGGCTGTCGGCACTCCTCGGCCCACAGCAAGCCGTTGCATTGGTCCAACCTCTGCTACCATCATCACACGTCCTTCTCTGATTTTGATTCTTTTGCCTCTTTCTTTCCTTATAAGGACCTTTGTGATCATGTTAGGCCTACCTGGATTACCCAGGCTAATCTCCCAACTTCGAAATCCTCAATGCAATCACATAAACACAGTTTCTCTCAAGTAAGGTAACACATTGATTGGCTCTGGGGGTTAGCTTTGCACATTTGGGGGCTACTATTCTCTATACCACAGAGACTATAGGAGAAAGTGTGAATAACTTTGAAATGGTCCAAAAAGATTGCTGGCTATCTTCTTTGAAAACTACATATCTCCCAAACATTCCTTTGGGTCATCTGATTCTATGGGATTTCTTCAGTTTCCATTGTCTTTCAACTTTGAAACAACTCTGTAAAATGCAGATAACTGATGCCAGGCAGGAGAATCTTGAATATAGACATTTAAGTACATTTAAGTACATTGTCCTGTGAAAAACACAATTGATTCCCCCTCTCACTACCACATTACCCATGAAATAAGCTGGTTTTATAAATTTATTTTAGCATTGCTTACTGCTTATAAAGGTTTAGTTCTTGGAAATCTCCTTCAAAGTAATAGTATAACACATTGGTTTTCTCATTTATTAATGTTACAAACAATCTTTGATATATGTTTATTTTATAGTCTATGAAAGTCACCATTGCACCTGCCCTTTTTAACATTTATCCTTTAAAGACTTGTAATCATATGTAAAAATGGATAGCACAGTAAAGTTCCATCACTCAGCCCCAGGAAGCAGCAAGCTCAGGCCAGTTCTGCCCCTTTTATACCTTTTTTTTTCATCTCCCCCTCTCCTGTTATTCAGAAGTGAATTCCAGGGACCATATTTTACCCACAAATATATATTATGTCTCTTAACACTAAGAACTCATTTAACACTACCACAGTATTAACATCTTCCCCCAAATTAATAATTTCTTAATTTAATCAAATATTTAGTTGTCAAATTTCCAAATGACATTAATTGATCTTTTTCATTATATGTTTTAAAAACCAGAATACAAATGAGATCCACATATTAGATATTCTGATTTTTTAAGTCTCTCTATTTTGTAACAATTTTATTCATGTATAATTTTTTGCAATAAATTGTACCCACTTAAAGTGTACAATTTGAAGAGCTGTGCTTGAAGTTCTTTTAAATCTATATGTTTGCATACAGTTTAATTCTTATCATTTATTTGTTTAAAATAACCAGGTTGCTTGTGCCTAGAGTTTGCCAAACTGTGTATTTAGCTAAGGGTTCCTCTGTGATATATTTAAATGTTTTTGGTCATCTTGTAAACTGATATTTAGTGGTGAATTTCTTATTTCATTAGTTCTTTTGGGTTTACAAAATTATAAAATTCTAATTTATCATTCATTTTTTATTTTGTTTGGCTAAAATATTATATAGAGAGAAATGCCTCTTGATCTGTTATTTGATTGTTCAGTTGTATAGTTCATATAAGAGAGGAAGATAAGTGATAAAACAATTCATTTTCAAAATGATGAATTGTTTCCCTAGGTACGCATTCCCTCTGTCTTTCTCTGTGTGTGCACATTTTGGTATCATTAAAAACTCTTGAATAAAGACATTTCCTGTATTTTTATCCATTGTACTTATTAGTCTTAATTATGGTTAACTAACCATCTTTGGCCTGTGGGAGTCTTTTTAAGTCAGTTCCTAATCCTTTTGATAATCCCCTAGTAATATAAGTTTCCTTGCTTTAAGGCATAATAAGGTGTCCAGGCTCTTCTTGTACTATTTATGCCATGGTCTGTAATAACCAGTGGGGAATATTACCTGGAGACTATAATAGGGGTATTTATTGCTACCAGGTTGGTCATTGTTCCTAGGTCATTTCAGTGGACAGAGCTATTAAATATATATATTTGAAAGAGAAAATGCTTTAAGAATTCATGCTATTAATTCTAATTCAAACTTAGGACTATAGGATTATACTTAATCTATCATACCCTACCTACCTATTTCCTTTCTTCCACACAGAAAATCTTAATTCTTAGTAATAATGGAAATGCTACAAATGAAATATCGCTTATTTACCTTCTTTGATTTACCCCACATTACACAGAAAGCAATTTAAGAAGAGCAATGTTATACTATTAGCAGTATTACATTTAAAGAAAGTGGCTTTACATTTTTTTAAAGTAAGATCTTTTCAGCCTTAGAGTATATGTTACCAGATACATAAAAGTTGCTATAATTTAAAAGCTCTAGAAAACTTACTTGTGTAGTTACAGTATCAACAAGGTAATCATAGATAGGAACTTCAGTGGATTACAAAGAGAAGGTTGAAAGAGCTGTTAGATGGAAGGAATTGGGTGCTCTGGTAATTTGGGGGATCCTCTCTCTAAGCAACCAATAGCTGCCTAAATATGGATTTTCTTTTTCACTTCTCCGAGAAATAAACTTCTGTTTTGTTTAAGGCATCTCATTTTTTTTGGTGACATTTTATATACAGGAAACACTAACCCTATTTGATACATTAAACCCTATTTGATAATTAAAGAAAATGGGAATAGCTAAAGATAAAAATAGGAAGAATTGAATAAGATAGAAACAGAAGAACTATTACATGAATAACAATAAAAAACAAATTCCTGGTAAAGTTTAAGAAGGAAAAAGAGAGCCATCCAAACAGAAAATAACCAATGCCTAAATATGTCAGTTCATTAGCAGTTGCAAAGTGGTCAAATTTTAAATCCATTATTTATTCTGCAGACTGAAATTTAGAAAAACAATCATGTAAAACATTAGTCATAATTGTATGCTAATTAAATTAGAAACTGTGCTTATATCATTTAGTTTTATAAAATTTTGCATGACTGAAACTTATTCTACAGATACTAATCAGAAAAAAGAAACAGACATGCAATCACAGAAGTACTCCTGTGATTTATATTTCATCAGTACTTCTGATGAAATATAAAGCTCTTCATCTAGTTTTTATAGATGCATTCTTGTGAATTTCATAGGAAAAGAGCTTTGCTGTGTTATCTATATTGTATAGTGGTTTAGAACCAGAAAATTCTAAAACCACCCAATGTACTTTTAAAAAATTGTTATTCTATTACAGTTGTCCCAATTTTCCCCTTTGCTCTCCTCCACCCACCCCACCACCCACCCCAGTCAATCCTCACACCATTACCCATGTCCATGGGTCATTCATGTTGATTGGTCCATGTCCATGGGTCATTCATGTTGATTGGTCCCTTCCCCCTTTTTCCACTATTATCCCCTCCCCTCCAGCTGCTGTCAGTCTGTTCAATGTTTCTGGAGCTCCTACCTTTTGTGACAACATGGATGAAACTGGACAGTATTATGCTAAGTGAAATAAACTAGTCATTGTAAGACAAATACCAAATGATCTCACTTATAAGAGAAATTTAATGAATAAAATAAACTAATGAACAGGATAGAACCAATGTGTTTTTGAAATGTTATATTTTTACACTAAAATCTGAATAAAATTTCTAGCACAGAATGGCCAAATGAACATACATATATATTTAAAATTTCTAAATAAATACTAGCAAATCAAATTCAGTAGTATCAAAGAGTCAGTTCTTCACATCCAAGAAAACTCTATCTATACCAGTAATTTAAGGAGAGCTAAATAGAAAAACCTCTGCTTAGCAAAAAATTAATTGGTCAGAAAAAGCCCCATATGAATTGTATCAACAAAATCTATCTAGTAAAATAAAATAGTCATAATGAGTCAAAAGCAAATAATTAAAACATATAACAACAAAATGTTTTTATGCATTAGAAATTGAAATATGCTTCTTATTTCAAAGGAAAATATGTAAAGGTGCACACATAGACAAATTTCCCTATTACATATAATAGACAACTTTTTTAAATCAAAAAGAAAATAAAGAAAACAAGGATGCTCATCATTATCATTATTATTGATTTTAAAACCCTGGCCAACACAGTAAAATGTAAAACTAAAACCAAACATATTATCATTTATATATAATATGACTTTCCAAGATTAAAAATTATTGTGAATAAGTTTGTAATAAATATATGAAACCAATGACTTTTGTGTCTTGCAGTAACACTTGTTACAAAATATGCAGATTGTCACATCTGCATGAAAATAGATTGAAAACATTCTGTTTATAATAGCAAAGCATTACATGTCTACTGATAACTTCAATAAGATATATTAAAAAACCCACAGGATTTACCAGAAAATACAAACAAAAGATAAACAGCTTCATACTATAAAGAAATAAATAATATATATGTTTAATACTGTAGACATAAAAAGCCTATTGGGCTTTTTAAAAACATGCTAAAAGCCTTCAAACATTTATCTGGAAGAATAAATATCTAAAAATGTTTTTAAAAAACCTTAGAGGAATAAAGGAGTTAGTAGGGAGTGAACTTGTTAGATACAGAAATTGACTGGCATAGGGTATACACTATCATAAGAAGGTACTTACATGAGAGTTAACAGATCATTAAATGAGAATATATGGTAAAAAAACAATGCCTACATATATTAAAACATAGCATTAGTTGAAGATAACACTATAAAATAGATTGGAAAGAGAGAAACTTAAGGAAAAAGAGATAGAGAGAAGTTGGCTAAAGTTAGGGGAGAAGAAAATCACAGATCCTTTCCTCATACTATATTCAAAGTAAGTTAAGGTGGTTCAAATAATTAAATGTAAAATGAGCCAGGAAAGTTGGAGAAGACATGGAAAAAAGATCCACAGGTTTACTTATTAAAGATGCAATATTTGGGGACATTAAACTGTACAACCATATATCTGCAAAAGACTAACAAAGGGTTATAGACTTAATTATTAATTAGAAAAAACATTAAGAATACCTGGAGTGGTGGGAAGGAGATATAAGGGGAATAAATGGTAATGAGAAAAACTACAATAAAAATAAATTTAAAAAAAGAATGCATGGACAAACAAAAAAGCTAATGAATAGACATTTTTCAAAGAAAAATATGTCATTAACTAGTATACTTACATGTTTACCCAGTTAAGAAATATAAAATCAAATAATAGGTTGGGAAATTAAGAAAGCTGTTTTCTTTTACGAATTTATTTTTAGAGAGAGGGGAAGGGAAGGAGAAAGAAGGAAAAAACCATCAATGTGTGGTTGCCTCTTGTGTGCCCCTATTGGAGACCTGGCCTGCAACCCAGACATGTGTCCTGGCTGGAAATAGAAGTGGAGACCTTTTGGCTCACAGGCCAGGACTCAATTCACTGAGCCATATTAGCCAGGGCTGTTTCTTTTTAAATAATGCCCTTTATTGGCAATTTTTTGGTGAAACATTTATTCCTGTTGGTAGGTACATAAATTAGGTAGGTACATAAATTAGTATTTTTTCTGAACATAATTTAGCAGTACTTATTGAAACTGCAGGAATGTTTACATTTACTTTGACTCAGAAATTTTAATTCTATGCATCTAAATATTGATAAAGAAGAGCAAAAAAAAAAAAACCCAGAGCAAATACTAACATTGGGGAATAGTTACATAAAATAACATTATGTTACCATGGAATATTATCTCCAACCAGCTTTGTGTGCATCTCTCCCCAACTCTGCATTCAGTGACATCATCTTGACAGCTTGAAATTGGCTACATTGGGATTATTTACTCCATATGAATTAAAAAATGCTACATAGAAGGGCTTCCCTTGCCCGCTTAGAGGTCCCATTGTTAACTACCAGAACATTATGGATTACACCTGGACTAGGCCTTGGAAATTATAGCCTGATTTTCTTACTTTATTAATCAGCACATAAATGTGTCTAAGTTTGTACAGTGTATTAGTGCCATAGTTTTGCTCTCCAAATTCCTAATTAGAGATATGTCTTATTTTCTAATTTGTAATCTGTTTAAATTAGAAATCAAGGAAGAATGACTTGAAAGTCTCTCAAATATTCAAAATAATGTCGTAGATGTTTCTAGTTGCCTTTCATGTTGATTTTATATATTGAATACATATTATTTTTATTTAAATTATGCTCCATAATTTTAACTATTCTTTAGATTTCAAATTAAAATTGAGTGAAGATAAATTCCCACTTTCAAATAATACCTCTAAAAGGGTATTGAGTTTTAATGCATATTTTTAGTTACAATTTAAAGAAAACATACTTTTTAAAATCCTCAGCAATTTAGTATACTTCCAGTACATTTAACTTAGTGATATCAGAATTCTTTTTTACCCTTACTCTAATAAGTAGTGAAGTCTTTAAGCCCTAAGATGACATTAGTGATAACAGTAATACCAATAAATATTTAATTTTACTTAATAATATCTGGCCTATTTGGTAAATATGTATACAAAATGAAATGATAAGAATAAACTATGGATACAAATTAGCTATTTGAAAAGTATCCAATACTTGGTAAACTGAAAGATTTTTTCTAATTATTTATTTGAAAAAAGAAAATATATGTTAATTTGGAACTTATAGATTCAAATATTGGGTCCACTAAATGGAAAGATTTAGTGGACATACTAATACCAAGATTAAAATCCTGGTAAGTGCAGCTTCCCTCTTATTTCCAAGGCCCCTTTGCCTCTTTAACCTCTATATCCATCCTTCAAGCTTCAGTTTAGATTATATTTCCTCTGTTCCATTTCCATCTTACCCCTCTCAGAACACTTTTCCTATTTGATTGTAATTGACTCTTTTTTCATCAGCGATCCATTAGACTGGAACTATACCTTGTTTACTACTATACCTGTGTGTCTCCCACAGCCCTGGTAATAACTGTTGCTCTGTAGATAATCATTGGACAATTAGTCAGGACCTTTCAGCATTTCTGACAGAGAGTAGGCTTCTTAAGGATAAGTATTTCATCCCCAGTACCTAATACCTCATCTGAGGCACTCCATAAATATTCTGGAAGAATTAAGAAATGTAAGGGGAGATAACTGTGGCATCCCCCAGGGGGTGCTAAAGCCCCAAGTCTTGTTATGACTTCAGCCAGACTAAAATCACAAGTGCTGTTTTGGTTTAATTCAATGAATATTTATTAAGTGCTGTGGGTTTCCTTAGAATTGTGAAGGGAACCAAGATTCAGTTCTTGCATTGGGGCACTTGAAAGCTGTTGTGGCAACTACTTCAGCCAACAAATCACATCAAGATAGTCCACTGAAGGCAAAACACTGGACATCAAGATTTTAACAGTAATTTAAATGGTGCTGCAGTGCAGAAGGCTGTGCCAACCCCCACCACAGACCACTGTACATCACTTTCAACTGTGCTCTGAGAGTCCCACCTCCTTAGGAACTCCACTGAAGCTTGGGACAATTTTCCCCACCTCACCCTCCAAAATATCTAGGGTTGATGAAAAATTCAAAAGCTCGCTAAGAAGCAACTTTTTGTTCCTCGCTAGAAGCAGGTTTAGGATTGACTAGACCTAATTAGCATAGAAACTTCATACCTCTTGGTCCCTGAAGTCAAGTTATATTCCATTTGACGATCAGTAGATGTATTTGAATTAATGGTCACATGCATTTGGCCATACACCCAGAAATTTGCACACAACCAGAGTTGCCTACGGGGATAATGACCACTTCCTGGCCATGGCTTCTAATTGCAAATGGCTATAATACCATAATCTGAACAGAGGTTAGAAGACAGCTGGGTGAAATTTTCCATAGTGTAATTGAATTTTTGTTTTTTCTGGCAATAATTAAACAGTCCCAATTATGCCTAATTAGGGAGTATAGTTTTTGAGTTACCAAGGCTTGTTTATTATCAAAACAAAACAAAAACAAAGAAAACCTATTTATCATTGTGCTCACAATTAAGCTGGAATTTCTAATTCTTCTAGAAAAACTAGTTTGGAAATTTATTTTAACTGCTAAGAACTTTTCAACAGAGTTTTTGTATTTTTACCCCTAAATTGTGAATTAAATGGGCAGAGTAGTAATTCTGAACAGAAATTGCTTGGCTAACTCCCTGTGTCTCACTGAACATTTATATCTTAATATTAGCTTTTGGCAAAGGCATTTTCTGTGAGCAAGGTATAAGTTCTGTTTTCATAAGAACCCATACTAGAGAGTAGAAATGGCCATGGGAGGGTCCCAAATTTTATCTACTTCTTAGGTACTATTAGAGACTAAAACGTAACCTAGAGCATTGAGGTGATAAAGGATTAGGAAAAAGGGAAAAGTTAATGCAAAAACATTACCTTGTTTGAGGAACCAGATATTTGCCTTTCTTATCATGCAAAGAACTGACACAGTGTTTCTAAATAAATGCTGGTTCAACAAAGAATTTGTGCCTTGAATAGCGAGCGAGAGCTGTATTTTTGTGTTATGGTGGCTCACCACACATTTAAAATTGACATACATTCTAGCACTTTAAATTTATACCTTCATTTTGGACATTCATTTAGTAGGTCAAATCATCATTGTATTTCATCAGTATGGTGGATTTTAATTCATTTAACATTTTAATCTTTCATCAGTTTTTCATTTAAGAGGATTTCATGGCATGTACGGGATTTGTATAAATTTGTGTGCAGTAAATTTATTCTTTTAACAGTTTTATTCTTTCATCAGAAATTCATTTAAATGGATTCCACTATATATCACTTCCACTTCCAGTGCAGCTTTAGGTCAGGCTGTAATTGATGCAAAAGCAATGAGGTATTAAAAGAGATAGGAAATATCTGAAATTGGAAAGAGTTCAAGAAGTGGGCCATTGTAAGGGCATTACCCTCCTCAGATAAGGTGGGGAGGAGATAATAATATAGCGTTTTGATCTGAAGCCTTGCATGCTTTATAATTTCAATTCACAACAAAGTCAGAAAGATCTATTTTATCTATGCTCATGTCTTTAAAACAAAATTAACTGCTTCAGTGCCTAAAACAGCCCCCATATGGCCGTGTGAATGTGCACACTTGTCTCTACCATCCATTTCGAATTAACGGCACAGCTTCTTTCAGTGCGCATTCTATCTTCTCCCTCCCTTCCACTGACATTCATTAAATGACATCCAAGAGATAAACATTAATGTAATAAATACAGTAGCTATGGAAATAACCCGGGGAAGAGGTGCATTCTATCATGTTTCCATATAGAAGTAGATGAAAATCACCCGTAGTGCATTATAGTTGGCGACAGAAACTGCAGCATGAGAGATGCCCCTTGAAAAGAGCAGAGACGCTGGTGCTTGCTTTGTGCACACCAGAAAAGTAAAGGGTGACCTTGAGAAAGTCCTCTTTGCTCTCTCGGTCACTGCAAAGAAAGCGACTGCTTTTATGATCTATACTGTAAGAGGACATTAATGTCATTGACTGGTGAATGAAAGGTTTTAGAGAAATGATAGGTGAAAAATCATTATTTGTCTTTGGGAAGACAATGCCTCAGGAAGAGATATTCTCACCACACACATAAAATGGTAATTTTGTGAGATAATGGGTGTGTTACTAACCCTATTGAAATAATTTCACATTATATATATGTATCAAATCATCACATCATACAACTTAAATTACATGTTATATGTCAATTAAAGCTCCATAAAGTTAGGAGAAAAAAAGAGAAAGAAGGAAAGTAGAAAGAAAACAAAAGGAAAAAGGAGGGAGGGATTTTACTTGCGATGTTGTCATTGTATTTAACACACTCCTTTATGATATTGACAACCACTTCTATTCTTCCCCTGGTTTATGGGCACCATGGAGTGCCTGCCACGCCAAGGGTCTAATAATTTGTGATCAAACTGAATTGAATAGAATTGTACTGAATTGAAAGAAGAAATTTAAAAGTCCTGGAAAAGATGACCCCAGCCCATCATCCTTATCTTTACACCCTGTGTAAGGCCACAATATAATCTGGTGTTAGGAAAATGAAATCAACTTACTTATCATCCTGTTCCTAGAGCACCCCTCTTTACTGCATCTGGCTAGGGAGAGAATGTGGTTGGGAGATAAAAGACTGCACTCACACTAAATATTTAAATTAGCATTTATAACGCGATGATGCTTGGCCATGAAAGATTGCAGGAGGGTTGTAGGAGGATCATATCTTATTTCCACCCTAATGTCCTGGTCAGCTCTCTTGTGGCTCCTTTTATCAGAGTATTGAGGGCCTTGTTCAGTGCCATCTATAGATCTATGGCAGTTTTTATGAGTTAATAAGTGAGTTGGGATCAATCACTAGATTTCTCTGTAGGTTCAGTATAGAGCTTCATGGTTCCAGATCCCACAGGGCATCCTAAAATTGATTGAGCTATAGAAAGTCCAGTGTATTTCCATTCACATTTAAAATTGCTTTACTTTCTTACAGTGGCCTATGAGAGAAGGGGAGAGGGAAAGGAATATGAATTTTTTCCCCAGGGCTTCCAGCGCTTCAGAGGACTGCAGCTGTCAAATCGATCAACAGTTTTTCAGGTCCATTTGTGAGGATCCGGGCTTTCCAAAGGGATATATGTACCAGGCACTTTATAACATAATGTGAAAGTATCTTAAGTGGAATTTTACTTAGATCTGACTTACCAATCTAGCTGTCAAATGACAAGTGAGAAGGTGAATTACACCGTGTGGACAATTTTGTAACCTTTCCAATAATAATTTCCAAAATGCGTTTGCAGGCATGTATTGATGGAGACTGACATGTTGAAAGAAGAGCAACACTCCACACCATAGAATTGAGGATAAAAACCATCGTTCCACTTGTTCTTCTTCTATTGCTATTTTTGTAAGGTGCGAAAATGTGTTTTCAAACACAAAATATGAACCTGGACACACATTTACCTAACTGACCCTGCATATGTGTTTTCTTTAGCTTTGCCTGCTCTTCCTACCAGCAACCTGGCACCAGCAACCTCGCACCAGCAATTTCAGATCAGTGAGCTTGTCTAGATGATTTTCTAGTTACGACTCTTCTTTTCTATTGGTAAGATCTTGACTCCATACTTGAGTAATCTGGTTCAGGGAGAGATCAGAAAGCCTGCAAATCTGTAGTCATCAATCAATTTCACACGGACTGAGCCCCACCATATATTAGAGTATCGGAGCACTATGTGTGTCTTAATAATGGTACAAAAAGTTCCCTCTGCTATTTTTAATATTTATATTGTCATAGTATATTATTTTTTATTCTTTTACTTTAGTTTTATTAAATGTATTGAGGGGACATTGGTTAATAAGATTATATAGGTGTTAAGTGTACATTTCTATGATACATGATCTATAAGTTGAATTGTGTGTCCACCATCTAAAGTCAAATCATTTTCTGTCACCTTATATCTGTCCTCCTTATTACTATCTCCCACACCTTTTTCCTCTGGTGACCACCACACTGTTGTCTGTGTCTCTGAGTTTGTTTTATATTCCACATATGAAGTTCTGATCGCACAGAATCAAATGGCTCTTAGCTTTTTCTGACTCACTTATCTTGCTCTCAACTTACCTGTGTTGTTTTTCAAGTGAATTTCTTGTAGACAGCATATAGTTGGGTCTTTTTTATATTCACGTCACCGACTTTGTCTTCTAATTGGTATATTTAGATAATTTATATTGAAGGTTAGTTATTTACATGATAGATCTTAAATCTGACAGATTGTTTTCTGTTTATTCCTTCTGTTTCTCATACCCTGTTTCCCTTTTCTTGCCTTCCTGTGAGTTACTTGACTATTTTTAGGATACCATTTTTATTTACTTTTAATGTTTTTAGTACATTTCTTTATACGGTTTGCTTAGTGTAGTTCTTAGCTCTAGGTATTGTGCATATATAACTTATCACAGGATACTAGTCTTGATATTTCACTACTTGCAGTGAAGTGCATATCTTTTTTCCATGCTTTTATTTTGAACCTATTTGTGTCTTTGAACCCAGAGCGTGCCTGTTTTTTTATCAGAGTTCTTAATCCATCTATGTTTAATGTTAATTATTAATAAGGCAGAATTTACTTCTTACATTTTGATATCAGTTTTCTATGTCTTACATCATTTTTTGTTTTCCTATTCCTCCATTACTGCTTTTTGTTTTAAAGATACAGGGTCGGTGGAAGTAATGCCTGAGTGTGGTTGATAGGGTAATAATATGGGTGTAATAATTTATAGTTTTAATTTGAACATTTCACCTAAAAGTCATACGGTGTGCTTGAGTGTGACATTGTTATGTTACAGAATTACATGCTTATGATTTTGTAATAAAAGATTTTGTAATAAAATGGGCATTATCTATGCCAGACACTGTATTTTATAGTATAATTATTTAATTCTCTTGTTCTTTCTTTTACTATGTTATATTGAATTATTTTCTTTGTTGTTGCCCCTGAGATTACAATGAACTCTTCATTTATAACAACTTATTTTCTATTAACATCATATTAATTTCAATAGTATAAAAAACTTTTATATAGCTTTGTTTCCTCACCTTCATTTGGGCTATCATTGCAAATCAACTTACCTCTTTATACATTATAAACTCATTGACACAGTTTTATATTATTACTTTATGCAGTTGTCTTTTAAATCAGATAGAAGAAAATAAAAGTAGACATACTTTTATATTTACCTACATAGTTACCTTAACCAGTTCTCTTTTTTTTGCTATGTGGATTCAACACTGTCTAGTGTTCATTTCAGCCTGAGGGACTCCCTTTAGTATTTTTTCTAGGAGTAATGACAAATTATCTGAGTTTTTATGTATCTAGGAATGTTGTGACATTTTTCTCATTGTTTGACATAGAACAATGTCCCTTGATTGACAGTCTTTGTGTGCGTATGTGTGCAGTTTGAATTTGTCATCCCACTGCCTTCTGGCCTCAGTGGTTTCTGATAAGTCAGCTACCTGTTAATCTTAATGAGAATCTCTTGTACATGATGAGTTATTTCTCTCTTGTTAACTTTCAGGAATTTTTTTCTTCAACAATTTGTTTGTGATATACCTAGATGTGAAAGACTAACAATGCCAATACTTAACATTGACTTTATTAATCTTACTGTGTCAGTAAAGTCTGTTAACAAAATATCTCAGCTTTTCTCATAAGTTACCCAAAGGGTAACCTTACATCCCTTCAGCCTAAGTACATAATAGATCTGAATTGTCCCTCAGCAACTTCTGAATGGCATTTGAGCTGCCTACACTTGCTGCCCTGTGATGAAGGCCAATCTCTTTGATTATTCATCTACTGCCTGGGTTACTCTGCCCATAAGCTAAGGACTGCTTTTATCTCCCTTCTTTTATGGGTTTTAATGAAATATTCTCCAGCATGTTCTCTGCCATTCTTCTAAGGAGGATCAATTATCTTCATGTGAACAACACTGATGGTGCCATACACAACATTATGGAGGTAGGGCCAATGACTTTCTCCCCTTTGACCATCTTTTTTCAAGTTCTTCTTTACTTGGATGAAGACGACAACTTTAGGAGCTAAAGGAGCTATTGAGATGGCTGCGCTTCAGTAGGATATAATTACTTTGTGAAGACAGAAAAACGTATCGCAACAGTAAAAAGGTATGAATTGAGAAGAAGGGAAGGGCCATATCATTTTTGTCTTTTTGGACTGGATTCCTTTTTTCCCTTCTTACCAAAGGCAAAATTCAGTAAAGTCATAATTTGGTGACTTATCTTTCAAAGTAATTTCCAGATGAACTATGTGGTTTGGAAAGAGGCTGTGTAAGATAATAGCATAGGACTTTGAGTACAAGTAATTCTCACAAGTGGAAAAATAAGCTGATTTTGATGGTTTTCACAAAAGAAACTCTGTGTCCTGATCCCCAACTTTGGTTTACAGGAAATATACTTCCTTATCACTTTACTTAGGGAGACTGGATATGTTCAGATGACCAGTATCCCCTATATTTCAAGAAATAGCTGCTTCAAAAGAGAGCAAACAACTACCAGGCAACTGAATCAGAAATGCATCATGGTATCTCACTCCTAATTTTGACTTTTTTGGTGTTTTGTATAGTTTTGTTTTAAGTATAATAGCAGCTAATTTCAAATTTTTGAAAAAATACGTCATTATAAGGTGATAGAAAACAGTATCAAGCAGAGGCTACCACACTAACACAGAAGTGTAAACCCCAGTGGTTGTGTGTTTCTTTGTTAGATTCAGGATAGAATTACTGAGGGAGAAGCCTGAGATGGCTGGGCCCCAACAGCTCTTCCCAGTCCTGGAAGACTTTTATGTAGGTTTTTACAGTCTTACTACAGGAGGTCATCTAATATTACTACATGAATCTCCTGACCTTCCCGTGGCTAATGAAATGCTTTGGTGCCAAAACTATTATTTTTCAAACAGGACCTGATTCATAAGCTTCACATATAAACCCGGGGGATTTCAAATACTCTCGTAATGGGCTAGAATAGCTGCTCCTGATTACAACTGGTCATTGCAAAAACTGCAGGTCTGCCACTTATAAAGCTGGTGTTTGTCATGAGATTAAGGCAATATTTTAAAACATAGGCAAGATAGAGCACTTCTTACAATACATTCTAGTCCTTCATCAGGTTAGTATTATGGGTCATCACATTGATGACGATATGGTTAAACTGAAGAAGATATTCAAAAAGCAAAGAAAGGTTGAAAACAAATCTTATGTGTAAAGATCAAAGGAATAGGGCCTGTTTAGTTTAGGGATGAGAAACTGAAGGGAAGTTTTGAACACTACTTTAAATTTATTAAAAATGTCCATAAGGAACATGCCTAACAGTTATTCTTTCTGTCCATGGAGAACAGAAAAAGAAAACAAATTTAACTACTTATTTTTCATTATTATTATTATTATTATTATTTTGTTTGCTGATTAACTACTTAGTTGTATATTAGTGGAATTTATTTCCCATCACTTAAATCACTACCTGGCAGTAATTTCAACCATAAGGGTTGTGCATTAATATTTTCAGAGCCCAGGGGCACCATTTAGTACTCTTGAGCAATAGCTCTATATACAAAATAGTACAGGGTGATCTGAAGCTAGTTCACTGGTCATTTAGTTCTAGATTAAAAAAATGACTTTAAGAGATCATCTGGCCCAGGCTCTTGAAGGGAATAATACATCATACAAAACATAGGTTTTTATTCACTTCTTGCAGCTCTCCAGGGATGGACCTCCACATCCTTTTTCAGCAAGCAACACACACGTACACTAACAAACACATATATGCATTGCATACATTTACTGAACATATGAAAACAGTGTGTTAGATGCTGTTGGTGAGAGAATGAGTGGAGGGAGATGAGAGAAAGAAGACTCCAGTGGGCAAATAAATAAGTAGTGAATGCAGAGGAAATGATTTTTGAAACTTATGTCTAACTTCAGTTCTTTTCACATAACTCAAAATTATGTAAATGCTTTAAGAAACTTTAATTCATAGTTAGTTAAAAATTAAGTAACATGCTATTCTTACATATGTCCTCAAACTGGCCAAAGGGGCAGATTAAAGTTCAAATAACAAAAGTAACTAGTGTTATCAAGATTAGTAGTAGAGCTTTAAGAAAACGGATAGATTTTCTTTCTGAATGGAGTTGAACACCATATTTCATTTTATAAATCATTAGTATTTCTGTTTTTTCCAGTAACATAAATGTAACATTAATTCATGGTATAAGAAGGAAATGAATCCTGGTGAATTTTGATATGTCCAGTCATAAATCAATCTTTTAAATTAAAATACTATTTTGAGTCTTTTGCACCATAACTTGAAAATCACTGCTGTACACCATTATTATTTCTTCTCTTTATGAATGAATGTGGGTGGTACCTGTAATTCCAATTTTCTGGTTTGAGAGTTACACCTCCAGGCTGAGATGCCACCTCAATATATTAAAGGACTGGTTCCCAGCTTACTGTACTCAATTTCTTTCTGACAGCCATGAAATTTGTGTTTTATAATGAGAAGTAAATCATAGAAAAGTGTTGTCTATAAAAGACTTCAATAGGTATAAGAGCAGATATATAAGTGTTTATGTCAGTGGTGCTGTAAATTAAAAAAGGGCATTAGAATTAAGGGCATCATTAGAGATTAAGTTAATATAACCATTGATAATATAATGAGAATGGTTTGTGTGGCATCAATGTGACCTGGCAGCCAAGGAGAGTGGACTGGAATACACACGTGTGAGCAATGATGACTTCACTGTACTAGTCATTGGGGCCAGTAGATGCCATTGAGTGAGCATATGTACTGTGTGGCCGTCATATTTAAAATGACTGAGTAGAACAATGAATCTGCATCAAATTTTGCACTAAGCTTGACTATTTCTCCACAGAAACTATTTGGATTTTTTAGAAGGCTACAGCTATGGGCAACTGGTGATTGGCAGCTTCATCACGACAATGTGCCCACTCATGCATTATGTCTCATGTAGAGTTTTTTGGTAAAACATCAAATCACCCATGTGACTCAGCCCCTCTAAGCCCATATTTAGGGGCCCTGAGACTTCTGGCTTTACTGCAAACTAAAATCACCTTTGAAAGGGAAGAGATTTCAGACCATAGATGAGATTCAGGAAAATAGGATGGGGCAGCAGCTAGAGATTGGGAGAACTGTACGAGGCGCCAAGGTACCTGCTTTGAAAGGGGGTGAGGTGTCCTTGTCCTGTGTACAATGTTTCTTGTATCTTCTTTAATAAATGTCTATTTTTCATATTAAATGCCTGGATGCCTTCTGGACAGACCTCGTATGTCAAGTTCCCATCATGGTAGTCAAGCGGTTTGTCTAATGGGTGCAGGCATGACATATACATGACATAATACATGAGATAATTTTCAATATCCTTGTGTGAATTTCCACAAGGCAGGGAGAAAGAGAGAGGAAATATTTTCATTTCCTACTCACACAAAATTTAGCATAGCCATAGTGTGACATTAGTGTAAGTACCTTAGTCATATAAAATGAAAAGGGAGAATTTAGGCTTGTGGCATAAGAAGAGTCCTTTTTTTATTAAGGTGAAAATTTGCTTGTGTCCTAATGGATGGAGACAAGTTTTATTAAAGAGTTTAATTGTAGTATTGGTAATTTTGATACTCTACTGCTTCTTTTATTATTATCTTTTCATATTTTCTCTATTTAATATCTCAGAGGGTATTTAGGAAAAAAATAGACAAGTAAGATGTATTCCCAGTTAGTGTTCCTGTCTGCCTTCTTCCTTAGCCTCAGTGAACTCTTATTAGTTAATACTGATTTGGTATGTGAATGAGGTCAGTGTGGACCTGAACACTTATTTAATTCACCAGTCAGGCAAGTTGTAGCATTTATTTAAAAAACGTGTCATGACCAGGGATACATACGTCTAATGTTATGCCATATAATCCCAGAAAGCCAGAGAAAATATTGGTTCAAATACATATTCAGGGATTTACTGTGTAAAGAGTATTAAATATGCACACGAGAGTGTTACGTTCTCATTACACAAATGGACATTTTACTTATACAACACTAAGTATCTAGATATTTAAGAAATATCCAGGTGATCAGGTATTTCTGTATTTCATACAGATATTTGATAATATTTATTGATGTATTTGCTCAGGCAACAAGTATGTGGAGATATGTAATCCTTTTGAGTTGGGGTAGCAAGAGGGACATACATATTAGGAAATTGTATGCATTTTCTCTTTTCACTATATGTCTCATATTTCCAGTTATTCTTTCACCATAGTCAAATTTTAAGATTAATATTCTATCAGTCAAGATTAAGGCTAGGTGTATTTGGGGTGAATCATTTTCTATTTCATATCAGGTTTATATCTCCACATGGACAAATTTCAAGTCCATTGGCTTGGATGCTCTGTCTATAGATTTATTTGATTCTTAAATAACAGCTTGAGAAACTCTAATGTGGCTGATGAGGCTTACAATGATGATTCACAAGAAAACCTATTTGTTTCTCTATATTTGCTTATTTGCACATCATTTCTCCTGCTGGATTATTGAGCAGAAGGAATGATAAAACCACAGAGGAACAGTTTAAATGGGATAATGCAAACATTACAGAATAATTAACAATAATTTCACAAAGGTGGAAGGTAAGCTGCTCATTTTTATGAAATGGAACAAATGTGTTTGGAGTGATTAACAAAAAAGATAAATGAAAAAAAAGAAAAATGTTGTCACTAAATTCTACTTGGATAGCAAGTCATATGTGATATAAATGCAGATTCTTCCCCAAATTCACATACTTAACATTATTAAATGTTAAACTTCAGCTAGGTTCTGGCAAACAAGTGGCACAGAATGTGAAAACCATAGTGCTTAAATACCAGCCATCTCATTCTGTTAAAAGGCACTTAATGTGATCTGTACTGTTTTTGAATTATTTTATCCTACATAATCCATTATAACTCATTGCTTAACAATGGCATTTCAGTAAAGCTCAAACCATCTTCCATAACTAGTATATCAGACAAGTTACTTTAAATTTTGAAAGCTTCACATTATATTGTAAAATAAAGAAAATTCATTTGTTCATTCATTCATTCATTCTGCATATATTTATTTTCCATGTAAAGCCATTACCCTTGCTATTGTGAAAAATGCAAAGAAATTTGTATAAAATGCATCCAACAGAAGCTGGGCATGGACATGTCTATTAAAATAAGTTTGTTACTATCAGAGATATTTGTTTCTTTATCATGTAGGCTAAGTTTGGACCTACCTGCCTTAGTATCTGGAGAGCCACTACTGCAGTTCTCTGAAACAACTTCTGATATCACCCAACTACCCTTTCCTCATTGCTTTGTGGGCAAAGGGAAAAATTCCCCTTCCATCCTGTTTTTTCTTTTCCTTTTTGGCTCAATGAATAATCAAATTGACATGAACTATATTGACAAGAAAAAGTCAAATTTAATTTTGTGTGCATGGGAATCCCACATACATGAGAAAGTTGGAGACCATCTATACATGAGCGATTCAGTGACAAAAAGGGAAAATAAGGTATACATGACTGCCATTTTGATGTAAGGATGAGGTAAGGCAGCTTGAAGTTTCAGAAGGTCATCTGCTCTCATAAAAAGAGCAGATGTTCAGCCATATAGATTAAGGCAAAAAAGTGCCTCCATTAATCTCATATGATGAGCAAGGGAGCCAATTCAAATTCCTCCAGGTAGATAAAGGCAGGGGGCCAGTAGTTTCTTTTGAGCCTGCAACATCTTGAACAGGATCTCAGTTGTCTTTATCTGAGTATAATTAAGCATACCACAGAGAAACATGTTGGGATGACTTACTCTGAACCCTACGGTTTTCTCGCCTCTGTTTAGAGGTAGATGGAACCTGAGAACTTCTTTGAAATCACTGTCTCTAGACCTTGCTAACAGAGCACCCTGTATGGTTAGCTTTAATCCATATTTACCACACTCTTACCCATGGATCTGAAGAACACAAAGAGGATGCTCCGGAACTTGATAATGTGAGAGATGTTCATTCCTAGGAGGTTCAAGATTGTTCTGGAATCTTAAACCCTTGGTAAAAAAAAAATGTGGCAAATGGACTAGTAGCATGGGCATCACTTGAGAGCTCCTTAGAACAGCAAAATCTCAGGTGTACATTAGCACTAATAAATCAGAACCTTCATTCACACACACATTGGGGGTTCACAAGCACTATCATGAACTACTTAAAGAAAAGGAATTGGCAGAGTTCTCCTTTTATTTTTTTTGAATTCAGATTAATTAAGGCACAGTTGGTCAGAGTCAGGTTTAATGAAATCTTGTGTTCAATACCATGCAGACAATTTAGGATAGGGATTATGTTGCTCAACAGTGTTTCCCAAATGTCCAGCACAGTGCTGACATGCACTAAACAGACATACATTGAATGAGTTTATATGTCCTGCCTAGCATAGAGTGTAGAGTTCTTTCTATACATAGTATATGCTTGTGGACCAGAGATTTGCAGATAGAAATTTTGTATTTCAACCTTTATTTCCCAATGCCTAAGATTCTATTACAGTCAATCTGATAAATTATTATGTAAACACATCTCATTTTATCAATCTGTAATATGCATTAAGCTCTACAACTATTCCCTTTCCCAGGAAGTTTGAATAAAGAATGAAAACAGATTTTCCGATATGGATCTAAGATGATGGCAGAGTCAGTGGAAGCTACATTAACTTTCTCCTAGGACCGAACTGAAATTACAACTAAATTGTGAAAAAAATCATCCTGAATAGCTGACTGAAGAGTAGCTGGAGAGAAGCCTTATAACCAAGGATTTACAGAAGAAACCACATCACCACATTGAGACTGGCCCAACAGAGGGAGCCATAAGCTGTGGATTGCTGATAGCTACAAATAGGTTGCCCAGGGACAGACACAGGGAGCATTTGACATAGGTCTACACTAGAGTCATTGCAGATCTACCTAATGCCTAGGAACAAACACAAAGAGATTCAAAATGGGAAGACAAAGAAACAGGCCTCTAATGAAAAAAACAAGAAAATTCTCCAGAAGAAGAGCTAAATAAAAGGGAGGCGAATAATTCATCAGATATAAAGTTCAAAGTAATGATTGTAAGGATACTCAACAGCCTGAAACAAGACACAGAAACCATAAAAAATGACCAGTCAGAAATAAAGAATGCAATATTGGAAATAAACAACACTGGGAACAATAAACAGAAGGTTAGATAAAGCAGAGGAGTGAATCAGTGATTTGGAAGACAGGGTAGAAAAAACAAACCCAAACAGAGCAGTAAAAAGAAAAAAGAATTAAGAAAATGAGGATAGTGTAAGGGACCTAGAGGACAACAGGAAGCATAAGAACATCTGTATCATGAAAATACCAGAAGGAGAAGCAAGAGAGCAAGGATTAAAAACTTATTTGGAGAAATAACAACTGAATACTTCCCTAACCTGGAGAAGGAAAAAGACACACAAGTCCAGGAAGTACAGAGTCCCAAACAAGAAAGACATGAAGAAGTCTACACCAAGACACATCATAAAATGACAAAGCTCAAAGGTAAGGAGAAAAATTTAAAAGCCACAAGAGAAAAGCAGTTACTTACCTAAAAGGGAGCTCTCATAAGATTGTTATCTATTTCTCAACAGAAACTTTTCAGGCCAGAAGGAATTCACATAAAATATTTTAAGTGTTGAAAATCAGACACCTATAACCAAGGTTACTTTACCCACCTAGGCTGACATTTAAAATCAAAGGAGAAATAAACTTCCCAGGAAAAAAATGTAAAGGAGTTTGTTACTACCAATCAGTATCGCAAAAAATGTTAAAGGGCTTAGAGGAAGAAGACAGAGAAGGAAAAGAGGAAGAGGAAGAAGAAGAAGAAAGAGGAAAGTAGTTGAAAAATAAAGTGGCAATTAATATGCATCTATCAATAACCACTTAAATGTTCCAATCAAAAGACAGAGAGTAGCTGAATGGATAAGGAAACAAGGTCCACCCTGGCTGGTATGGCTCAATCAATTGAGTGCAGGCCTGTGAATCAAAGCTTTACCAGTTCATTTCCCAGTCAGGGCACATGCCTGGGCTGCAGGCCAGGTCCTCAGTGGACTGTGCAAGTGAGAGGTAACAACACATTAATGTTTCTCACCCTCTCTTTTCCCCTCCTTTTCTTTCTCTAAAAATAAAGAAATAAAAAAATATTTTTAAAGCTTTAAAAAAAGAAAAAATAAAACCAAAGTCCATATATACGCTCTCTTCAAGAGACTCAACTCAGAGCAAAGGTTACACACAGGCTAAAGTAAAGGGATGAAAAAAGATATTTCATGCAAATAGAAGGGAAAAAAAGCTGGGGTAGCAATACTTATATATGACAAAATAGCCTTTAAAGCCAACACTATAGTAAGAGAAATAAGGGACACTATGTAATGATAAAGGAAAAAATCTAACAAGAAGATATAACCTTGGTAAACATTTATGCACCCAATTTAGAAGCACTGAAATATGTAAATCAAATCTTGGTGGACATAAAAGGAGAGACTGACAGAAATACAGTCATAATATGGAGTTTTAACAACCTATTGACATCAATGGATAGATCTTACAGACAGAAAATCAACAAATAGTGGCCCTAAATGACACACTAGATCAAATGAATTTTATGTCTTCTGAGCATTTCACCCCAAAGCACAGAATACACATTTTTTTCCAAATACACATGGAACATTTTCTAGGATAGACCACATGTTAGGACACAAAACAAGTCTTGATAAACCTATCAAGACTGAAATAATGTTGAACATCTTCTCTGAGCACAATTGTATGAAACTACAAATCAATCACAAGAAGAAAATGGAAAAATATAAAAAGACATGGATGCTAGTGTTATTAAACAATAAATAAGTTAATGATGAGATCAAGGAAGAAATCAAACAATACTTTGAAACAAATGAAAATGAGAACAACAACTGAAAATCTGTGAGACACAGGAAAACCATCTCTAAGAGGAAAATACTTAGCATTACAAGCCTATTTCAAGAAAGAAGAAAAAGCTCAAAGGAATAATCTAACTTTACATTTAAAGGAACTTGAAAAAGAAGAATAAACAGAGCCCAAGTGAGTAGAAGGAAGGAAATAGTAAAGTTTAGAGTAGAAATAAATGAAATAGACTTCGAAAAAACAATATAAAATATCAATAAACTCAAGTGCTGCTTCTTTGAGAAGATAAACAAGGTTGACAAACCTTTAACTGGACTCATCAAGAAAAAAAAGAGAGAGGACAAAAACAAATAAAATTCAAAAAGAGAAGAGTCAATAACTGACACAAAAAATACAAAGGATTTTAAGGAAATACCACAAACAACTCCAAGCCAACAAATTGGACAACCTGGACAAAATGGATAATTTCCTAGAAACATACTATCATCCAAACTAAATTAGGATGAATCAGAGAATATACATAGGCAGGTTACAAGTACAGAAATTGAAGCAGTAATTTAAAAACCCCAACAAACAAAGGCCCTAGACCAGATGGCTTCAAAGTGAATTTTACCAAACATTCAAACAAAAACTAACACTTCTCCTTTTCAAACTATTTCAAAAAGTCCTAGAGGAAGAAGGACACCCAAGCTCATTTTATGAGGCCAGCATTATTGGGGCTCCAAAACCAGATAAAGATACTATAAAAATTATAGACCGATAATCTTGATGTACATAAATGGTAAAATCTTCAAGAAAATATTAGCATACTGAATACAGCAATACATCAAAAGATCATATATTATCAATAAATCAACAAATAATAAGTGCTGATGAGGATGTGATGAAAGGGGAATACTTTTTCTCTTTTGATAGGAATGCAGAGCAGTGCAGCCACTGTGGAAAGCAGTATAGAGACACCTCAAAAATTAAAAACTGAGGTGCCTTACCACCCAGATTCCACTTCTGGGAATTTATGTGAAGAGACCTGAAACACTAATTCAAAAGAACATAGGTACACCTATGCTCATTGCAGCATTATTTTCAATAACCAAGATTTGGATGCAGTCCAAGTGTCCATCAGTAGATAAGTGGAAAAAACAACTATGAGACATTTACACAATGGAATACTATTTGGCTGTAAGAAAGAAGAAAACTTTATCCTTTGCAAGCATGGATTGTCCTAGAGAAAACTATGCTAAGTGAAATAAGCCAGTCAGGGAAAGACAGATACCATATGATTTTACTCATATGAGGAATCTAATGAATAAACGAAACTAACAAGCAAAATGGAGACAGATTCATAGATGGAGAGCAGACAGACAGCTCTGGGGGTGGGAGGTATTGGAGGGTGAAGGGATCAAGCAAAAAAGAAAAAAGATTCATGGACTTAGACAAAAGGTAACAATGCAATGAAAATAAACTACTAAAAATACATATAAATGTTAAAAGTAAATCAATTTATAATGCAAAAACAAAGAGAAGAGTTTTTCCTTGTTCTCAGGGCATTTGGGCATTTATAGTCTAGTTCATATATATGCTATAAAAGAGAGATATTTAAAATACAACAGAAGGGTTGAAAGATAATTAAATGTTTCTGGAATACGCCAAGAATGACTTCACGGAAGCAGTGTTTGAATTGAGACTTGATGAATGGATGTAGGAAAGTTAAAGGGCATTTCAGGTGAAGAAACTCAGGTATAGGAAATATTATACATTAATTTATTATTGGTGTTTATGCAGAAAGGGTAAGAAAGGGCATATGGTACTGCACTGAAAGGCAATGGCTTGACCAAGAAAACCCTTGCATGGCTTACGAAGGTGTTTGTTGTATATCACCGAGCAGACAATGGAAGTCATTGAAAAATTTTAAACAGAAGGTGACATGGTCAGATGTACATTTTAGAAGATATGGAGAGTGAGGAGGAATAGTTACAACCAGAGTCCCAGAGACTATTTAGGAGGCTATGGCAATAATCTACTTTAGAAATGATAAATCTCAGACTGTGATAGTGACAATGGGAATGGAGAGGAGGGAGAGAGGAGAAATAGTCACGGGTTTACGACTGAGGAAGATTGTGGTGTTGCCTGTATTCATTCAGCTTAGGCAAAATGAGATTTAATTGCTCTTGGAAGAATTATTTTCACTACTGTAATAAATAATTATCCTTTTTGTACAAAAAGAACCAGTGGCCTTCTGCACATCAAAGCTCTAAAAACTTAGAAAAAATTTGATAGAGAATTTCAGAGTCAACACAAAATGAAGAGGCTCAGCCTGCTTTCAGTGAAAATCTAGATAGAGAAATGATCCTGAAATGTACTGTTAAGACTAGACAATAATATGAGAATTGGCTATGAGTTATGACTAATTTATTTCCTTTACAAGAAATGTAAATATGAATAAGACTTTCCTCACACATAGATGGATTTAATTATTGATTACCTGATCGGATTTAAGAAATGACTTAAAAATCCTTCCCTGCTCCTCTTCTTACTGGTGTCCAAATTCTCTTCATTGTAGAAGAGGTGTGCCTTTATGCTAAAAAAAATGCCCCTGTCAGGGCATTGAAGTAATCCCGGACTTCTGAGACACAATAAAGTGTCAGGAAAGGGGAAGTCAGATAGATCTCATTCAGAACTATAGAAATGTATGTAATTATAAGGAGCCCTTTCTCTGTATTTCCAATTAGAGAGTTTAATTAGAGGATAGCTAGTCAGATTATGGCTTAATGAGGTTTAATTCAGAGCTTCTCAAATGTTAATGTTTTTATAGAAGTTGGATGATCTTATTAAAATGCTGATTCTGATTCAGTACGTTTGAAATGGGTCCATTTTCAACAAGAGATATATCTAATAAGTTCCAGGTGATATAATGCTACAAACACTGGTTTAAGACAAAATACCAAAAAGGGAGGAGTAAAGTGACCGGAAGTGAACAAATGAATTACCCCTCAGGTCTCTGATGGAATAAGACCCTGAGTAGGCAGTTTAGGGTGGGAGCAGCAGTGGCGTGGATAGAGAGCTTCATTGGCCCTTTCTACCTTTCCGTAAAGGATGCTTCTGAATGTCATTCATCCACATGGCAAAGACACACTGCTTTCTTTGGGCGATGCTTTCTTTATTTCTATGAACACTGCTAACGGGGTTATATGGGGCACACTTGCCGTAGTGCCCTTCTAGAAGTCTTCGCTTTCCTGAGAACGAGGTCTAATGGCACGGATAACCCTGCTGTGCATGACTAGTTTGTAAACACAACACCTTAAGGTGATTTAAAGGGATCTGCAGCCAGATGCACAATTTCACAATGTGTGAGAACATAAAACTAAAGAGAAGCTATTTACAAAAGTAAGATAGAGAACTGGGGGTGATTCAATAGAATTTGTACCTCAAAAATACCTCATTCTATATTTTTATAGCACAATGCCACATATATAAGAAGGATAATCACATGTGCAGCCCCACGTTTTTCAAGGATACATTCATATTCCAAGACATATAATCAACACCCCAGAATGAATGCTTATGGGAGGGGATGGTGTGAAGCAGAGAGAAAAGCAATAAAACCAGAGAAGCCTTGCATGGGCTGGAACCTGAGACCTCACACAAAAAAGGCTCTCTGGGCTCAATGATGCCTTCAACAATGTGTGTGCATCAGGAAAGGGGCTTTAACGTGTCCTGGGGTGAGTTAGAAACCCAAGGCTGGGAATCTTCCAGAGCCTTCAAAAGAGTAGCCCACCGTCTAAAGCATAAACCTGAAGTAAATGCATGAAATATGGGTAACAGAACACTCCAAGGTACAATTTTAAAAAGTTACAATTGGCTCTTGCTATGTGTCTAATTGTCCCCGCTTGTATTAAAAAAAAACACAACAGTGGTGTACTTGTAATGAGAGATTAAAATTTTAATAAATGTTGACAATTTGCACAGCTACCATACTAACCATAAAAATTTCATCGGGCCTGAATTCTACCTATAAAAACTCTTATTTGTTGTTTAAGTATAAGTTACTTTATCTGAATCAGTTTATTTAGTTATTTTATATTTTAAGTCGATTAAAAATATGTGACCATTTTCACTTTAAAAATGAAGCCTGTGGCTCTGTTGTCGCTGTATAGCAAGTCTCTGAACTTGTTCCACAGGCCGACAAGCATAGTATAAAACCAAGGATTAAAGCTGTTTTTGTATCCTCAACTTTATCAGGGATGACACAGAGGTCTCCATCATTCATACAGCCTACAGAGTTCTTAATACATTAACAATTTTCTGGCTTATACATTATAAAAGATAGATATACATTTTTAAACCAATCGCCAAATCCAACCATAATGAAAAAGTTGTATTGAAAGTTTGATTGGTACAATTTCTGTTGAATGAATGGAATGGATGTACTCCAGGAAAGCTGGTGTCCAACAAACTTGATAATAAAATTCGCATTCAAAGGAATTAAAATGGGTATTTGGAGAAACATACCGCTTTGCAGGAAAGGTAATATTTTTGATGAGTAAGTCTTTTTAAAAAATTTGTCAGGATGAACAACTTAAGGTATTGGGTTTTGACAGAAAAAGTTGTTAACAGCAGCTTTAGTCATATATAAATATATATTTATATATATTTTGTTTGCAATGTTCCTGAAGTTATTTCACCATCGCTTATCATTTGTCCAGAATAACTGCTCTTAAGAGCTGAGTTCAAAGAGGGCTCACAGCTGGCTTTAGGCAAATTGTCAAGAAGGAAAATTTATTGTTCACTAATCTGCAATCCCTCCTCACCTTTTTCTGTCTCTTCACCCCCATTCTAGCCCTCAGTGTATATCTGGGGTAGGGGAAACACTTTTCTTTATTTCTTATACAGTCAAAGATTTGCTATAGGAAAAGAAAAGCTATTTCTAACAACATTCATATAATAAGCTAGTTAATGGAGAGCATCTCCTGAAACCAAATTAATACTTGACAAATCTACTACATTTTCTTCAGAGATAATTATACTCCTTGCATAACAATGAATTGTAATCCATGTTTTATATATTATTAGTAAATTAATATTGCTAGAAATCTCCTAAAAGCCTGGTTAAGGCAAGTTTTTAATACAAATAGAAAAAGTCTGTATGCAAGATGAAAATAAATCATCATTTGTAAAATAAAGAAAATGTGATAACAGAAAAATAAAATTTGGTAAAATGAATATCTTTCTTCTCTTTTTCTCTCTCTCTGTCTCATTACTTTCCTCCTTCTCTCCATTGTTTTTGAAATGCTTAAAGTATCAAAAATATGAGAAAGCCAGATTAAGACAAAAATAGTTGAAGACAAAGAAGTTGAATTTTTTTAGAAGTATTTTAGACTAGCAGAAGTTACTGTGTATCTTTTAAAAAAATATTTTATTTATTTGTTTTTAAAGAAAGGGGAAGGGAAGGAGAAAGAGTGGGAGAGAAACATCAATGTGTGTTTGCCTCTCATGTGTCCCCCACTGGGGACCTGGCCTGCAACCCAGGCATGTGCCCTGACTAGGAATCGAACCGGTGACCCTTTGCTTCACAGGCCCATGCTCAATCCACTGAGCTACACCAGCCAGGGCAGAAGTTGAATTTTTGATGAAAAGCTGTTGAGGGAATTGACCAGTAGTAGAACTGGTTTTAGGTGACTGGACTTTAGATGCCATCCTGGATTCTAAGAGCAAAGTCAGAGATCCTTTTGCCTTAGAATCACTTGCCACATTATTTGAACTGCAGATGCTTGAGCTCTGCCATAGGCCCATGAATGAGAATATCTGGAAGTCAGGCTTTTATCAGAGTTTCATACATGGCCCTCTGAGGTTGTAAGGTACATCGTAGTTTGAAAACCTTTATGTGAATATGAACGCCATAATCAACTGACCTTGTGTGCTTGGCAGTGTCTAAGGCTCTTGATCTTCTTTTTCTTGTATCATGATATGCAACAATGTCATTATTTTACAAAATACCAGACAATTTGGTCACCTGTTCTTACGTTTTTAAAAACTCTTCAAGAACTAGAAGGGTGCAACCTTTCTCACCAAAGGGTTCTTTATTTCATGAATTTGTCCCCACTTTTTTGTCATGGTCCTTAAATCAACTGTCAAGTATCAACTCCTAAAAAACTGACACAAAATATACTGACACAGAAATGTAAGTTTATTAACATATTGGATACTAGAGTGAAGGAGAACACTACCTTATTGAGTTTTAGTAGTGTCTCAAGGAGGCAAATGTCAGAAAAGGATATTTATAGGGTTTGGTTCAAAGTGCGGAACTGATTGGACCTGTGCAACATCTATTACATACCAGTACCAGTGGACTTAAGAGGGCAGGATCTTGAAGTGAATCTTTATAAATAAACTAAGGTTTGATGAGTGAGTTGTCTGCCCAGATGAGCAATTTATTATCCTGATAGGAGAGCAAAATATTTGCCCAGACAGGTTTGTTTGCAGGAATTTTTATAAAGCAAAGAGTAAAGTTATTTATTGGTTTGTAATCTTATCTGCTTAGTCAAGAATTTTCTGCAACAGACCTGGTTGGTATGGATCAGTGGACTGAGCACCAAAATGAGAACTAAAGGGTTGCTGGTTCCATTCCCAGTCAGGGCACATGCCTGGGTTGTGGGCCAGGACCCCCTCAGGGGGTATGCGAGAGGCAACCACACATTAATGTTTCTCTTCCTCTCTCCCTCCCTTCCCCTCTGTCTAAAAATAATAACTAAAATATTAAAAAAATAATTTCCTGCAAAATAGTTAAGTTATACTAATGTGGATAGCTTCGGTTTGCAATAACAATTGCTAGGCTCTGTAGACAGAGGTGGTCCTACTTCTGAAACCAAGGAAGGTCAAAGAAGCTTTTCCTGGGATCTTTCCATTCCAAATTCTTGAAGAGCTTAATTCAAAAATATTAACTAAATGTGCAGTAAAATATGGAAAGTGTCAGGTATGGATACTCTTACCGCCAGCCACACACTCTACCCATGACAGACGTTAATAATCAATCATAACATTCCTTCCCACTCATCCTGAACATAGCCTCATGATCTTTTTCAAAGTAGCATTTAAGACAATCATTTTCAGTTCTTCAGAATAGTCATTTATATTGCACCCCGAGGGACTGTGATAAGTGTTTGAAGCATATGAAGGTGAATAAGGCATGCATTGTGTTGGAGTTAAGAAATCAAAGGGGGTACCCTAGAAACATTGCTATGTGTTTGGTTTGTTCAAAGTGTGCATGAATGTGGGTGAAATAAGTCTGGACAGAAAGCTGGTGGCTGTCATGGGTAACCTTCAAGGTGAGAACCAAGTTTATGACACATATGATAGACAATGAGGAATGACTGAACCAGGAAGCTAGGAATGAAAGAATTGCAATAGTGGTTTATGAAGATTATTAGTCTGGAAGTACACAAGAGATCCTGTAAATGCAGAAAACATGTAAGAGGCTATTGCAGGGATTTTTCAAGAATATAATTTTAAAAATCATTAGACTAGTTATAAGTAGATGTAAAGGAAAGGATGGGTGGAAAAACTCATAACAGACATGGAACTGAAACAGTTTAACCAAAGTGGTTGATTGTAAGGAAGCAATTAGGGGAGAGGAAAGAAATGACTAAAAAATAAAAATTTTGTATTTTTAACAACAAATTTTTTAATGCTCACCCAAGGATATTTTTTATTGATTTCAGAGAGAGAGAGAGAGAGAGAGAGAGAGAGAGAGAGAAAGCAATGTGAAAGAATGGAACATTGACTGGTTATTTGCCTTATGGGCCCCCACCCAGGATCAAACTCATAACCTAGATATGTGCTCTGACTAGGGATTGAACCCACAACCTTTTGTTGTGTGGGATGACACTTCAACCAACTGAGAAACCTGGCCAGGGCTGAACAACTAAAAATTTTTTAAAGATTATTTATTTATTTATCTTTAGAGGGGAAGGGAAGAAGAGAAGGAGAGAAATATCAGTGTATGGTTGCCTCTCATGAGTCCCCTGCTGGGAACTGGCCTGCAACCCAGGCATGTGTTCTGACTGGGAATTGAACCGCGATCATGTGGTTCATAGGCCCGTGCTCAATTCAGTGAGCTACACTAGCCAGGACTTGAACAACTAAAATTTTAAACAACAAAAATTGTTGTCAAATGTTGAACAACAACAAAAAGAAAATACTTTAATCAAAATTCAGTACTCATGAAGAGAAAGAGGTTTGAGAGATTTAACCTTTATAGTAACTATCTCTCATTCCTATTTGCTTAATTTTTCTTCTTTTGGGAAATCATTTGTTCTGTTCTCCAGGTGACTTTTGTGGAATAGAAAACTCCAGTCCCTGTCCCTTTTGACCATAGGACTGCCACATATCCCCCACCAGACCAATTATTGGCACTCTATTAAGAATTGGATCCTTCAGATGAAACACTCTGGGAGTGAAAGCTGGTAGGAGCTGAGTCTCCAGAACAATGCATGCCTAAAGACACATTTTTAATGTGTTAATGCCATTGAGTTCCCCAAGATACTAGGTCTTATCCTTCTGGAGATCTGTGTTGTTGTTTTTTTTTTGATCTGTGAACTATTTGATGAGAACTAAAGCGAACATAATTTGCTGTCCCTATGCTAGGCAATACTAAGACCCAGCAAATATTGCTTAGCTGCTTGTTTCTGGATATACTTGTTCCTAAAGACAAGATTGTGAACCAGTTAAAATCAAGACAGCTTGCTCATCAAGATTCATTTCAAGGCCGTTGCCTCACTGTGTGCACTTAATCTAAAGTATTATATTATAAATTCTGCCCCAATAGTTCCCTGCCTTGCTGACTCAATTTACCATCACTATATCTGGGCCCTAGACCCTATAAATATTGACTTTCTTTAGCACAGTAGGTCTAACAAACTTAGCTTTGCTTAATCTACATGTTTTTTGGTGGTCTTTGTGGGAACCCTAAAATCAATATTATTAACAAACAAATCCTTTTTTATCTTTTGGATTAATTAGATAAAACTAAAATCTATTGTCTGCAACTAAAAATTGCTAATTACATCCCACATTAGCATACATGTTCAGTTGGTTTACTGCTTGCCACATGAAAGTAGAATGTCAGTGTCTGGAAGGCAAAATTTGTCATGTTGGTGGCTAATGTTAAATAATGTAAAACATAAAGAAATGGACTTACTCTTTGTTTCACCCCTGCTTTCTCAGTTACTCACATATTGCCTTAATAAAATCAAATTGCCAATATTTGTTATTTGATGATAACTGTATCTATTGTGCTGATTTTGTAAGGTTCAGGAACTTTTAGATAAAACACTGCAGTAGACATTGTTGGAGCGCCACCTACTTTCTCTTAGATTCTCTTTTCATGTCAGTAAAAGGCAGTCCAATTCCTAAATCACACCCCTAACATTTTTGTTGCAGGACTGCCTTTGGGAATGCTTTGCAGAAACAGCCTTTCCCTAGCGACTGATGAGCATGGCAGAATAATTGGTCAGGGTAATCCAAGTTTCTCAGGGGGTTAAATTTTGGTTTTTCGATGTAGGAACTGGCTTAATAACACATCCATTATTGGTTGCCTTTCTTCTGTCGCCTCTCCACTCCCCACCTGTATGGGGCAGTTACACATAAAAATGACATTCCTCAAACATGCATGATAACTGCCATGACTGAGTCAAACTTTGTGTCTGCAAGTCATAGAGACTGATTTTGTTTGAAATAGGTAAATGTGAGAGATTTCCCGGTGAGCTGTTGGTGACGCTCCAGATTGCTGGCAGAATTGCCTGCTGATCAGCACAGCTAAGTTTGCACGTAATCATCACCTCAGGGTCTACTTTTAGAGAAAATCCAACTAAAATATAGACTTCTTAGGAAAGCATGTTATCTTCATCCTTTCGTGGTAAAACAGTTCCCAGAATTGTACCAAGAATAACTTTTGGTGAAGATTCAGCTACATTGTGCCCTGCCTGGCAAGAATGACGTCTGATTTGTTTTTGTCTATTGAGAGTGCCTGGTACAGCCATGTCACAAATAAGTATACAATAAACATCTGCTGAAGGAATCACAATGGCCTAGGTATCCTGGTGGTAGGGCCTGATGATTCCAAGGACATGACAGTCACAGCAGCCTAGACTTGAACCACATTCAGGGATAAAAGAGGAATTCGTTTAGTGTTTCTGCCAATCCAAACCCCATATCCAAGACTGATGCTCAGGCAACATGTACCAGCATGGCTGGACCAGTTGTCCATGGCTCTCGTCCATTCCAGTCTGTGCTTTGTCTGTTCTGATTGGTACATGCCTATCTCTTATTTGCTAAAAATTTTCATATTATTCTTGTTCATAACCATTTTTATTGATTAATTACTTTATTTCCAATGTGCCTGAACCTTGCTGTGGGAATCTAAGGAGGATGCTCTCATATTTTTTCATGTTTCTTAATTCCTCAGTTTTTCAGCATTTTAAGGAGACAATCTTGGTAAAAGTCATGGCTTATTTCTACAGCGTATGAACCTGATCATGGATCCATTCAGGTGTTCATTTTTCTCCTCAGAAATTACATTTTTATCATCCCCTGATTGTATTGGCCTAGTGCCAGCCTACTCTGTGCCCTGTTACACCGCAATGAATATTAGTTTTGGTTGATACTGTAGAACATTACTTATGATAACCTGGGCAGTTTTAAGCCAGCACTGAAAACCAATCAATTAGAAGAGAACATTCTATTATTTAATATAGGTAAAGCACCATCACAGTGGCCAAGGGGATATACAAGAATTTCAATAACAACCTCTGCCTTCCAAATTGTAAGATTCCAGTCCGGGTCTGGTGCACAGTATTTCTATAGCCCCAAGCAAGTAGCCCTCGAGCCTCACCTACTCATATGTAAACCAAGGGCAGTGACTACTGTGCAAGTTGGATGTAAGTCTTGAAACACATCGGTGACCCTTAACATATACTAGGCACTCAGAAACGGCAACTGTGAGAATCCAAATCTAATTGCGAAGTTGGGATATAAAAACATGTGTAACAGTATAAAATAGCAGGTGCTGGGTAGCAAAAGGCAGTATAAATGTTTCACATGCACAGAATCTGTAGTCTTGTGAATTCAGGGGAGGCAGCCTTTCTGGGTTGGGAAATCTGAGAAGGCATTTTGGAGTAAGTGGAATTAAAATGGAGTCTCAAGAAAGGAGTAACCTTTGAACAACCTAATCGCTGTCTTAAGCTGAGGCAGTGCACAGTGTGCTAGGGTACCTGGGACAGGTGTCCTAGTCACACTGTATTAGGCTTCAGGGCTCCTGGGTTGGGGTCAAGAGCAAAAAGAACCTATGCCTTCTCTCCTTGACCATAAAGAGATCAGATTGAGGAGGTTTGAATGTGGTTGTAATTATAATACAATGAAGGTAAAAAATAAGATAGTAATGGACTAAATTTAACAGGCAGGACAGGAGCAGAGGCTGAGAACATTGACGATGAGGTCATGGCTTATTCAAAGATGAGATGAATATGTTCAACATCTAATTTTTGAGAATCAACATTTCTCTCTTTCTGCTCTTTCTCTGTGGCATGCGTATATGTAGAGTGGTCAAAAGGAATATTAAAAATCACTTGCTTTCTTATTTTAAAATTTATTTTAAAACAAGGAATGATATCATGCCTGTTATATAAGTGAAGAATTACTCTCCAAGTATTTTGCCCACTTCATGCTGGATTTTTTACTTTCTCCTGCCTTGATTATAGTTATTAGTAAAATAGTATTATAAGTTATTCCTTCATGAAATACAAAAAATTTATATTTTCTTGTTTTAAAATTGATGACATTTTTAAGCAAACATACAGAGCCTACTCAAGAAAAAAAATTTAGAAATGAAAGTAATGTAAAAAAACAAATATGCTCTAGAGTTATTCTTAAAATCATCATGTGCTATGTAGAGATGAAGGTGTTAACTCACGTTCTCAGGTCCATTTTTGTTACAGGCAAAGCCAATGCTTTCACTGAATTATAGGTATGAGAGCCATTATCTCCCAGGAGCACCTTGAAAAGGGGATGTCTAATCTCAATAATGTGACTTTTCACATTAAATAAATCCCCTATGTTCAGTAGTTCTTTGTTATTAAGGAGAAAATGTCTTATACCTCCCCACTTTCACCTCTTCTAATCTCAGAAGAGAAAAGACTCTCAAAGAAATTGGAATTTTTACTAACTAGACGTGGTATTCTTTATCACATAGTGTTTGTGTGTGTGTGTGTGTGTGTTATGCAGTAGATGAATGAACTCAAAAGAATTAGTTTGCTGGCCAGAAGTTTACCATAGAAACTATTTTCCCTCATATTGACTTCACTTTTCATTTCTTATACTGAAGTATATGCTTATTAAGAAAAGCCATTAGCCTTTATTAGGTTTATTGCCTTCTGTGATCAACACAGCTCTGAGGCACTAGTTGGACAACGTCTGAGAAATTTAACCAGGATTTTCACTTCTGCTTTTCAGATGAGCAATGCTATAGGAGCATCCTGCAGAGAATTTATTTTCTCTTTTTAAAATCTATTGTACAAACTTTTAATTGGTTCTACACTAATAATAATGTGTGGCTTGGCATTTGCAGAAAAATTTTTGGGCAAAATCTGTTAATTTTTGGCATCAGTCTTGCATCTTCTCCCTTATAATTGCCTGAGACCTGGTTAATGGGTTATAGGAAATGACCATTTAAGCAACAGGAAAGTAGAGAGATAATTCTTTCTTCCTGTAAATTTCCCTTTAGGTGACTTCTTTCTCTCTCCACCCAAACCAGTGTATCTATCCCTCCCCTCCCCCAAGCACATAACCTCTTCAATGAAACAAATAAATATTGAGTAAGAAAAAAGAAAGAAAAACTACATGTTCACATTAGTGCTTCCAAACAATGTATTGATTTATTGAGTGACCATAAGTTTTATTTCTATTTTACTTATTTATATCTTTACTATTATGGAGAGGCAGATAATTCACACACACATAGAAATAATGTAAAAAGTAAAATATTCTTAAATATCTAATCTGTGGGTTATTTTAGACACAAGTCTTGTATAAATGGCATCTACCTCATTTCACACTTTAATTTATACATGAAATTACTTAGTTTGAGAAATCCAGAGATGAAGTTCCTTAACGTCAGACTTTGAGAGCCAGAAGAGATCATCGGTGTCGCGTAGTCTAACTCCTAGGATCAGAGTGAAGGGCTGTAGCTGGAACTAAAGTTAAGACTGAAATCGATATTTCTGGCAAACTATAAAGTGATCATTCGCTCCCTTTAATCAGTATCAAAATAATGCCCGCATAAACACAGCCTTACAAAATGTAAGTGTCTCACTGA
Organism: Sturnira hondurensis; assembly: GCF_014824575.4. Classification (NCBI taxonomy): domain Eukaryota; kingdom Metazoa; phylum Chordata; class Mammalia; order Chiroptera; family Phyllostomidae; genus Sturnira; species Sturnira hondurensis. The sequence continues at coordinate 24,863,505 of NW_028083059.1, read as the reverse complement.
AGGGCCATAATCAATGGGCATGACCACTTTCGCTGGCATGCCAGTCTGGTGCTAACTCTCTTCATATCAGCTCTGCCTGGTAACTCTGAGTGAGGATTACTTCATGTTTCCTAACATGCTGTCCTTCTATTAAAAAGCTAAAAATTGGGCTTCTCTTAGTGACAGTGCCAGGTTCCAAAAGGGGTCAGCTATGACCTCAAATGCCTCTATGGCTTGGACACGTCAGTCTCTTTCTCCCTGGGTATTTTCTTCTTTCTTACCTAATTGATGTGAGCTGCACCTGGCACTATGTTATTACTTCATCCTATTTAAACCCACAGGCTATTTCAGCTTGTAAAGGTCATGTCTTATTTTAGCTGGTTTCAGCTAATTCATAGCCATCAGAAAATGAATTAGAGAGAGGTTTCACTGAAGACCGTATCTACACCATGACCAGACTTCCACTTGATTCAGTCAAATTGATGAAAAGTCAGTCCAGTCAGTTTGGATTTTTTGAATTAAACAACTGATTAATTTCTGTGATACTTTTCAAAAACTTAATATTGTATAAAGGTCTAACATAGAAGGACTGTCACCAGAATTTTGACTGCTAGGATGAGAAATACCCACTGGAAGAACTCCTCCTTGGGAACGACCCCTAGCAGTTTTACAGTCCCCTGCTGATAATTTGATTTAAATCACATTTCCTCAATCTGCTGGTGAATACCATATGCCATTTAGGCTAGGAAAAAGAGATGTGTTCTGGTCAGACATATTGTGTCTATTTCCTCCTCCAACCTCACACGTTTGTCACTGTAGTAGAAAAAGAATATTTTTACAGCTTTTAAACCTTGATGTTTGAAAGCTTTTCTTAATTAGGTTCAATAATTTTTAATAGAAGCCACATGGTCGACAGAAAACTGTAGTGACTAACTTAAGCATGACAGAAAGTAACACTTTTTTCCCAAATAATTAATAGCTGCTAAAATGTCCCATGCATTATGGAGGGGAGAGAGAGAAGACCATATTTAATCAGAGGATTCAGGAAGGAGCGTTGATGAGAGAGATTAATCAAACTAGAGCGTGGTCATATAAGGGACGAGATGGGATGATTCACTCACAAAAATGAGTAAGAGCAAAGGAAGCAGCGGTGGGGGTGGGTGACATGATGGAGAAAGTCACATATGCCGTGGTAGTCAAATGTCAAGCCTCATTAAAAAAGTTGTCCAAAACATCTCTAATGAGCTGGAAACAATGTGCGACTCACCTGGTTAGAGGCTTTTTTGCACAAATTCAAACTCAGGCCAGGTTGCTCAATGGGCCTTCAGAGAAATCACAAACACTGGAGTGAATCCTAGCCAAGGAGAGCTGTGTTAACAGACTTCCCTTAACCACATAACTTTGGCAATCGAGACGAAGATAAAGATACCTTACCTCTTTGAGGTAATATTGAATTTGGCTTCGACTATATATTGCCACTAATAATTGCTATAGAAGGTATTTGAATTAGAGAAACCAAAATAAAAAGAAAACAAATAATGCAACACAGGTTTTTGTTTATTTTTTAAGTGTCAGGATCGAATAAGGCTGGGGGCCAGTTATCAGTGAGCAGGGGAAGGATTTGATGGAAATCTGTGTTCTTCTGCCAAAGAAGTTAACTGCACTGAGCCACCTAAGCCATCTGTATATGTAGAATGACCTTGGCAGAAGTAGAACACATTATTTGTTTCCATAGAAAAAAGTTTGTGTGTGTGTGTGCGCAAATCAGGCGACATGGTCTAATGCAGAGGTGTCCTCACTTTCCCTGCCAAGAACTCTCGGGCATCTGATGAAATGCTGTGCACTTCGTTCAAGTTTTTCATGTAAGTTTCTTCTCCATGTGTGCTTTAAAATTAATGGATTAAAAAGGTCATTAGAACTCAACGCATTTTTTTTCTTTCTACAACTGAAAGTAGTAGAAATGATCTTCTGCAATTATTTTTTGATTATGTCACTTTCTTTAAATAACTTTAAAAGAACTCCCAGTCTTAATTTGCTTCAAAATAAAATGTTCTGACTCTCTTCCTTTGTCCATCCTGTACCTTACTGTTCTTATTTTGTTTTTCATACTGCTCTCCTCCCCTCTGCAGCCAGACATGAACGCTGCCATCCTTCTTCCCTTATTGTTTTCTTCTTCTAAGATTTGTTATTGTCTTCACCCACATCCCTCTCCATTAAACTGGGTCACTTATTTGGGTCCAAATGTTGTTTAATTTTTAGAACTTTATTGCAGTTGTCTTCTCTTACATTTGTGTGCTGTTTCTGATACTATTTTTAATTCATTTACATCTGTGTTTTTTCTTCTCCACCAATAGTTTATAAGTTCCTTAAGGACAGGAGCCCTATCCTATTTATTTATTTATTTATTTAGTCATCATCTCCAAGTCTAACCAGTCTGATCACTGGTTCCATTTATATACCTATAACTACCAGGCTCCTTTGCTTTCCAGTCAAGCTTGGGCAGACTGTACTATTTTATTCTTGGATTGTTCCTTTCCACTTTCCATTTCTTCCAGTTTATATCTCAAGTTGTAGCATGTTTTCCTTGAAATAATAACAAGAGTGATACCTCTGAGTGTATAGGAGGGGGATTCAGGTGTTTTTAGGTCATTCCTGGGAAATACTGCAGAGCATAACGTAAGCAGCAAACCCAAACTCTCTCATCTTCCATGTGCCCAATAATTATCTGACTCTGCTTATGTATGTACTAGATTCTTATCCACAAACTCATCATTAGCCAGTGTGTCTGTTAGATTGTTTATAGGGGTAAGGTTGCAGAAATATCACTTTTCTCATGATTAATTTATATGGTCTATTTCCTAGTGTGGTGCCATGTCCTCAGTCTCTCTTAATTACTTATTGATTTTAAATAAACCACCAAACACATTTTCTTTAACAAATATTTCCAAGGCAAGTGAGCAAACAAACAAAACCACATTGTAGATGATGGCATTTTCCACGTAAAGCCATGCAAAACCTCATTGAATCTCACTAGTCGTCGTTACTTTCAATCATACAAACCTTTCTTTAAATATGAAGAATCTAGGCCCAAACATATATTTGTGGGTGTGTGTAATATCCACTTCTTTTCCGCATGTCTCAAACTGACCCCGTACAACCCTTTGGTGGAAGCCTGCCCTCAAGGACAGGCAATTGCCCTGCTATCCCCTTCGCTCTCAGGGTGTGAGCCTGATTCTGAGATCACTGCACTAATTTAAAATATTTGGAAACAAGCAAAAGACAGACTTGAGGATATATTGACTAACTTTTCTATTCTGAGAGGCCACAAATTTTTCATTGTGTTGAAAAGGTCAAATTTAGCCCTGCAATATTTCTGTAAACAACTCACAATAGCAAAAATGACCAGTAATTGAGAGTTAAGATGGCATGAGGACAATGCTGCTCTGAAATTGTATTATAATTCCAACCAGAAGAAAAATTATAGTGCTGAAGGGCCCCTGTGGCACGTGAGTCAGCACTGGTGACAGAGTTCTGGGAGGTGTGCATTGGTGTGGAGGAAGTATGGGTGAAATAATGAAGATGACAAATTGATCTGGGCTATTATTTATATTTTTAATTTGAATTTTCTGTAAGGCTACCTCCCTCAGATTCAGGAGGAGCTTGTTAAAAATGCCCAAAGGCTGGCCAGGTCAGCCTCCTCTGGGGGCCACAGTTGGGAATCCACCTGCTTAACAAGCTATCCGAAGTGATTCTTATGTTCAGGAAAGTTTGAGGGCCTAGCTACACTGAGTAGTAAACAAAAATACTCACCCAGTGCTGTGTGCTACGCTGGATGCTGAAATATAAGGGTGAGTAAACTGGATCCACTTCAAGAATTCCCAGCAAATTACAACAAAAAAGTCAACACAGTTATGTACTCCTATAGAGTTTCTTCAAACAGGAATACTTGAGAAGGGAGTTTTTATGTAGGCTGCTTATAGCAACTTTAAATATAAATGCATAAAATTAAATTACTTTAAATAATTTATTTATAATGTTCTAGCTGTTGCAATCAGAAAGTTTTGAAAAGTTGCTTGCTTAAGCCAGTTTAGGATGTGCTGGAGATTGGTGCGTAAAGCTGTGTCTAGCATCTCCCTGACGTTTCTTCGAGGGTCCCCTGCCCTCCCAGCCCTTCTTCTGCTCTCCTGTCCAAACTGCTCTAATACAGTGCGTACAATGGAGAGTGCTGAGCTCGTAGTCAAGGGAAATGGGGTTACACTGTGACTCTGATACTAGATAGATTGTTATGGCTTTGATCAAGTTCCTTAAACTCTTTGAGTTTCCTTAACTGAAAAAAAAAAAAAGAAAATACAGGGTAGGGTTTTAGGAGTTCTGATATTCTGTCCAATCCTTTCTCTATGATTCACTTTGTTCTCTGTGAATTGCACATCAAGATGGGAACCGAGACCTTCATTCGGCAGGAAGAGAGATTGCATGACAGGGAGCCTTAAGGAGCTACTCGTGGACGTTGGAGCAGGGATGTGAGCGGGGCCCCTAGGATCTAGTGAGGAGCCAGAGCACTGGTTTGAGTGAGCCCAGCTCACACTCTGACTTGGTGTGTGAGATATTAACACATCCTTTAGCTTCTTTATGATTTATTTTATCATTTTGGAGGTGGAGACAGTAATGGTAAATGTTCCCGCAGTGTCATCGTTGACATTACCAAGGGAGATGAGCGGACATGTTTAAGGCCGATAGTTGGCATTCCAGAAATGTTTTTTTTTTTTTAAAATTCACTATCAAAGTGTGGTTTAATCAATGCCTCACCTTACCTTCCCACAGTTGGGCTATTTACTTTTCAAGCATGATGTTCCAGGATCTGATCTAAGAGCTTCAGTTTAATAGTGACTCTATTAATCAATTCTGTAACAAGCCAGTGAGGAACTGTTATTATCCTGTTAGACAGGTAAGTAATCTAAGGCATGGACAAGATGTTTTCCTGTCCCAAACCTTAAGAACAATATTTTATTAACAAAGTCTCTCCAGTCTCCCTCCCTCCCTTCCTTTTTCCCTTCTTTTATTTCTTTAAATTTTGCAAAAAGATTCTTTTTTCTTCACATGCAGTAGTTGTTACCCTGATATCATAAGTAACAATTATTTCATTTTCAATGCTAAACTGCATTCTGGGTTGGGGGGGTGGGGGAAGGCTGGCTCTCAGGGAAGCCTCTGTTGCCATTGGACATTAGGGCCCAGTTTTTCCACATTCCCCGTCCCCCACAGCCTCCCACAGTTTCTGAGCAAGACCAACCTCCAACCCCCACCTCCACCACCCCAGGACCCCTGGGTTGGATGCAGAAAGATTCTTTGTAAGAGCCAGCCTTTACTATATATGAGCTACTACATATGAGACACTACATCAGAGCTTTACACTGATATCCTAATTTTACCCTCTGTAAAAATAATAAATGAAGCCACTTTAAAATTGAGTCAGAGCTGCTGTCCCAGAGGAACTGCCTGCCTGTTTCACGTGTCAGACTTCTAGAATCTTAAAGCAGGGTAACCTAACCTTTGGCCTGGGCCTAAAGCAGCATTGTATCCCGAAGAAATAAAAGCAAGGATAATAAGAAAGCAAATAGTGGTAGTAGTGGACAGATTACTCCCAAAGTGAAAATTAAAAATATTTTTTAGAATTAGTGTCACTGTTAGTTTACCTGCACTAATAGAAATGCCTTCTTTCCGTTGATGCGACTGTTAGCCTTCTTTTTCTCGTTAATGACCCTGGCCTTTGTAAGGGGGATACTATTTGGGTTTCTATCTGAGTTAGTGCTTCCTTCCCAAATAGCTAATTTTTAAAAAATCTCAAATAAATGCTTGTTGCCTCACCCTTTGACCTTTTATTTTTTAGGTTAACACCTCCCAACCATTTAATGGCATAGGTACTACTTTTGTATTTAAAGTTGAGGAAACTAACACCTGGAGAATTTCAGGTGACAATTGCTCATTGTCAAATCTCTAGTAAGTTAGCAATGCTGGTTTGAAATCTATGTTTGAATTCTAAATCCATGTATTTAAAAATGGCTTTTCCTTTCCTTTTTCAGGAGTGGATCCTATATTGGACTTGAGTAAAAGTATAAATATAGGAGTAATATTTATGTGCCATTGTTTCTGTGGGAAGTGAGAGCCTAGCTTAAGAGAAAATTCTGTACATAAAGAATTAGTAGGAATGAATGGTTGTTAGTTCAGGGGTCCTAAAGGGGGAAGTGTTTTCAGGAACATATACAGAAGACTCTTGGACAAAATGAAAGGGGGTAGGATAAAGGGTGAGAGATGGGGACGGCTGTGGTAGGGGGGATTGCTAGGGGTAAGTGGAGTCAACTGTACTTGAAAAACAATAAAAAAGTTTAAATAAATAAATGTATTTTGTGCTGGCATGAGAGCCATTTGGAAGGTCAGTTGAAACATATTTGGGGGCCCAACCCACAGAATTTCAGTTTGGTGAAGTCGGTGATGGTGTTTGAAGATTTGCATTTTATATGTTTTCAAGTGATGCTGATGCTGCTGGTCAGTGACTTTCAAACCCAGGGCACATTGGTATCACTTGGATGGAATTTTAAACTTCTTGGATCTGGTTTATTTCCAATAGTCTTGGCTGGGTCCAAGCCTCGGCAGACTGGAGAAGTTCTCCAGGTGATCCTAATGCACAGTGAGGACTGCATACCCTGCTTTGCCTTCTCACTATTCAAGTCAACACTCTCCCTATCCAGTATTCACTATTAAGTTTGGTTGGGATGGGGACAGGAGATGGATAAAAGACAACTTAAGATTAAGATTCTTGGCCAGCTGCTAAAACAGCAGATAATATGCTGTTTATTGGCAGGAGATGCCAGGCAAGTAGGTGCCAAGGTCTTCTACTGCAAGTGTGCTATTCTATCTATTACACCTGAAAAGGCCCAAGAGTCCATAAAAATAGCTCAAATGATGCCCCTTCGACATGAAAATGAGGTAATTCAATGGCAAAATTTATTTTTATTTTGTTGCTCAGTACCAGTAATTTTAATTTTGGCTTCCAGAGGCTGTGTTGGTCTATTCGCTCTGACAGGACTAAGTCGACCAGCCTGTCTCTTCCTGGGACACTTCCCCGGGGTGATCCAGGTGCTCCTTGCTGCTGCAGCGGTCACTTCTCCCACAACCTGCCTTTTCACACATTTTAACAGGACAGCCCTAATCAGCCTTTTTTGGACAAATGCAGACTGCTTCCACCATCTGACTAAGGACTATCGCAAGCCCCTGTTATGGGAGGCTGCCCCAGAGTCACGAGTTCTGTTTGGGCTGTTACTACTATGCTGGTCTGTGTAGTGAGTGTGTGTGTGTTGGTGGGTGGGGGTGGGCACTGGGTAGTTTTTTCAACATTTTCTGTTGTTGCCATTTTCTTATTATTTTATAGAAGTAAGTGTTTCCAAAGGGCAGAGTAGAATTAAAAATTATATAAAATATTTTTAATTCTCACCATGGCACTCTTTTTATGATGTCCAACCCTATTGCTTGACTTCCATATATTTCAATTTTACTCCTATATGCTGGAATATTCTTTGTTCAACAAGGTAAATCTGCAGCCAACTTCATTGTAATTGTGGGAATGATTACTCACCTAAAATAAATAATCTTATTTTGTATTTGCAGCTGTGTGACCTGAATTCACTGTTCTGGTTCGAACAGCTTATTTGGTAGCACAGACAAACATACACCCTACAGGGAAGTGTTCAAGTTTGTAGGATTCATAAGTGTACAGTTCACAGTGGGGATTCAAGGGAAGCATTGGTTATTACCTATGGGAGTGTCGGAATAGTTTTAGTGATGGAGGAAACAATTGTGCTTGTTAAACTGCCAGGCATCAGTCACAAGCAAAGAAGAGAAGGGTATATGGGCATAGATCAGAACAGCACAATATATCACATGAGATCAAAGTTTTTCATGATGGTGTGAGTATTGTAGTCAAGAAAAAGGTGAGACAGGATGCCACAAGAGATAGGATAAGATGTGCTATACAGAAAGCAAATGACAGTTGTAAAGCTATTTGTAGCAGATGCTGTCAGAACCTCACCCATATCTCTTGTACCTAAACCAGTTCACTGCGCTGCAGTGCCAACTTCAAGATGTGCCTGGGAAATTTTTGGATTTGCAGAAGGTAATTCCGGCCACTCCTGGCTGGCCTGAAGTGCCAAGGGCTAAGGGAAGTGAGACCCCATATATATATGCACACACACACACACAAACATCTTCCTTCTGTGAGATAACTCAAGATATGAATATTGCATCATTTTCCTGAGTATTCCAGCAGGATTAAGCTCCAGCCACCTTGCCTTCTTGTCTCTGTATCAATTCCCTACTCCCTTACTGGTTGGTATTCCTTATACTCACTAATAAGCTATCAGGGTCTGCTTCTAGGGAAATTCATGCTTAAAGCAACATGATAGGGAGTTCTAGAAGGAGTTCAAAGCTTTTAGATGAAAGTAACTTTGAGAGATAACATTGACAGCAAGTGGATAGATGAAGTGAAGGCGGAAGAGAGCGAGACCAGTGAGAGAATTGATAGAGTCTTGGGAAAGGCTGTGAAGACTGGACTGGGGACTAGGGGCTGGAGAGTGGAGATGCATGCAGAGGCCCCAGAGAGGTGTGATGGCAGTACACAAGGAGCCATAGAATCGAGGCCCTAGGGAAGACTGAGAGGGAGTGGTCAGAGGAACAGCAGAAGACCAGGAGAAGGTGTTATCCATTCCAGGAGGGACACGGCCATCGACTATGACAACAGCTACAGAGAATGACATCGCAATGACTATTGGATTGGGAAACTTTGAATTATTAATATTAATAACCTTGCACACTTTCTGTAGAATGATGGGGACAGAATTCTGATTGTAGCAGGTTGAAGAATATATAAGGTGACCGAATGATTATAAACCAATCTTTGGAAGAACTTGGCTGTGAAAAGAAAAAGAGTGATGATTAATTGAAGTAGACTGAAGGTCAGCATGGGTGTTTTCAAAGGCAGGGATGGGCTGACTTGTTGTGTAGACTGATGTGAAGAAACAAGTAGAGATGAAAAGGCTGGAAATACATCAATTAGTAGTATAAGGTCATGGTTCTAGAAGAGATGCTGGGGAGGGGTTGAAATCATAATCATAGCCAGGAGTTTAACCATACATTGTCCCGATAAAGAGAAATTGTTTATATACCAGACAAAAGAAGGGGTGAAGGAAGTTAGGGAGCTGGGAAGAGGAATGTGGTATTTGAGATTGTTTCTATGTTTTGAAAGGCATTCCTGAAAACTCATATTCATAGAGGAAGTCAGAGCATTTGCTGCAGATGCAACCCTGGGTCTTCAGCTGTGTGCTCGAGAAACAGAAGGTAGTAAATATAACCAGGGACTGGGAGTGAGGAAAAAAGGGAACCAGTTTGGGAAAGGGAGCTGTAAAGTTTATGCTGCTAATGATTTTCAAACATTTTTGGAAGCAATAGAAAAAGGAATGCAAAGAAAGTGAGTTTATTCTAAAATGCATTTTTATTTTGTTTTGCAATTTCCCCTCGCCGCTCTCATCTAAATTGTGTGGGTATCTGTTTTGAAAATATGAAGATTGCATCATGTATGTGGATTACTACTCATCTTTCCAGCAGTAAACAAGTCAATGAATGCTCTAGGTTTCAGTAAAGCAGGTTATCATTTCTTTACACCGACTTACTAACTTCTCCAAACCTTAAAATGTGTACACTGATCATTTAACATCTGCCCCACTATGCAAAAGAAAAAAAAGAAAAGAAAAAGAAAACCAGAGCTCTCAACATTAATCCTAAAATTAGCCCTGCCCGACCTCTGTCTGCAAATTTAGCAGGCTTTAGTTTTTCAGATCTTCTTTTTGGTGTCTGGTTTCCTAAAGTTCAAGAGACAGCTGTCTGAGGTTGAGAACTAAGATGATGAACATGCAGATATCAAGGAAATGGTTTCCTACCAGCAACAGCTCCATTTATATTTAAGTATTTCCCCACTCTTGCCTGACTATACAGCTTCTTAAGTTGCAATTTGTGCCAAATTCAGACAGGTTTTCTTACTGATGGGGGTGGTTAGAATTGCCTTCTTTAGCCTGTTTCAAGCATGGCAAGATCTAATCAAAGTAATTTCCAGATATCAGTAGCTGGTCATTTCAACTGTGTACCCTGTAGGAAAATCAAAACAAAACAAAACAGAATGATGCATACAGAATTTATAAACGAAACCAATAGAAAATATTACCCTCTCTCCTGCTTTAGCATTCAAAGAAGACTCGTTCTTATTTCTGAACAATAACACTTTGTATTTTAGCCAATGTTTCCTTGTCAGTCTGAGGAAAGTAAAACATTCAGTCTTCTCTTGCAGCTGGGGATTCTAATAAGAATATGCTTCTCTGCATATCACAACAGGAAGCACCATTGACTACTTGACTGACTTCTTTCTCTTTGTATCTGCTTGGCTAAAGTTTGGGCTTGCTAAAATTGATTGAATCTTTATGGTCCAAGTGAAATAGAAGATGAAGCAATTAACCACTTAATTTAAACTATGTTAACAGTCAATCCAAGTAATTCTAACATTGGGCACTTTCACACCTTGAATTATTGATGAAGACACATCTATAAAGGAGAATATTGGTGATGAGTCAATACCAAACTGGGTCATTTAGGCCATAAAATGGACAGTTCAATTTCTGATATTTGTATTTTTAATCCCTCTGGATGGCTTGTATTAGTGTTGTCAAATGGTGAAACTAGCCATTTTCAATCTTTTCCAACTTTCAATACTATATCATTTAATTTTATGACATCTTCTTTCACTTCTATATTCTATACAGCATTTTTTTTCAAAATTCTCATCTGAGGACAGGCTCGTTGATTTTACAGAGAGAGGAAAGGAAGGAGAGGGAGAGAAACATCAATGTGGGAGAGAAATATCAATGTTCGAGAGAACATTTGCTGCTTCTCTCATGTGGCGTGACCTGGGACCAAACATCCAACCCAGGCGCGTGCCCTTACTGGAAATGGAACCAATGACCTTTCGGTTTATGGGAAGATGCACCAATCAACTGAGGCACACCAGCCAGGGTGCATTTTTGCATTTTAATAAGTGACTTTATACTTACCTAAGCATCATGTCACTTTGCTTGTAAATTTCTCTTTCTTGAGTTACCTAAAACTCTTCCAATTTGCCTTAAAGGCAGATTTGGAAATCATTGCATTAAAAAAAAAAAGAACTATAAAGAATCCTAGGGAGCATCTGGTCTTAACCCTTATTTGGAGAGGAGGAAACTAAGGCCAAGCGAGCTGAAGTGAACTACCTAAAGCCACACTGGTTACCATTAAAAAAACAGTTACAGCTGGCCCTGGCTGGAGTGGCTCAGTGGATTGAGCACCAGGCTATGATCTGAAGAGGCACTGGTTGGATTCCCAGTCAGGGCACGTGCTTGGGTTGCAGCCCACGTTCCCCAACTAGGGACATGGGAAAGACATCCAACTAAACTTTCTCTTGCACCTCTATGTTTCCCTCCCTCTCTTTCTCCATCCCTTCCACCCTCTGAAAATAAATAAAAATAAAATCTTAAAACAATAGTTACGATTGTACTTGCTACTTGTGTCTGTGTCCATTGCAATGTGCCTTTGAAGCTCCTGTCATTAAAAGTCAGCATCTCCTTCCTCACAGCTCGAGTCTGGGCTTGCGTTGTAACTTCCTCTGGCCGATAGAATGCAGAAGGAATAAGGGTGCCAGTTCTGCAGCAGTAGGTAACTGATACATAATTTATTTCATTTTCCTCTTCAAAAAACTCTCAAGAGTGTTCTAGAAAATCAGCAGTACTCAGATATTTTTTTACCTCTACTGCTTCCAGCTACTTAGTAAATTTTCAAACATTTTCTTTCTTTGCTTGTATATTCTGTGATATCTTTCACATCTTCCACCTCATGAAATTTTCTGTGTTCTTTCCTCTTCTGTTTTTGAGTTTTTAGGAACGTCTTCGGCTGAAGTGGATTTTTTTACTGTACTATTGGACATTACTTTGTGGCACAAAGTTTTAATTCATTTAACAACTTCTAGTACATCTTTTTTTTTTTTTTTGGCCAGCAGGCGATGCTGCCAGCAATGTCCATACCAGCAGGCAAATTGCAAGTAACTCTGGGATGAATACAAAAATATCTAAGAAAAAAGAGGTCTGCTTGCTATTTGATAAATTTCCATTTTTTTGTCACCTGAAGCCATGCATATTAGCATAAAATATTTGTGGCATGAATAGAATTTTATCTGCTATTTTCTATTTATTTTGGATATTTACTCATTCTTATCTGAGGGGAAGTATGATATAATAAAATGAGCACTGAATTTTATAATTGGAAACCAGAGTTCAAACTCTAGATCATCTACCCCTTAGTTATATCACTAAGTTGTATCACTTAGTTTGGGCAAATCACTTCTCTTAAACCCAATTTCTGTATTACTTAATTGTTGTTTTTGCTTTTTTGGGGGGGGCAATAAGATGCAGCATGTAGCACTTTGTAAGCTGCAAACTCCAACCTCTACTTCTCTTCTGAGACCTATATATTTTCAACTGCTTATTGGACATTCTCTGCTGGATGTCCCATGTACAAATCCATCTCAGCATGGACTGCCCAAGTTTTTATTTTCTCCTGACTTCCTTAATTTATTAAATGGTACTAACGTTTTGCCAGTTATCTAGGTTTCAAACATCCAAATAAGTTTTTGATGGCTTTCTCTCATTTGTTCCAAGAAGACATTCATTTATTTATTAATCTATGCATTCAGCCAAGGCCTATCAAATACCTGCTCTCTCTTCTGTTGCTACACATTGTCCGTTTTCAGCTGCAGTCCTGTGTTTCCAATCAGACTTTGCTCCATCTTGTGTCTGTTTCAAACTCTGCTCCTCCGGTGAAGGCATGCATCTTGGACCTCTCGGCCTAGGCCTTGACCAGATCTTATCACTTCTCTGTCAGCGTTCTCCCCCAGAGTCTCTTGTCTCTGGTAAGAACACTTATTCCTACTCAGTGCCTTTTAGAACCTACCCTATCTCCTTCCAATAACCATCTGTGCAGCTAAGCCATTTTGTCCCATCTCCATCTCCCTGGTGGAAGAAGAGCCTCAGACACTCTCAGTGACACTGTGCCAGTCACGTGCCAGTGACTGGCTACCTGGTGAGGTAGCCAGCATCCCTCCCACTTTGTAACTGAGGAAGCTGTGTTTATTACAATGAGGTGACACTCTCAGTGACACTGACAATCAGGTGACACTCTCAGTGTCACTGACAGTGACACTGAGAGTGTCACCTGATTGTAATAAACACAGCTTCCTCAGTTACAAAGTGGGAGGGATGCTGGCTACCTCACCAGGTCATTGTGGAATAAGATAGCACACGTGACTGGCACAGAGGAAGAGCTCACTACCCAAGAGTTCTTCCCAAAGACCTGGACATGATTGTGTAACACTAAACACAATACTCCTCACCTGACAGTTCAAAATAAAAGTGGCTTAGAATCTATTTAGGGAAATGAGAATGAAATGTTTAATACAATTGTGTATATAGATAAAATAGGAAATGCAGTGCAGGTGGATGAGCACAAAGTGAAAAAGCTGAGAAGTATGAAATAGGATTCCTCACAGAGGACAAGCAGGATGTGTCTTTGAAAGAAACAAATAGAATTTGTAAAAAGAGAGCAGGAGAATGTTTTAAGTGTGGAGAATTACATAGGAAATACCCGAGAACAAATGAAGTGTGACATTGTGCTGCTAGTCCGTTAAAATGAGAGGATGTGTTTTGGGTTAAAAATTGTCTTTAGAGAAGTGGTGTCCGTTACTGCAGACTTCTTTTGTATTGAATTTATTAGGGTGATGTTGATTAGTTACTGCAGACTTAAACCTCTTGTTCTAATCACAGAGAAATATATGTGAGACGGTGTTTCTTATATTATCTGAATTTTATTTTCAATAGAGGCTATGAATTTTGTTGTGTCATTCTTAAATAGTCAGGATAGGGACTTCATGAATTTGCAAATCTATGATGCAAATGGTGCCTCAACTTGCTTTCAGATACATTGTTTTAAATCTAAAATAGTATTTGTGGAGGGAAAATTTGGCTGCATTTAAGCAATCATCCTCCAAGGGAGGTTTCCTGTGTTTTATTTATGAACATTAGTTGTATTCCCCTTCAGTGTGAATTGGGCTAAAAAATCACAATGTGAAAGCCTTTGGGTTTGTATAATACAAGCTCTGCATGTTTTACAAACGAGGAGCAGAGATGGAGGTTAAACGTCTTTCATGAAGTCTTAGTCAGGACTGACATGAAACTTACACTTCTCCTTAGGTTTTTAGTCTAATGCTTTAAAAAATACATCCTAAAGGACCTAGAATAGCCACTAAAGACAAAGAGCAGAGCTGAAGTACATCCACTGTCAGACAGCAGGACTTGCTCTAAAGCTACAGTAATTAACAAAGTGTAATACTGGCAAAAAGGTAGGACAGTGAAGTACTACAGAGATCCCAGAAACACATTCACACTGAAATGGTGCCTTGATATGTGAGGATGCCACCACCCTTCAGTAGAGAATCGATGGTCTTCTCAGTAAAAAAAAAAAGAACCTGACTCCTACCTCACACCAAACACAGAAATTTATTTGAGATGAATTACAGATGTTGCATATGACAGCTAAATTAATCAAGTTTTTAGAATAAAACGTGGAGAATATATTCACCTGAAATAGGTAAATACTTCTTAATTTCTCTCTCTCCTTTCTCTGTATCTCTTCCTTTGATACTGGATGCTTAAAAATGGGAGAACAATATTATCTGGGTTGACTAGTTATAAATATAATGGTAATCATTTCTATGAATTAGTTCCAAAATAGTATGTATTTTCATGTTCCACTATTCTAATTAATGCTTCTTCAAAATTTATGACTCTTCATTTGTCCTTTGTTTATGACGTTTTAGGAATGGGCTTGAGACAATAAATGATTCTTTATTAGGCTAAGGCACTTTTTTACAATGAAAAAGACCACAAGGTTTATAATTATTTCAATTTAATGTAAGGTGACACCACCTGGGGCTAGTGTGGGGTCTGTACTAAAATTTCATGAGTCTGTTTCTCTTTCCTTTGTTTACTTTTGTCCGTTAGGCTCCATATATAAGTGAGATCATATGGTATTTGTCTTTCTCTGACTGGCTTATTTCTCTTAGGGTAATACTCGCCAGGTCCATCCATGATGTCACAAGGGTAACATTTCCTTCTTTTTTATACCCAAGTAGTATTCGATTGTGTAAATGTAGCACAGCTTTTTTAAAAATCCACTCATCTACTTGTAGGCACTTGGGCTGCTTTCATATCTTGGCTATTGTAAACAATGCAACAGTGAACATAGGGGTGCATATATTCTTTAGAAGTAGTGGTTCAGGTTTCTTCAGCTATATTTCCAAAAATGGGTATATAACTAAAGAACAACTATAGATGCCCTTTCCAGGGTTAATAGAAATAAATATTATTTAAAGGGGAAAAAAGTCCAGGACAAGCTGAAGAAAAAAATATACTTCCAAGACCTAAGTTTAACTTTCCAGCAATGCCACTCCTAGGCATGTACTCAAAAGAATAAAAAGCAGGGATGCAAATAGATTATGTGTACACCCGTGTTCAGGGCAGCATTAGCCACAATAGCCACAAAGTAGAAGAGACCCAAGTGTCCCTCAACATATGAAGAGATAAACAAAATGTTGTATACACATATAATATACAAATATTATTCAGCCTTAAACAGAGGGAAATCTCAACCCATTCTACAACATAGGTAAAGGACATTATGCTAAGTTAGGTAAGCCAGTCACCAAAGGACAAATACATGATTTCATTTACACAAGGTACATGGAATAGTGAAATTCTAAGAGACAGAAAGCACAATGGTCATTGTCAGGTGGTGGGGGTGGGAGGAATAGGGAGTTAGCAGTCAATGGCTACAGAGTTTCAGTTTGCAAGATGAAAAATTTCTGGGGATGGATGGTGGTGATGGTTGTGCAACAGTGTGAAAATACTTGGTGCCACAAACTGTGTACTTAAAAATGGTTAAATGGTGAACTTTATGTTATACATATTTTACTACCATAAAATGTGCTTAGCTTAGTATCTTGCCATGTAAGAGATCCAACATTCTTCTTAATTAATGGAAAACAGTGATAAGAGAGAGCTTAGACCTACCACCTTTGAAAGGAAGGTTGATAATTTTTTAGAGTGTGCTTCCTACTTTCAATTTAGTTAGCTAGACCTAGAATTGTTTTCTGCATTTTTTTCCTCTAGATTTTAGGAATATTATCACCACCTTTGAAATTTGTTTCCGTAGATCATGGTAAGTCTTATTCTCTCATTTTATTAGTCAGGATCCCTCAGTAATATAATCAACTGTTCAATAAAGACCTGTCTCATTTGATAATGGTCCCTGAATCCCCCAGATTACGGCAGGGATTTTACTTTGTAATCATCTCCCGTGAGAAACTGCCCAAACAGCTGTGAAGGCAAGAGCGAGCTGCAAGGGACAGTGATGTTTTTAACAGCAGCGAGGAGCTGAAGCTGACCAAAATGAATCTTTTCTGCTTTTCACGGGTAAGTCTCTTCACATGCACCATTTATAGTCTCATTTTTATCTTATTGTGTCAACTAAAAGGATGAAAATTAGGATGTTCCCTAAACTTCCTATGAAGTAATATTAATATATTTACAGTCTAATAAGAAAGAAGGGCCACATCAGAAAGAGGAGAAAGGATGTTTTCATTAAAGTACATAAGCCAACACTATTCAAAGGCAAGTGATTTACAAAAATATAGAGAGACATATATATTCATATTTATCTACAACAATTACTTGTTTAACATTTTAATGCTGAATTTGTATAATATGTAAATATTATTTTTAAGCAAGCATTGTTTTCTCTTTAGTATAATAGTATGAGAAATATTTTTGCAAAAAATGTTGCATTTGGGTTGTTTGCTTTGCTTTGAGACATCCTAGAAATCAAAATTTGTTCTGTGTTATTTGAATAATGAATTTCATGCAGTGTTGACCTGGTGAAACTCCTTCGGAGGCAGCTTTCTGAGTCACACAGCACTGCAAACGCAAGGCACAATAGGTTAATCCAATCCTGCAGATGTGCTCATTCAAGGGTATGAGTGAGCACCTCTCAAGTCTTTTGATGTTATTACTTTTTTCACTTGTTATCTGTTTACTCTTTTTTATTTATGAAAGAAGAATTTGTATTGTTATTCTATTGTAGTTGTCCCAATTTTTCCCCCTTTGCTCTCTTCCACCCACCCCACCCCCTGCCCCCACGGTCCATCCCCACACTGATGTCCATGTCCATGGGTCGTCCATACATGTTCTTTGTCTAGGCCCTTCCCCTTCTTTCCACCACTATCCCCCTCTCTCCTCCCCTCTGGTCATTTTCAGACTGTTCTATGCCTCCTGAAGTAGATCAGTGGAAGTTAGCAGGTAGTCATAGATATGGGAATACTTTATAATTCTAACCCGCTTTTGTGAGCATCTGCCAAAGTTAAAAATGAATGTCAAAAATAATTTTATTCATTTCTATCTATGTTTATAGCAGGGCATTATGTCTATTCATTGGTTTTTCAAGATGTCATGGTGATCCCTGTCATTTGGGGAAATAAAATGGTTTAAGTTGACGTTTATTTTCTTTTCAAGTTGCAAATAAGATGAACATAAGTGCTAGAGATGGAGCTGACACAGGTTGTAATACCTAGGCAGGATGCATTTTGAGCCCAGACAAGGGACTTAATCTTCAAGCATCTTGAAAAACAAAATGCGATTGTGGTCATGGCAGGCAGAATCATCGAGTTTGGGTTGCCTATATGGTCCCAGTTTACAAAACAACTGCTGGTCCTCCACTTTGCTTTGGGCCATATAAATCTGACTGGAGAAATCCCATTTTAGGTGATTTAAGTGGTATTGTGCATTTTTTTCCAGTTGATCTAAAAGAGCTATATGTGGTTTTATATGAATATACTTCCCATGGAAATAAGCAGTGTAGCAGCACAGCTGACTGCATTCCAAATCCGCTCTGAGCAGTGCTATAATCAATGTGCTAATGTCTCTGTACCGCAGCATGGCTTGGCCTAGTGGGGCATGTGCTTGTAATCCTGCCACTGAAGACTTACAGCCACATAATGAGCAGGATTGTCTTTCTCTGTGATATAGAGAAAGGAACAAAAAATCAAAAAGAATTGCTGCAAAGCCATGCCTCATAGACTCAAATTGATTGTAACTCTCTTCTTTCTTTTAAAGTTACTCTTAAAAAGTTACTTTAAACATATTGGATTGGACTGAACCATCAAGAGCACTGAATTATTTTATTTGAGCATTCCAAAGTTTACATGTTTAGCTAAGTTAATTGCTTTAATAAGAAAATATCTACAAAGTACTTGGAAAAAATTATGGCCATCTTAAGTGTTATTTATTTCTACTGCGGAGTAAATAAATAAAGTTATTTAGTGTATGGGCTCTAAACCAGGTTGTTATAACACCCCACTGTGCTGTTGTGAACAGTGAAAGGGGTGGGGTTACCTTTTCTTGGCTGGGAATTATTCATATTTCAAAGCATGTTTTATCTTTGCCTGTATAAATATAAAAATATGAAACACTGCATTTTCTAAAAGAAATTAAAAGCCACTGATTTAGTGGAAAGAAAGATTTCAGAATTATAAAGTGAAGGTATATATAAATATATTGAACTTTAAATCTCTAGGATGGTGATTTTATTTATTTATTTATTTATTTATTAATATTTTATTGATTATGCTATTACAGTTGTCCCATTCCCCCTTCACTCCCCTCCACCCTGCTCACCCCTCCCACCCACATCCCCCCACTTTAGTTCATGTCCATGTGTCATAAGTTCCTTAGCTTCCACATCTCCCACACTACTCTTGCCCTCCCCCTGTCTATTTTCTCCCCACCATCTATGCTACTTATTCTCTGTACCTTCTCTCCCCTTCTTCTCCTCCCACTCCCCTGTTGCTAACCCTCCATGTGATCTCCATTTCTGTGGCTCCGTCCCTGATCTAGCTGTCTGCTTAGTTTGCTTTTGTTTTAGGTGTGACTGTTAATAACTGGGAGTTCGCTCTTCTTTCACTGTTCATATTTTTTATCTTCTTTTTCTTTGATAAGTCTCTTTAATATTTCATATAGTAAGGGCTTGGTGATAATGAACTCCTTGAACTTGACCTTATCTGAGAAGCACTTTATCTGCCCTTCCATTCTAAATGAAAGCTTTGCTGGATAGAGCAATCTTGGATGTAGGTCTTTGCCTTTCATGACTTGGAATACTTTTTCCAGCCCTTTCTTGCCTGTAAGGTCCGTTTTAAGAAATCCGCTGACAGTCTGATGGGAACTCCTTTGTAGGTGACCGTCCCCTTATCTCTTGCTGCTTCTAGAATTCTCTCCTTCATTTTCATCTTGGCTAATGTAATTATGATGTACCTTGGTGTGTTCCTCCTTGGGTCCACCTTCTTTGAGACTCTCTGAACTTCCTGGATTTCCTGGAAGTCTATTTTTTTGCCAGACTGGAGAAGTTCTCCTTTATTATTTGTTCAAGTAAGTTTTCCACTTGTTGCTTTTCCTCTTCCCTTTCTGGTACCCCTATAATTTGGAGGTTGGAACCTTTAAAGATGTCCTGGAGGATCTTAAGCCTCTCCTCATTTTTTTGAATTCTTGTTTCTTCATTCTTTTGTGTTTGGTTGTTTCTTTTTTCCTTCTGGTCCACTCCATTGATCTGAGTCCCAGTTTCCTTTCCATCATTATTGGTTCCCTGTGCATTTTCCTTTATTTCATTTAGTGTAGCCTTCAGTTTTTCATCTAATTTGCAACAAAAATCAACCAGTTCTGTAAGCATCCTGATCACCAGTGTTTTGAATTGTGCATCTGATAGGTTGCACATTGGTTGCACATTTTTGATAGGTTGCTTAAAAGCATTTCATAAAGATTACCACTAAGACATATATATTCATATGTCTTAGTGGTTGTAGATAAATATGAATATATATGTGCATCTAATAGGTTGCACATAGGTTGCACATTTTTGATAGGTTGCTTAAAAGCATTTCATAAAGATTACCACTAAGGAAAGCCAGTTGAAAGAGTTAAACATTCCTTATTTAAGTGTAGGGGGAAATTGTAACTCTTTTGTTTTTTAAGAGAAATATAAGACAAACTTAATGAACTACCCATTCTGAACCAAGAGTACTATAAATAATCCATTAAAGGTGACTGCTATTGTTTTGGATCTATAAAGTCAAAATGGAATCTCTCCAAAGGGGACAGGAATATCCTTTTATGTATGCCATTGGACTCCAGAATTTTCCTTAGAGTTTTACATTGTGACAAGGCTCTTACAAAGCTCATCCATTAGAAGCAAGATGATTTTCTTGTTGAGCTCATCATATAGTTATGAGTTTAAGGTTACCAACGAATTACCTCTGCACTATTTCTTCAGTAGTTTGAAATGCTGCCTCTATTTTTATTTGAACTCTCTATCCTATGCCACTGCTTTGTCTCTATCCCTTTCCGTATACCTATTCTTTGCACACTTATTAAAATGCTTATAATGCCAAGTATACATCTTCCTTTGAAGAATATCCATCCTTGTCCTTCAAAATTTGAACTTTTTGATTCTTTGCACTTCTATGTAAATTTAGGATCATCTCGTCAAGTTATATAAAAATCTTTGATGCAATCTTTGATAAGGAGAGAGCTGATTAGGCCCTGGCTGGGTAGTTGAGTTGTTTAGAGTATGGACTCAATACACCAAGGTTGTGAGTTTGATCCCCCTTCAAGGCACATACAAAAATCAACCAATAAATGAATAAATAATTGGAGCAATAAATTGATATTTTCCCCCACTCCTAGTCTCTTCCTTTCTCTCTTTCTAAAATAAATCAATTTAAAAAAGATAGATTTGATTTTTACATCTTCTTTATAGAAAATTGGCTTCATTATGGGGTTGAGATCCACAAATGTGCATAATTTTTATTTATTCTGATTTTTATGGTCTTTAATGATGTTTTATAATGTTCTATATAAAATTCTTCCACATATTTTGATGAATTTATTGGTAGGGGTCTAAGAATTTTAGTTGCTGTTGTGATTATTTTCTTAATTTGTTTGTCTAATTTATGGATACATTATTAATTTGGAATATTGATATTATAAGAACTTTTGCTGGATTTTAAAAATTTTGGTAGTTAATTTTTAAGATTTTATTTGCAGATAATCTGTAAGGTTTTCTTTTCTTTAGCAACCTCTCAACTTCTCTCTCTTTTCTATAAAATTGACGAGAAGGCTACAGTGGCAGGCATCCTAGTCTCGTGTCTAATGTTCATGCAATTACTTCTTGAGTTTTCAGGAGCTTTTGATAACTAAACCTGATAAGGTTAAGGAAGTCCTGTCTTTTTACAATGTATTAAGATCATGAATGAATAATAAATTTTTCAAATGCCTTAGAATATTTATTAAAACAATAAACTTCCTTTTAAATATTTTAATATGTATTTAAATATTGAAGCATTTATATATTCCTATATTAAATACTGACTGGCCACTATATATATATATATATATCTGAGGATATTTTTATTGCTTTTAGAAGAGAGGAAAGAAGAGAGAGGGAGAGAAAAAGAGAGAGAAACGTCATTGTGAGAGAGAAACATGGACTGGTTGCCTCCCTCTTGCATGCACCCCGACCAGGGATCATACCTGAAAGCTCAGTATATGCCCTGATCAGGATTCAAACCCACAACCTTTTGGTATGTGGGAAGACACTCTAATTAAGTGAGCCACATAGCAAGGGCTGGCTATGTTATATTTTTATATACACTATTAAATTTTATTTTGTTATCATTATTTAGGGTTTAAAACAAACTATGTTATAACTAAATTGGTTTATAGTTTTCTTTTTTTAATTTTATTTATTTATCTTTAGAGGGGAAGGGAAGGAGAGAAGAAGAGAAGTATCAATGTATGGTTGCCTCTCGTGAGTCCCCTGCTGGGAACTGGCCTGTAACCCAGGCATGTGCCCTGACTGGGAATCGAACCGTGATCGTGTGGTTCACAGGCCTGTGCTCAATCCACTGAGCTATACCAGCCAGGGCGGTTTATAGTTTTCTTCAATTGAAAAAAGAATTCTGTCATTTTAGTTTTTTAGAATTCCTATTAATCCTGTGTTCTAGAATCTCAATATACCCTCCCCACTTCTACCTGAATGTTTCATGTGTTTTCTATTTATCTTTCTATTCTATACTCTTGATGAGAACTCCCCAGCACTTTCTAATTCTTTTGAGAAGTCTAGAGTTCATCCCAGTTTTTNTGGCCTGCACCCCAGGCATGTGCCCTGACTGGGAATCGAACCGTGATCGTGTGGTTCGCAGGCCCGTGCTCAATCCACTGAGCTATACCAGCCAGGGCGGTTTATAGTTTTCTTCAATTGAAAAAAGAATTCTGTCATTTTAATTTTTTAGAATTCCTATTAATCCTGTGTTCTAGAATCTCAATATACCCTCCCCACTTCTACCTGAATGTTTCATGTGTTTTCTATTTATCTTTCTATTCTATACTCTTGATGAGAACTCCCCAGCACTTTCTAATTCTTTTGAGAAGTCTAGAGTTCATCCCAGTTTTTGATTATCTACCACAAATTTCTATAATTATTCATTTTCAAGAGTTTAAATTTTTGTTGTTATTTAATCATTCTTGTTTTATTTTTGCTTATTTTGTTTTCATCATACATTATATATATATATATTTTTAGTATGACTTCATTTATGGTTTATTATGTATTTTCCCCTCTATAAATTCAACATTCCATGATAATTATAAAGTATAACATTATCATTTTCTTTGGCTTTATTTATTTATTTATTTAACTTTTGTTCAAGTACAGTTTTCTTTCTTGTATTCCCAGCCCTGCACCCCCCCAGTGCTCCCCACCCCCCTCCCATCTCCGCCCCCCGTCTTAGTTATTGTCCATGTGTCTTTCATACTTATTCATGTGAGTCCACCCCCTTTTACTCTGTGCTTCTCTCCCCTCTACCCTCTGGACCCTGTCAGCACGTTCTGTATTTCACTGTCTTTGGTTACATTTTGCTTGCTTGTTTGTTTTGTTGTTTACATTCCTGTTAAAGGTGATATCATATGGTATTTGTCTTTCACTGCCTGGCTTATTTCGCTCAGCATAATGCTTTCCAGCTTCATCCATGACATCATACATTATTTTTAATTGGAATTAGTTTTTCATTTAGGTCTGTGAAGGTAATAAATATGCTTTTTAAAATTACTTCATCCATTTTATGATTTTAATTTTATCTAGAATAAAATGGTTTCATTTTCAGACTGTCCATGCTGATGGCTCTCCTTCTCATCATTTGATCCTTTCCTATATCTTGGCTACTGTTGAGTGCTAACTATTTTTCTCTTTCCTCTCCCATTTCCTGCTTCCTATATCTCTGACTTTCTCCCTTTTTCTCTTTCTCCTCTCTCTTGCCCTCTCTCTTCCTCTCCTTTCTGGTCTCTTCCCTTTCTCCACCCAGTTGTGAGGCAAGATCTCAAGTCTGTCTGTGGCTCCAATGTAGAATCAAGGCTTGCATTTCTGGTCCAGAGACCTCATCCCAAGATTGGTGTATGAATCATCCAATCACTGAACTGGCTGAGTTTGTTTCAGATCCCACTTTGCTGCTGCATTATTGAATTTTGCTTTTCTGGCCCAACAACTGTTGGAAGATGTCTTGTTTTGTTTTGTTTTGTTTTTTCAGCTTCCTTTTTATAGTGAGTGCTGCTGTAGCCCCTGGATGGAATTTGCTTTATGTGGAGGACATATGTCTAATGCATGTTATCTCACAAGGCCCAAAATCTGGTCAGTGCTACCTGTTTGAGAATGGGTGTTTAGTAGGTACAAATCATTACCTCTACTCATCAGTTTATGTTTTGTTGGGTTTTGAATGCCCTATATATTTATGTATTTTAGAACACACATATTTAGGTCTTATTTAGGTCTTTTAATTTTTCTAATAATTTGCCATGTGTTTGGAGCAGGGGTTACTTAAGAATTTCAAATTGTGGAGCATATTGGTCGAGAGTTCCAAAGGCTGATAGTACAAAAGAATTCAACCTTTATTTTGCTTGTATCTTAAAATACATTTTTAAAGATGAGACCATTTCAATGCAACACAGCAGTTTTTTCCTCATTGTTTCAAGCAAGAACACTTTTTTATAATCCAAGAGATGTTTATATTGATGACACCATTATCGGTATCAACAGTTACCATGCCTAGAAATTTTTGATATATTTAGTGCATACCTATCTCCCTTCAAACTGTTCTAGATGATGCATAACTAGAGCAATTCTGTCTCAAAAAGAAAAAAATATATAGCAAGTCAATTCAGTTAATACATCTGCTTCCCAAATACAAAGATTATGATATAGTTCACAATGGTTTTAAATGCAAACTCATACTTTTAAAAAATTCATTACTCCATAACAAAACAAATAAATAATATTATTTTTTAATATGAAAAAACATGAACCTTAATATTAATACCTTTATTGTACTTGTGAAATACCTTTGCTGTCTGAAAGCACATACTGTGCACATTTGGTCCTGACAATTGCTCTGTATGGTAAGAACTGCTGCCTTACAGCTGAGGAAGCTATAAAACAACAGATTGTGCTTCTCATTTAAGGACACAGTGCTAATTAAAGACATGCATATATCTAAGGTCTGACACCCAACGCAGTTTATTGGTACACAAATTAACCTTTATTTAGTATCTTGAACTTGATGTCTTCAACATGCTTCTTGAGAAATTACCTCATTTTGTGCATGGCTCTCCAACACTTACAATGTTGTTTGAATTTCTGGCTCTGTAAGAAGTGGTGAGAATGTCTTTTTTTACTTTCTTGTTTACTCTTCAAAACTGGCACACTGTAAACTCTTAATCTGTATGCCTAGGGTAATTCAAATGGGGTACCATAGAGAGGTGGGTTTGGTTAGATGACTTTTCAAGGAAAATTATTATTTTGTTATTTTTTGACTCACAAATCTCTTTATTGCAGGGTGGCTCTATGACCAGTTTATACGAGCCAGTCCCAGAGCAGCGTGCTAACCAAGAAAGCACCTCTCATAAAACTGGTTCTCTCATTTCATCTTTTGGGGAGAGTAAAAAAGCATACAACAGTCTTTTCATGGTGAGTGAGATGCTGAACTGAGTGGATTACATATTGTTATAAATTTAGAATCACTTAGTTAGTGATAGCTGTTAACACAGCGAAAATAGAGTGTTCCCACCCTGGCTGGTGTGGCTCAGTGGATTAAGTGCAGGCCTACAAACTAAAGGGCTGCTGGTTTTATTGCCAGGCAGGGCACAAGCCTGGGTTACAGTCCAGGTCTTCATTTGGGGGTATGTGAGAGGCAAGCAATCCTTGTTTCTCTCACGCATCAATGTTTCTCTCCCTCTTTTTCTTCCTCCCTTCCCCTCTCTCTAAAAATAAATAAATAAAATCTTTAAAAATTCATTGTTCTCAGGAAGTTCTTCATTTACTTTTAGTTTCTGATTTTCTCTTTGTTGTCTCTTTCATGATTTTGGCTTATTAATATGAACTACCATTTATAGTGTATGTATTTAGTGATTACATAAAGTAACTCAATCCTCAAAGCAACTTTATGACAAAGAAATAATTATAATATTTTCTTGAGAAAATTTCAAGAGAGAAAAGTAAAATGACATTCTAAAGGCTATAAAGAATTAAGTGTTAAAGCTGGCAATTAAATGTATATGTATGAGTAGTTTATCAGTAGTTTAGTGGTAAACCCGGTCTTTAGGGTGGGCCCAACTTGGGATTTGTAGCATTTGCCAATTGCTGTGGTGTAAATGCTCCTACTATGGTCAATTTAAAGTTACCAATGATTTAATAACTGGCTTTACAACACCTGAATGTTTAATTATTCACTACCTCTAGTGCTGACCACAGCACACCACTGGCTATCTTAAATTCTGTGCTAACCACATACTCAGCTGCTTATTCAATTTATGGACACACACCATCAACTTGCAAAACGTGAGTACTGCTAGAATGCAAGTGCAAATAGATTTTGTGAATCATCTTTATGATCCTAGAGGCATACAGTCCTCTGTGCTCTGCAAAATTGGACCTACCCCTGTTTAACAGTGCTGGCTGTTCTCTTAGTTAATTGTGTTATATTTAAATTAACTCCGTGCTAATAACTTATTTTGCTTCTACTGTGAAAAGGACAATACAAAACATCCTGTCATCTGCAAATAATGAACTTCCCTATATTTATAGATTTAGATGTCATTTCCTACCCTTGTAATCACACCTCCTCAATAACAAAAAATTAATATGAACTATCATTTACTCAGTGCTTCTTTATTATAAGGTACTATACTAGGTGATGCTATATATGGAATTATCTGTGTTGATCCTTACAAGAACTTTAAAGAGGTTTTAAAATGTTGAGAAAGGTTAAATAGTTTTCTGGTTTAAAAAAACAAATAAGATGACCCAGGATTAAAACCCACATATTCTTTTCCTCTAGAGAAAGGGTTACAGTAATGTACCTTCGAGTTTTACACATACCTCTGACACTTACCTATTTTATTCTTTGGGGACATTAAACACTTCTTTATACATAGCTTACAGAATGTTTCCATTTCTCAGAAACTTCGATAAACTAAAAAGCAATGTAATGTTAGAAGCCAGTTCAATCGGAAGTCTCAGGAAATAAAACTAGTGAGAAAAGTTTTTAGTACAGTGGAAACTCTTTCCTCAACCCAGTACCCTTTTCAATACCAGTAAGATGTGGATGTAAACAGAAATACTTAAGAGGAAGCAACAGTCCATTGTCCACACTAATGTGAGAGAGGGCACCATTTACACGGCAGCTGTCAATACGCACTGGAAATGTTTGTGAGCGTTGTTAGTCTATAATTAAAAAGAAAAATTGGATAAGCTGAGGAGCCTGAAGATATTTCGTTAAATGTGTGAGTTTAATAATTATACGTGAAACATAAACAAGTTCATGGCCAATCAATTTGCTAGGATTTTAATAAAACTTCATTTACCTGGCAAGAGTAGATAAGAATAATAAAAACATGATTTAAATTGCTACAACTCTCTCTCCATATAGGTAAAAAGATAGTTTTATATACATATATATATTCCCTCTACATATCTCATGTACATAGATGTCTCAGTATTTAATTTAAAAATATATGTATACATACAAACATAAATGCATATTTATATATCTACTTTAACCATAGATTTCACTATTTAAAATTTGAATTATATCAATCCTTTTAAATTATCATTGATACTTATTTTATTCTTAATGAAAATAAAAATGATTCTATAGTTTGATTTTTAAAAAGTCTATCTTTTAATAATAAAATTTAGCAATTTAGGACTTTCCTGACTTCTTCTCTAAGCTTCTGAAGGATGTTTTTCCCCCCCAGGTGTTCTCATTCTTTTTTTCCTAATTAAAAAAAAAACATTTTGGACCAGATTTTGCAGTATCCAAAAAAGTTTATACTTTTTAGATTCCTATTGTAGAAATACTACAAAGACACCCCTAGAGTTAATGAAATTATGCTTTAAGGTCTTATTCCTCCACCCAAAGGTATCTGTTACCTGCCCCTAGAGGGGAGGTGCTCCCGAACTCAAACTCTTTGGAACCAATACGGCAGCCTATCTGATAGTTACATGGGAGATTATAGTGTATACTGAAAATAATGTTATTTGCCACATGAACTGAAAAGAAACATTAAAAGGAGAAAAGAATCCTAGGCTTCTTGGCTTCCCTTACAGATATTTTATTCATGCATATTTATTAGGAATTTTACTGTATGAAAAACACTATTATAAGTAAGGAGGGGAGTTACATAGATGAGCACAAGGTGATCACATATAGACCAACTGCACAATTAAGGGTTGAAGAGATACTGAAAGAAAAGTTTACTGTAGAATTTTATTTTATTTTATTTTTTAAAATATATTTTATTGATTATGCCACTACAGTTGTCCCATTCCCCTCTTCACTCCCCTCCACCTTGCACACCCCTCACCTACCATTCCCCCCTTTTCATTCATGTCCATGTGTCACAAGTTCTTTAGATTCTGTATTTCCCATAGTATTCTTGCCCTACCCCCTGTCTATTTTCTACCTACTGTCTATGCTACTTATTCTCTGTACCTTCTCCCCCCTTCTCCTCCTCTCACTCCCCTGTTGCTAACCCTCCATGTGATCTCCATTCCTATGTTTCCGATACTGAGCTAGCTGTCCTCTTAGTTTGCTTTTGTTTTAGGGGTGGTTGTTAATAACTGTGAGTTTGCTGTCCTTTCACTGTTCATATTTTTTATCTTCTTTATCTTAGATAGGTCCCTTTAACATTTCATATAATAAGGGCTTGGTGATGTTGAACTCCTTGAATTCGACCTTATCTGAAAAGCATTTTATCTGCCATTCCATTCTAAATGAAAGCTTTGCTGGATAGAGTCATCTAAGATGTAGGTCTTTGGATTTCATGCCTTGGAATACTTCTTTCCAGCCCCTTCTTGCCTGTAAGGTCTCTTTTAAGAAATCAGCTGACAGTCTGATGGGAACTCCCCCATAGTTGACTGTCCCCTTATCTCTTGCTGCTTCTAGGATTCTCTCCTTCATTTTAATCTTGGCTAATGTAATTATGATGTGCCTTTGTGTGTTCCTCCTTGGGTCCAACTTCTTTGGGACTCTCTGAGCTTCCTGGATTTCCTGGAAGTCTATTTTCCTTGCCAGACTAGGGAAATTCTCCCTTATTATTTGTCCAAATAAGTTTTCCATTCATGGCTGTTCCTCTTCCCCTTCTGGTATCCCTGTAATTTGGATGTTGGGGCGTTTAAAGATGTCCTGGAGGTTCCTAAGCCTTTCCTCATTTTTTTGAATTCTTGTTTCTTCATTCTTTTGTGTTTGGTTGTTTCTTTCTTCCTTCTGGTCCACTCCCTTGATTTGAGTTCCAGTTTCCTTTCCATCACTATTGGTTTCCTGTGCATTTCCCTTCATTTCAATCAGTTTAGCTTCCATATGTTCCTCTAATTTGTGGCTAAAATGAACCAATTCTGTGAGCATCCTGATCACCAGTATTTTGAACTGTGCATCTGAACGGTTGGCTATTTCTTGATCACTTAGAATTATAGACTCTGGGGTTTTGAGCTGTTCTTGAGTCATAATGTTTGGTCTGTTCTCACCTGTTATGTATGAGGGGCATAGCCTTAGGTGTTCGCCAGGGCCGGGTGACCCAGTCGCTGGGTTGTGACGCTGTACGTAGGGGCGGGGTGAGAGAGGGAAAAAAATGGTGCTTTGCTCCGCTCTCTCTCAGATTTCTGTCCCCTCTGTGGCTTCCCACAAGCAAATTGGGCCCCTCTGGTGCTGGTTCTCAGGTGTGTGGGCCCATGTACTCTCCAGGACCCTGTGGGTCTCTCCAGTGAACTTTCTGTGAGCCTGGGAGCCTCTCCCAGCCCCTCGACCCAGAGAAAGTCTTTCCAGTTGGTGCTTTCAGGCTCTAATTCCTGTTGCTGAGGCCCTAGCCTGAATGGTCTGTCTCACTGTTTGCTCCTTTGCTTGGTTTATCTGCACGTGAATGTGTGACCGAAGTCAGCCAGCTGCCCTGCGCCCTCACTTGGTCCACCCGTCGCCACCCGATGCCTGGGATCTGTCAACTGCCACCGCCTATGTTCCTGGGTTGGTAAGAAATGATTTTTCCTGCCCCATTCCACTGCACCACTGACTCCACCCCTCTTACCTGTCTGGCTGAGTGGTTTGTTGTTGTTGGACTTCTGTACAGTTCAATTTTCACTATTTTGGCTGCATTTTCGTTTCTAAAACTTCGCTGTCTTTAAATTTAGTTGTGGGATGGGGTACAGTGTTTCCACCTATGCCTCCATCTTGGCCAGAAGTCTACTGTAGAATTTTAAATAAGAAACATCAGAAATACCCAGCTTGCATTTTAATTGCGGTTTCAGAAAAGCTTGGTAATAGGGAACTGGCTCAAAGAGAAATCAATTTAAAATATGAAGCCATTACATTTTGTTAAGAGGAGTAATGAGTGATTCACTTTAGTATACAGCAAAGCCAGAGAATTGTGGAGGGCTACTGCCAAACAAGCAAACAAGCAAACAAACAAAAACAGTGGGCAAAAGTTTTATAGAGTGAATAATCACACAAGTAAATAAATACACTGAAAGAAAATGTTCTAATATACTGGCCTAACTGAGGATTGATTACTTTGCCCCTTATTACATTAGTGAAATGTAGCCTGTTACTCCTTGATTCTGTCTCTATTTCAGGACCTCTTTATAATGTCCAAAGCTAATAAAAGGTCTTGATTTTGAACTAGAGTGAGAACATAAAATGTTTGTACTTCTGCCAGTTTTGAGTTAACTGGATCATTCCTGAATTATCTGGTTTGCCATTTATGTTGATTGAAGCAAGAAAATAATTGTCAATCTTGCACTTCATTTTGTATATCATAAATTAAATTGGTAAGAACTCTGAACCTTTTCAAAGATAAGCTTAAATGTGAGTAAGAGCAATGTCCCTATTACTTATGTGTTGTACATATTATTCATAATGTTGCGCAGATATTCATTTGATAAACATTTGTAGACTAAATCAGTGGATCAGTGAACGTTCATTAATCAAGGTAAAGAAAGTCTCAGCAATGGAGAATGTCTGATGCAGCGTCTAAAAGCATGAGCTGTGGAGTTGAACTTTAGGTGTGAATTTTCACTCTAGCCTGCCATTTTCTAGCTGTGGGACCTGGGAAAATTCCCTAGAACTCAGTGCCCTCCTCTGCAGAAAGGGGAGTACAGTCCTCTGTGCAGGTTCAGCCATTCCATTGCAGAGAAGAGAATCTGCTCTTGCTACCTTAGGCAGGAAAGAGTCAGTACAGGAGTCAGAGGACCAAGAGAAGGGCTGATGCATCACACTCAAGCTGGGGTTTCAACCTGCAGCCTGAGTTGGCCCGTATTTTTATGGCCACGAGGTAAGAACAACCTTTATACTTAAAAATGTTTTTTAAAACAAACACACAAAAAAAGATATTATAGCACAGAAACTGTATGTGGCCGGCCCACAGAGCCTAAAATATTCCCATCTGGCTTTCCACAGAAAATGTTTGCTGAGCCCTGCCTTAATCAAAATGCAGATGGCAATAAGGGTAAAATGTATGCCATATTTCAGAAGACTTAGTATTAAAAAAGAATATAGAACGGATTATTAAAATTTTTATATTGATTACTTGTTTAAATGGGAATATTTGGGAACAGTAAGTTAAATGGAATTTCGGTCCTCTCTTCAACACGGCTGCTAGATTGTGGCCTTCAAATGTCACGTGAATGCCTCTGTTCAGCCAGACCTAAATTATGTCTGCTACCCAGGCCTCAGGGGACCGGAGCATGTGTTTTTAGCCTTTTGGCCTGATAGGGGAAGGCAGATATTAAGTGTTAATCTGCTATGTCTGCCGCCCTTCCCTCCCAGAGCCTGTTCATCCTTATTATAGTGACATCACTACTCTAAATGAATAAATAGGTAAATAAATAGGTAAATAAATAAGAGTGGCCCTTCTCATCTCTGGATCTTCTCTATAGCAATTAGAGAGGATGGTTGGCTTTCTGAAGGTGGTTTCTCTTTGTGTCTATAAAAATAATTTGTATTAAACCTACCTACCTCAAGCATACAAAGTGCTGGCATTTAAAGTGAATTAGCTGTAACAACTCTTCTGCAATATTTAGGTCTTATAAAGTGGTGATAAATTAAAACTTGATTACTTTTTCAGTTACGATGGAGAAGAATGACCAAAAAAGGCACAAGAATAATATTATGTAAGAAAATAAATCACACAAAAAAGGGTGCTATAGAGACACTTTGCTGTAACCTCTGACAGTCATTCTCAATGGTGATTGGACTTCAGAATCCACTGAAGATACAGATTTTAAGACCCCAGTGTGGACCTACTACTACATTAGTAAGAAGGAACAAAGGTATCCCTGTTCAGTAGAAATATGATGCAATTCATCAATGTAATTTATTTATTTTAAAGATTTTAAAAATTTATTTTATAGGTTTTACTATTTATTCATTCTTACAAGAAGGGGAATGGAGGGAGATAGAGAAGGAGAGAAACATTGATTGTTTTCCTTCTCTTTTGCACACGCTCTGACTGGGACAGGGCCTGACACCCAGGCATGTGCCCTGACTGGGAATTTAACAAGCAGCCTTTTGCTTTGTGGACTGATGCCCAACTGAGTTACACCAGTCAGGGCCACAGATGTAATTTAAAATTTTCTAGTAGTCACAAAGAACTTTTTCAAAAAGAGAAACAGATGAGATTATTTTAAACAATATTTTGGATTTAAGCCAATTCACCTAAAATATTATTGTAACAAGTAATACAATTAATGAGATATTATATATATATAAATATATTTTATTGATTATGCTATTACACTAGTCCCATTTCCTCCTTTTATTCTCCTCTGCCCTGCACAAAAGCACCCACCCACATACCCCACCTTAGTTCATGTCCATGGGTCGTACGTATACATTCTTTGGCTTCTCCATTTCCTATATTATTCTCAGCCTCCCCTTATCTATTTTCTACCTGTCATTTATGCTTCTTATTCCCCTTGTCTCCCTTTCTCCCCTTACACCTCCCCCATTGATAACCCTCCCTATGATCTCCATTTCTGTGATTCTGTTCCTGTTCTAGTTGTTTGCTTAGTTTGTTTTTGTTTTTTGTTCTTCTTTTTAGGTTCAGTTGATAGTTGTGAATTTGTTGTCATTTTACTGTTTATATTTTTTATTATCTTCTCTTTCTTAGATAAGTCCCCTTAACATTTCATATAATAAGGGCTTTGTGATGATGAACTCCTTGAACTTGACCTTATCTGGAAAGCAATTTATGCCTTTCCATTCTAAATGATACCTTTGCTGGATAGAGTAATCTTGAATGTAAGTCCTTGCCTTTCATGACTTCAAATACTTTTCCTAGCTGCTTCTTGCCTGCAAGGTTTCATTTGAGAAATCAGCTGATAGTCTTATGGGAACTCCTTTGTAAGTAACTGTCTCCTTTTCTCTTGTTGCTTTTAAGATTCTCTCCTTATCTTTAATCTTGGGTAATGTAATTATGACATGTCTTGGTGTGTGCTTCCTTGGGTCTAACTTCTTTGGGACTCTCTGAGCTTGCTGGACTTCCTGGAAGTCCATCTTCTTTGTCAGATTAAGAAGGTTCTCCTTCATTATTTTTTCAAATAAGTTGTTAATATCTTGCTCTTCCTTTTCTTCTTGTGACATCCCTATGATTTGGATGTTGGCATGTTTAAGGTTGTCCTGGGGGTTCCTAAGCCTCTCATTTTTTTGAATTCTTGTTTCTTCATTCTATTCTTGTTGAATGTTTATTTCTTTCTTCTGGTCCACTCCATTGATTTGAGTCCCAGTTTCCTTCCCATCACTGTTGGTTCCCTGTACATTTTCCCTTATTTCACTTTGTATATAGCCTTCACTTCTTTTTCTATTTTGTGATCATACTCAACCACTTCTATGAGCAACCTGTTTACCAGTATTTTGAATTGTGCATCTGATAGATTGGCTATCTTTTTGTCACTTAGTTGTATTTTTTCTGGAGCTTTGGTGTGTTCTTTCATTTGGGCCATTTTTTTTTTGTCTCAGCATACCTGTTATGTAGTAAGGTGCAGAGCCTTAGATGTTCACAAGGGCAGGGCAACGCACATTGCTGTGCAGTGACACTGTACATGGGGGGAGGGTCGTGAGAGGTAACAATGGTGCTTGCTCCACTTTCTGCTGGCTTTCAGTAACTTCCCCTTCTTCCCACAAGCAAATTGGACCCTTCTGGTGCTGCTTTCTGGGTGGGTGGTTTTCTGTAGGTTCTAGGACACTGTGGGTCTCTCCAATGAACTCTCCTGTGAGGCTGGGAGTTTCTCCATCACCTCAACCTTCACAGGTTTTTTCAGTTAGAGGCTTTGAGGCTTTATTTCCCTGCACTGGAACCATGAGTTGTACAGTCTGTCTTGCTCCCCAGTTGCTTCTCCTGGTTTATCTGCATGCCAATGTGGGACTGCCCTCTCTGCCAGCTGCCACCTTGCCTTGGGTCCTCTCCTCTTGGTCTGGATGCCTGTCTCCACCCCTCCTACTGGTCTGGATGAATGTTTCTTCTTTAACTCCTTGGTTGTCGGACTTCCATACAGTTCTATTTTCTGTCAGTTTTGGCTGGTTTTTTGTCTTTAAATTTGTTGTCCTTCTTTTGGTTGTACGAGGAGACACAGTGTGTCTACCTATGCCTCTATCTTGGCTGGAAGCCTCTATTTTATATGTTTTTAAAACTAAGACTTTGAAATCTGCTGTGTGTTTCATATATCATGATTCACATGCTAAAGCTTCAATGATTAAAGTGAGATCCAGTGCTTGTGAAGCAATAAAAATTGTGGGATTTTTTTACTCAACTTAGAATTTTAAATTTAATTACAATTTAGTCTGTCACTCACACCAGCCATATACCAATTGCTGAGTAGCCACCTGAGTCTAGTGATGGATTCTATATTAGGCAGTTTAGGATAAGAGGCTTAAAATTGCTGGTGGGCTTGAGGCATCAAAGTAACCAGATTACCTCATATTCCACTTAAAGAGGTATAGATATTAAAGTATAAAAATACTTGATAGACTTTTAGATATATGCTTTTAGAAAGGAACAAGACCATAGGGAACAGGTGTGTTAACCAATGAAGACGCTGAGATTAGTGACTTGTCTGAGAAGATAGGTGGAGTCAGACTGGAGATTTGGCTTCCCAAATACTTTTTTTTCCTCTCTGCCACAAGCCTGTGTATGTTTGTGTGTGTGTGGTATGCATGTGTGTGTATGCAAGAGTTAGAGTAGAATAGGGGTGAGGGGGTATCTTTTGGGGAGATGAGAAGTAGAGAAGAGGGAGAAATAAAGGTTTTTTCTTTACAATAGATATGGTAAAAAATAATCAGATGGTATAGGGGACATTGTAGAAAGCACTTGATATGGGCAATGCAGTTAATAGACTTAAGTTTAATTCTTGCTCCCCAGGTAGCTGAGAACTGTGTGCCCTTGAGAATGTTATTGAACTTCTCTGACCCTGAGTTTCCTGAGCAATAGAATATAGATTAAAATGTCTGTCTCTTGGTTTGTAGTGAGGATCAAATGTGATCACACGCATTAAGCACCTGGTATAAGACATGTTAATGTTTATTTTCCTTCCTTCTGCAACCTATCACACTAGAGCAGAGTGAACCTTTAATTTAATATCCTTGATTAAATGACTTTAAGTCAAACTCTCACTGGAGCTTGGATGTCATTTTAAAATCACTGCTCAAAATAATTTGTAATCAACACTCCTTACCTAAAAGCATCGATTTTTTTCCTGGGCTGGACAAGAAGAAGCAACAGGATTTATTGTTGATATGCATTAGAAAACCCATGATTTTAATCTCCACAAATTGCCTCAAATCATGAACACCCAGGCTGAGTGCAAGTTTTGACAATTCAGCCCTACATTTTCCACCATGTGCAGGTAGCAGTAAACAAGAAAATTTATCAAAGGGGCTCTTGTTTGTCTAATTTGTATTTCAAGGTGCTTCTTGGGTTCATTTTAACTAAAATATTTTTAAAACACTAGTTTAATTATTTTATATACTTACTCATCAACATTCTGCAGTGATTAAAAGCACTGGAGAAATCAATTAAATCATTTCTAGCTACCAGATGTTAATGAGAGAGTAACATAGCAGATTCAAACATAGCTTTAAATATAGACAATATGATGTGTGTGTAATAGTTGGTTTGAGATCAGCACTAATGAGGCTGAGGTCAGGGGTTTAGTCCCTTTATGGCCAGTTATTTTTGCTGTGTTGCACAGCCACCAGCAGCATCCATGACCCCAGCCCCCCGTCTTGGTTATAGGTACCATTGGTCATTAAGGAACCTGGGTTGGAGAATAAGAATGCACCAGCACAAAGCCAGTACCCACAAGGGAAGAACAACCTTCCTGACCAGCAGTTCACTTGTATGAAGACTTTTCTTCACTATAAACAGACTTCAGGTCACCAGTGAGATTCTCAACTTTCAATTGAGGATAATCCATGGAACAGTGGTAAGAATATTAAGAAAATTCAGTTTTTGCCCTGGTTTTGTTCCTAAACAGTACTGAGTAAGTTATTACACTGGTGTGTATCTCAGTTTCCACTTCTATAAGATAATAAAGTTAGACTAAATGGTTTCTACAACTTCCTGCTGCTCGCAAATGGTTCCATTAATATATTTTAAATTATTTGAAATGGGGTGTGTTGTCTAATATAAAGTACTACAATTACTCCTTTTCAAACTAGAGGAGAGAGTCTTATCAGATGGCCGCTAATGAACCCTGCTGTATGAGGGTTCTCCAGAGAAACAGAACTAGTGGGCTTTGGATATATATGAAAAGAAACGAGAGGAATTTGCTAATGTGGTTATGGAGACTGGGAAGTCTGAAGTTGGCAGAGCAAGCCAGCAGGTTGCAAGCCCAGGGAAGAGGTGATGTTGTAACTAGAGTCCACAGGTAGTCTGGAGGTAGAGTTCCTCTCCCTAGGGAGATACAGTCTTTTTAAGACCTTCGACTAATTAGATGAGACCATCCACTGTGTGGATGATAATCTGCTTTACTCAAAGTCTGCTAATTTAAATGTTAATCTTATTTGAAAACTTCCTTCACAGTGACTTCTGGATGGGTGTTTGACCAAATAGATGGGTACTGTGGCCTAACTAAGTTGACACATAAAATTAATTATCACATTGGCCTTCTGCTAACTATGCCCTTGTATTGAATATGACCCCCACTTTTGTGTGTGACTTAATTGCTATAGAATTTGGCAAAAGTGATAGAAAGTGACTTCTGCCATTAGGATTCAAAAGACTGTGACTTCTGTCTTGCTAATAGAATCTCTCCATTGCCTTTCTGGCTTGAACATTATGATGAAACAAGAGCCCATTTAGAGAGCCCATGTGGCAAAAAACTGAGACCAGCTTTCAGACAATAGACAACAAGAAACTGAGGCCTTCATTTCAACAGTCCTCAATAAACTAAATTCCACTAACAATCACTGCTTGAACTTGGAAGAGGATCCTCTCCCCAGTAGTACTGTTGCATAAGGCCTCAGACTCTTTAACCAGTAACTTGATTGCAATCCTGTGAAAGACCCATTTAAGTCATGTCCATGTTCTTGACCCTTGTAACTGTGAGATAGTAAATGTGTAGTTTTAAGACATTACATTTTGGAATAATTTATTGCACAGAAATATATATCAGTATAGAAACTAATATTAATCTGACAAATTGTTAATGGCAAATAACCAAATCCATACTAGCTAATTTAAGCAGAATGGAATATACTACACATTGAAGAGAGGTCAGGATTGTTGGGAGGTTGAAGACAGATACTGTAGCTGAGCTTGCAGGAATTACTCTGAGAAAACACACTTCAAACTTTGCCACCCAGGAGAGCCATCCCCTATGTTGTTAGGTTTTGCGTCAGTGTCTTCAGTTGGTGCATGTGATGGATAGTACCTAAACCACACATCTTATTTATTCTAGTAACAAGGGAAGTGCATCTCTCTGTCTCTCTCTCTCTCTTCCCACCATCTCCTCCTCTCTCCTCCCCTCTCTCCCTTCTTCCCTCCCTCCATCTCTCCCTCCTTCTTTCTTCCCTGCCTTTTGGTTTTCTTCTCTCTTTTCCTTCTTACCTTCTTTACCTCCTTGCTATCTCATCTTGATCCCTCCACTAAACCAGTAATTTCAATATTTTTTTATCTCATGGCACATATAAACTAATTACTAAAATTCTGTGGCACACTTAAAAATATATTACATTTTTTGCCAATATAACAACAAGTAGGTATAATTTTGGTTCATTCATATTGGACAGCTATTGTAAGGCTGCTGTCATTTTGTATTTGACAATATAAGGGAAAAGACGTTAGTGCCTCTGACTAAATAGTCAGGTGCTACGTACTTTAAAAATTCTTGTGACACAATAGTGTGCCTCTTGTCGCACTCTGGTTGAAAATCGCTGTTCTAAATGTTCCTTTTAGGATTAGCAAATGACAGACGTTGACTACAGCAAGATATATGTATACCCAGAATGTCCAGAGAGTAACATAAGCAACTATAAAATTAAATAGAGTATTATAAATATCAAGTCCAAATTCTATAAGAATTTTCAGAAGAAATTAAAAAACAATATAGTATAGTTGTCAAAAACACAACATTTTTGGAGATTGTGTCAAACAAACACTATAAAAATACCAACTTTGAAATTTATCAGCTATGTGATTTTGGAAAAGTTCCATACATTCTTTTTTTTTCATTTTTTGAAATTGTTTTTCAAGTACAGTTTTCTGTCTTTTACTTCCATTCCAGCCCACCCCACCCTCCCGTGCTCCCAACCTCCCTCCCATTTCCACCCCTGTTAGTTTTTGTCCATGTGTCCTTTATACTTGTTTCTGTGAATCCTTCCCCCTTTCCCCTGAAATTCCGCCCCCCTCTCCCCTCTGGTCACTGTCAGCCTGTTCTCTATTTCAGTGTCTTTGGTTATATTTTGCTTGCTTGTTTGTTTTGCTGTCTACATTCCTGTTAAAGGTGAGATCATGTGGTATTTGTCTTTCACCACCTGGCTTATTTCCCTTAGCATAATGCTTTTCAGTTCCATCCATGCTGTCACAAAGGGTAGGAGCTCCTTTCTTTCGGCTGCATAGGAATTCTTCAACCTGTATTTTTTCTCTTATAAAATGAGGAAACTGTTTATTACTCTTTATTTATCATTTGAGAAAAAAAGTGGCAATGCAATTACCATTATTAGTACAGTGGCTAGCACAAAGTAGGTGATCAATAATAGGTGTTATCTCTAAGAATGTAACTGTGGTTTGCGGTTTAACAGTGGAAATTCCACAGAGAAGATAAGATATTTAATCTGGGCTTGGAAAAGAGGAACTAGAGTTAAAAGATGGGTAAGATATTATGTCATTGTACACTGTCCTAGCATCTTTCACAAAAAGCCTTAGAAAGCACTTAGAGGCAAGTGTCTTATAAATGGATACATTGAAATGTGGAATGTCATCTTAGAATAGGTGAATAGGTGACTCCCAGGTTGGTGTTCTAACTGCTCATCTGCATTTCTTACTTGCTTCCCAACTATTAAAATTGGGATTTTTTTTTTTGGTTCTGTCTCTGTATTAGCATCAGCATAGACACTAAAGGGAGGAAAAGAGATCGACAATGGCACCCCATCCGCTAGGTCTTCATGAAACTGTGGACTAGAGGAGTCAGTATCAAACAGGGCAGGTAATCCTTTTCTTGATTTATAGATTGTAAAATGGCTCATAACAAGCTGACATATAAAACATAGATTACTTCATCAAAAGACTGTACTTTTCTTTCATTTTCATTTTTATTTTTTACCCATTATAGCTCTGATCACTTACAGCTATTCTTCTGCCACCAATTCATCTGTGGACATCTTCTAGTGGCTTTAATCAGTTTCCTCCTATAAATATAGACTTATGAAATCAATAGATTGAGGTTAATTATGCCCCATTGTCTTTTTTATTTTCCTAAACTTATGGTACAATTACTAATTGAAGCTAATGAAAGCCATGGTTATCTCCTTAATCATGTTTTAAAGAAAAAGCTGTAGAGCAAAAAAAGTCTATTTCCACTTAAATTTTCTCTTAAAAGCTTTTGTCATCTCTGCTGACTTTGGATTGAAATATTATGGATAAGGAAATGTGGACTGTCTCTACAGGAGCAGATTTTGAGGTATGTGTTCAGCAACCGTCACTCTATAAATGTAGAGACTGAAGCTACAGTAGAGACTAAAGCTCTGAGAGGGTGCTTGGATCCTGCCCAGTTTGGTAGCAGACTTGGTAAAGCAAGCCCGTTTCTGGAGTGCCAGTTCAGTGATTTTCCATTGTACGGGCTGAATCTGATACTTTTACCTATCTTATTTCCTATGATACATCTTGCAAGTTTATGTGGCTCATATTCCATTTGTGGCTATGAGGGTTAAATCAGATAATGATATGAAAAGCAGAAACATGAAATTGAATAAACATCAGTTGTCCTTCCCCTTTCTACAACCTTGTGTGAATGTAATTTCATAAACCACAACACACTTAAGGATACTCAAGAGAGATCTCTATTTTAAGAAATTTGGAAGGAAATATTTTTGTAAAAGAAGAATCTTTTATAATATAAGTAGCCATCCCTAGGTAACCTTTTTGTCATCCTGGGTATTTATAGAGCTGTGAGTGGAGTTTGCTATTTTAGGATTGATAGAAAACCCACTTAGCACACTAGTAGGCAAAAGACAAATTTGCATGCACTTTACCAGCTCCGTCCCTAGTGGATTAGATATGGTAGCTGTGCATTCTTCAGGCACTATAAACTTTGTGATCTGCTCTGAGATGATGAGCTGTGTGGGGATGCCACACACCACTTGCTTCTCTTGGGGGAACCAGAGTTTATTAGCTGTATAGGGTTGTTACTCTTTGAAAGGAGCTGCACGGGCTGGCCAGGAAGTCTACTTTTCCCATCAGGATGAGCTGATATTTCTTCTTCATCTTTGCTGCATTTTCTTGGGGGAATGAAATCTGTTTTCCCTGAGAATCATATTATTACTGTAATATACTGGGGGCCTCCAATGTGCAGACTGTCATCATCTAAATTCAGTGATTCTTGAAGAACCCATTTTAATTAAGTGAGCTTTCATAAATTACTGGGCATGCTTTGGTGATGATGATGGCATCCACTAAATGATTAATGACTCTAAAACACATCAATGTGCTGATATATACTTGTCTCCAAATAATGCTAAATTATTAGTAGTAGTACTTTGATGAGGGAGGGCTTTTTGAGCTGTTTGTTTAGTAGTGGCATATAGCATTACATTTTCTCCACATTTTAATAGTCACTCTCCGTTCTGGCCAGCAGTGCTCATTTGCGAGACCTGTGATCAAGATGACAGGTGGTTTCTGCATCTGTGCAGTCAAGTATAGAAGAAGTACTATGTACTACTGAAGACCTCAGGTGTAAAATCCCAGTGTTACCACTTACTAGTTATGTGACCTTAGGCAAGAATCTTGATTGACTATTCTGTGTCTCAGTTCGCTTTTCTGTAAGTTGAGGATTATTGTAATTATCAACCTTACAGGGTGGTTGTCAGGATTAAATCATTTACTCTATGTAAAGAATCTAAAACTGTGTTTGATAATACATGGGTGTCCTGCCATTATTGCTGAGCAAGTGTGTTAAATAAAAAAAATTAGAAAAGCAATAAGATTTACAGTCTTGATATTAGCAACTTGCTTTAATGTACTGGGCTGAGGCTAACTATAGTTATTAATATTCCTCTCTGCTGTGTGATCTATTTAATAATGCCAGAGACTTCTTAATAGGCTTCGTCTTCACACAGTCAGGTCTAGTGCAAGGTAGAAGAGCTGATGGGTGTTAGAACTCTTTTGCAAGGGTGATAGTTTGTCATCCAGTGACATAAACCTTCTTGTTTTGAGCGTCAAGCTGATAGTGGGGTGCATATTTTCTCATTTCTCTGGTGGCTTTAGGTTCACTGAAAACTGAGTGTACTTTATCAGCTTTGAAGCATGGTGATCATTGTCATTGCCAAATGTCTATTACAATTTTTTAAAGAAAGGGGACATATTAACTTTCATGTCTTTTTCAGACATCTGGGGAAATTTATTAAAGCACAGGAGTCTGAAGAATGTCAAAAACAGATTTAGTTTGGATGTGGCATTCTTAAAATCAGTGTATTTGAATATTAGTAAAACCATTTGAGTCATGTAAAGGAATAATCTTCATTCTTACAAGTAAACAGAATGCATTATCAGAATTTTATGTACTATTAATACAAAATATAATGAAAAATAACATCTATAATT
Source organism: Sturnira hondurensis (assembly GCF_014824575.4). Classification (NCBI taxonomy): domain Eukaryota; kingdom Metazoa; phylum Chordata; class Mammalia; order Chiroptera; family Phyllostomidae; genus Sturnira; species Sturnira hondurensis. Next base: position 24,821,404 of record NW_028083059.1, on the reverse strand, counting down.
ATCTTCAATGTATTTGGAATCATATAAGGATTTTATAAAGCTTATTTAATCTTCAAAGTTAAGAAAATAATGGAAACCAATAAGATCCTCAGATGAACAATCTTATAGTGGATACCTGAGAAGACCATTTATTCTTTGCATTTCTTCATTGCATCTAAAACAATGTCTTAGTAGTACTCAATAAATGTTTGTTGAATGAACTGTGAATATATGAAAGAATGAATTACATAATTCTGGAAGAATATATTAGAATGAATAAAATGACTAGCATTTAATCAAAGTAAGTCACTATATGCATAACTCTAGACAAATCAAATTTACTATTTGGTACCTCAGTTTATTCATTTGCAACTCAAAGATCAGATCTCATCACCTCAATGGTCTTAAAAGTTTCCCATAGGATTAACACCACCATTTACTGCCCATCAATTTTTCTCTGGTGCAGAAATGCCTTTCACATTTCTATTAGTGAGGCAATGATTATGCCTGACATAGTCACTTCTTTTCTTTCTTTTGCCTCTGGGATTTGAAAGTAAGATTTAAATATCAATAACACACTGGGGTGGTGAACACACAAGACAATAGGCAGATAATGTATTATAGATACACCTAAAATCTATATAGTTTTATTAACAATGCCACCCCAATAAATTCAATAAAAATTTTAAATAAATAAATAAACACCAACAATACAGCAAACAGGTACATATTAGACTCTACCCCAAAGGACAGTCAACTGCATGAGAATAGTAATATGCTGTTTGGTATCCAACGTTTCTCTAGTCATTTACTGATGGGCAATAACTGGATCAAAAAGCTATGGTACATTTACACAATGGAATTCTATGCTGCAGAAAGGAAGAAGGAGCTCCTACCCTTTGCCACATCATGGATGGAACTGGAAAGCATTATGCTGAGTGAAATAAGCCAGGGGGTGAAAGACAAATACCATATGATATCACTGTTAACAGGAATCTAAACAACAAAATACAAAAAAATCAAGCAAAATATGACCAATGACACTCAAATATGGAACAGGCTGACAGGGTCCAGAGGGGAGAGGGGAGAGAATCATAGGGGAAAAGGGGATGCACTCACATGAACAAGTATAAAGGACAAATGAACAATAACTAAGGTGGGGGGTGAAAAATGGGAGGGAGGTGGGGAATACTGAGGGGGGGGCAGGGCTGGGAATATAAGACAGAAAACTGTACCTGAACAAGAATTAAATAAAATTAAAAATTAAAAAAAAACAAAGTTTCTCCCTTCTTTAAATACCATTTCTTTCTTTATTTCTAATTGTTTTTTCAATTTGAGCTTGTTTCACAATTATGTGAAAATGCTTTCCTTCTTGAGTCTATTATTTACTTGAAGAGTAACATAGGTTGGACATACTCTTCAGTTTCTACCAGCCCATTTGTAAGTTGCTTACATTTCATTTTTTATTTTCCTAATAATTCCCCGGGGTTAAAACTAAATGAAGCCACACACTCCCAAGTGAATGAAATGTAAAACTAATGATTAGTGTTTGATTTAAGGGGTAATAAAATGAAGGCTAACATGTACAAGTTTTGCCTGGTATTTTGACAAGTGTCAAATTAATGGACAAGGCAGAATTATTTCATTGACTTTTTCTAATGGGGTCTTCATTATGGAGTTTAGAGTCACACACACACACACACACACACACACACACACAGATGTGGTTCCAAAATAAAGCTACTCATAGTCCTCCTCTGACCTGTCCATCAGTGAATGAAGAACCCAGGGTCCGAACACTGAAGGACCTGAAAGTCTGCTTATGGGAGCAGAAGTCAGAACTTAAAACAGGTGCTTTGATTTTGGTATAAGTAGTACTAAGCATTGCTCAAACAGTTCAATAGTAATCCACAACTTGTCAACACTCGGGAACAGACCTTAAGTAAATATTGAGCTGTTTTGGTAATCCTTTTCCTTCGTATAATCACACTTCAGACAAGCATTTAATGTGCTTGACTCCTCCTACCCTCTTGGAGGAAGCAGGTTGCCTACGGAGAACTCCCTTAACTCTTTTGTTTTAACAGGGATTAAAAAGAAGTTTTAGGTCAAAATAGTTTCAACATATTTATTAAAAGGATACCCTTCAATAAAAGATTCCCAAACCTAAGCTAATTTATTAGAAGCAAACATTGGATGAGCTGGATTCCAGTAAAACAGAACAAAGTAGAGATTCCCTAGAGAATGTTATGAGAAGTACGTTTATGGTTGTGAATGCGCGAAACACAGATTTTATTCTTGTATCATAGCTGATCCATTTTGCATTATTTTCTTTAAAAAGTGTTTTATTGTTGACACTGTTACAGGTTTCCCCCTTTTGCCCCCTTTTCCTTTCTCCACTAAGTTTCCACCCCCTTCCCCCGGCCTTAACCACATGAATTATTCTTCATAAGAACAACCATAAATCTACTTTTGCCCACCCCTCTATGTGCTAGAAATAACCAATCTTTATCTATGGTCATATGAAATTCCTTCAGTTTTTGTCTAGATGTCTCCCAACCTTAGCCCAGAAGCTAATTGTGTCCCTCTCACCACAATCAGCAACCACAAATATTTAAACAAGGTCTAACACCTGACTGTATTAATTGAGCCAAGGCTTCACCTAGGTCAATAAGAGCACTGTTTTTGAGTACTATGCCTTCTGTCCCAATTCAAATACTTGAGGCTCAATTGCACACAAGTGTGAGTCATCTGGAATTAATCTTGGTAGCAGAAATAGTGACTCACTGAAATAATAAGTTGATATAAAAGTACAGTTGACTCAGGAACAATATGGGGTTTGGGGATGCTGACTCTCTAGACAGTCAAAAACCCACATACAACTTTGGCTCCTCCAAAATTTAACCATAGTTGTCCCTTGATATGGCAGAGTGTTGGTCCCAGGACCCCTGCAGATACCAAAATTTGAGGATACTCATGTCCCATATATAAAATGCATAAAACCAATGCGTATAGTCAGTCATCCACATGTACAAATCCCCAACCAAGAATCAAAATCCTGTTTCTTTTTAAAATTTTTATTAAATTGATTGGAGGGACATTGATAAAATTATATAGGTTCAGCCACACAATTCTATAATACATCATCTGTATATTGTATTGTGTGTTCACCACAGAAAGCCAAGTCTACCTCCATCACTCCATTTATCCTCTCTTTACCCTCTTCTCACTCCCCCACCTCCCTTTCCCTCTGGTAATCAACATACTGTGGTTATGTCTATGAGTTGTTTTCTATTTTTTTCCTTGCTTAATTTCTTTATCTTTTTACCCAGCTCCCCAGTCCCCCACTCCTCTAACAGCTGTCAGTTGTATCTATGAGTCTTTTTCTATTTTGTTTGTTTATTTTGTTCACTGAATTTCAATGTCCCACAGTTTTTGGATTGTTGTATCATCATTTTCATTTGTTTCAAAGCATCTATTGATTTCCTCCTGGATCTCATTGTTGACCCATTCATTGTTTAATAACGTATTTAGCTTCCATGTCTTTGCATGCTTTCCAATGTTCTTGTGATTGATTTCTACTTTCACAGCATTGAGGTCAGAGAAGATGCTTGATATGATTTCAATCTTAAATTTATTGAGACTTGTTTTGTGTCCTAAGTGTGGTCTATCCTAGAAAACATTCTATGTGCACTTTCAAGGTATGTATATTCTGATGCTTTGGTGTGAAATGCTCTGAAAGTATCAATTACATTCATTTGATCTAGTGTATTGTTTAAGGTTTCTGTCTCCTTGTTGATTTTTCTTTTGGGAAGATCTATCCATTGAAGTCAATGGGGTGTTAAAATCCCCAACTATGGCTGTATTCCTGTCAATCTCTCCCTATTTGTTCATCAAGATTTGCTTTATATATTTAGGTGCTCCTATTTGGTGTATTGATATTTACTAGGGTTATATCCTCTTGTTGGATTGCTATCTCTAACATTATGCATGGTCCTTTGTTTCTTACTATAGCTTCTGCTTTAAAGTCTATTTTGTCAGATATAAGTATTTCTACTTCAGCTTTAAAAAAATTTCATTTTCATGAAATATCTTTTACAAACCTTTTAGTTTTGCTAGTGTCTTTTATTCTATGGTGGTTTTCTTGTAGACACCATATGTATAGGTCTTGTTTTTTTATCCATTCAGCTAGCCTATGTCTTTGATTGAAGCATTTAATCTACATTTAAAGTGATATTTGCTAGGTATGTACAATATTTATTGCATTTCATTCTTTATAACTATGTTCTTCCTTCACCCTCCTCCTCCTCCTTCCTTTCTTCTTCTTCTCCCTTTCTTCTTCTTCTTCTTCTACCTTTTCTTCTTCTTCTTCTTCTTCTTCTTCTTCTTCTTCTTCTTCTTCTTCTTCCTCTTCCTCTTCCTCTTCCTCTTCCTCTTCCTCTTCCTCTCCTTTTCCTCCTCCTAGAAAACCCTTTAATATTTCTTGTAATACTGGCGGTATTGAACTGCTGGTAATGAACTGCTTTAGCTTTTTTCTTTTCTGGGAAGCTCTTTATTCATCCTTTAATTTTAAATGATAGCCTTGCTTGGTAAAGTAGTCTTGGTAGAAAGTCTTTACTTTTCATCACTTTGAATATTTCATGACAATACCTCCAGACCTGAAATGTCTGTTGAAAGATCAGATAACATTTTTATGGGAGATCTCTTATAGACAACTATGTGCCTCTAGCTGCTCTTAAAATTCTCTCTTTGTTTTTAAGCTTTCCTATTTTAATTATGTTGTATCTTGGTTTGGTCATCTTTGAGTTCATCTTGTTTAGGATTCTCTGCACTTCCTGGACTTGTGTATCTTTCCCTTTTACCATGTCAGGAAACTTTTCAGTCACTTTCTTTTCAAATAGGTTCTTGATTCCTTGCTCTCTGTTCTTCTTTTGGTACTCCTATGATGTGGATTTTGTTACACTTTATGTTGTTCCAAAGATCTCTTAAACTATCCTCATTTTTTATGTTTTTTAATAAAATTTTGCTGATCTGACTTGTTTTGTTTCTTGTCTTCCAATTCACTGATTTAATCCTTTACTTCATCCAGTCTAATATGTATTCCCTCAAGTATATTCTTCATTTCAGATATTGTATTCTTCAAATCTGACTGGTTCTTTTTTATGGTTTCCATGTGTTTTTTTTGTTTGTTTATATTTTTTGCTTGTTGTGTCTTTGTTGAAGTTATCACTAAATTCCCTGAACATCATTACAACATTTTTTTTTTGAACTCTATATCTGGTAAGTTCCTTACTTCTGTTTCATTGAGCTCTTCTTTTGGAGATTTCTCTTGTTCCTTCATTTGGGACATTTTTCTTTGTCTCCCCATTTTGGCTGCCTCTTTGTGTTTGCCTCTTTGTATTAGGTACATCTACTGTGACTCCTAGTCTTGGTGGAGTGGCTTTATGTTTTTTGTGTTCCGTGGGACCCAGTGGCACAGTTGCCTTCATCACCTGATTATGGTGCTCCAGAAATTTCCTGTGTGATTTATGTGGGTCCTCCTCTGGTAATTCAGTCTTCTCAGCTTGTTCATATGTGGGGTCAACCTTCAGGCTGGCTGACTGTGAGGGTCAACCCCAACCACAGCATGTGAGCTGCTGTGCAGGTGTTGACCACATAAAGCAGAATTTGCCTCAGCATGATCTGAAATACTGTTTTAATGGTTTTGTTGACTGCATACATGGGAAAATTACAGACATGGAGGGCTGAGTATATCTATTGAAAAAATTATATCTGCTATAAGTGGGCCTACCCAGCTTCAAGGGTCAACTCTACTGTGATTTGAATGATTAAAATGACAAAAGTTATTTGATGTTTTCCATCTTTCCTATTGCAGATCCACCTTTTGTACTCATTATTTCTAGACTAGACACTTCTTTTTTCTATATTAAAAAGAGGTAGAATTTATTTTGTGAATGCAAAATTCTCAATTTAGATATTATGTCCACCTATACAATAAATTAATTGACTCAGGACAATGGATTCTGGTTATTGAGACTTACTTGGCCCAGACTTCATACATTATGTTCACATGGATCTTGCTCCTTCCTAGTTAAATTACAAATATATATGATAGCAAAATATTACTATAATAATGAATGGTAATCTTCTTTCCACATGACTTTCAGGAAGCTGGTGAGGCTGCTGATTTTTGGTGAAAGGAGCACAATTAGGTCCTGGGGTAATGTCTGGAGACATCTAGACCAAGACAAAAAGAATTTCACAAGACCATCTAGAGGTTTCATAAAACCATAGATTATTTTTAGGGCATATGATGACAAAGCATAGAGAGCTGAAGGAGTGGTCTGTCTGACCTTTTACTCCTCAAAGCTCTGTTGATGTCCCAACTAATTCCAGGGCCTCATTCCCAATCTGTACCTCTGCCCACACTGGTCTTCAACTAGACATTGTCCTCTAGGTAGTCCACCAGCATTTTAATTTGGAAAAGCTTGTTTCTCAAGTTTCATGACTGATTGTTTCAGCATATGGGCTTTACTGTGATGCTATACTCAGCTTGAAACAGGTAATTCAAATTGTCCTTGAGAGCTAAATCTTGATGGAAAGAAAACAAATCAAAACAAAGCAGAACAGTATAGAGGTTAGAGAAATGACCCCTTAGTTGCTATGTAGGAGAAAGATTATTCTAGATTTGACAGTGCTCAGACTAACCCTATCATTCATTAGAATAATAAAACCAACTTTCCTTTTCTAATTTTTATTCATCACTTTTTAGCCTTTACAGTGTGTTTTCCTCCAAATATGGAACATTGGCTTCAATATTACTTAATGCAAAATGTGGAATATTGGCCTCAATATTATTTAATGAAAGAATTCCTACCATATTAAATAAACTTCTCCAGAATATGGTCTGTCACCTATCATGTGGTAGATGTTCAAAGAGCACTTTGAACATCAAAAACAAAAAAAATGGTTTTTAAATGAAGGAGGGAGTGAATAATAACTAGAGAATCTGAAGTGTCCTTGAAGGTGCCTGGGAGCAGTTTACAGTCTTTTAAGGATGAACAATGTGGCAACAAATTCTTTTCCAAAAAGTGTAATGGCTTATACAGTGATCAGTGCTCTGAAGAAAAAGACCAGATGAATCAACACTTAGGATATCATGATAGGCTATTTTCCATCTTTCTCAAAGAAAGGCAGTATATAATGTAATTAACCTATTTTGGTATGTCTCTCTCCCCTTTGTCTTGGTGAGCTGATGGGGCATCAAAAGTTCAGGTTATGAGGACTTAGTCATAGATTTTTATTTAGGAGACTGGAAAGGGTTTAGAATAAAGCACAAACCCTAGTTAATGAAAGAAGCATTCTACATTTCTCAATGTTACAGAAATAAAAGGAGAAAAAATTAAAGCTTGAAGCGTGATCTATGATACATTACTACACTACAAGGAGGAAATTCCAGTCACTTTACTAGGAGTGGGCAAAATGAACTACATTTGGATTACGTTTGATGATGAATGATAACTGAATTCCTTTTCTGATTGTTTGCGGTAGTATTATTTTATTTTATAGGAAGTTTCTAATTTTGAGAATGTGAAACCAGAAAGAAAGTAAGTCAAATTCACCTTGAAAATTTTATGTTCTCTTAGTTCTATGATGTTGAATGGAATCTTTTAGTGTTTTTTCTGTCAAAGTGCTTTTTAAAAAATGTCACGTGCAAATCTGTGTATGTTTTACTCTGCAACCATATATTTGTTTATGCTGATGCATAGGAGATGTATGGTGTGATATTCCTGTAGACAAGGCTATGAAAATTAAATTTTCAGAAAAAGAAACATGTTTACACCAGGCTCAAATTAAAGTGGGAGCCTACTCAAAAACGTTTCTATCAGTGATCTATTAATCTTCTGAAGAGTTCTTTTAATCCAAGTAAAAATGTGTTTGCAAAGAGATTGGGTTATTTAGGTCAGGCTCTGCTCTACATTCAGCTGATCAAGTCCCTAGAGGATGTGGTACACACTTGTTGCAGTAATGGGATTTGGGCAGCAGTTGGTTTATTGGGAAATTTCCAGGCTGGTTGCTGATGATACAGAAAAATGGGTACCTTGCATTCCAGAATGGTCTGAGACTAAATTGTTAATACGTGAAATTTTCTCTGGACACTGTTCCAGCCACCCTCCTCCACAGCCCTGCTCTCCCTGCCCCCACTCCCTCAATTCCTGCATGCTTGCTTATTCTTTCCTTCCTTCCCTGCCCAAAGCTTTCTCCCAGTAATCATATAAAATGCATCCATAGTAAGTAGGTAACTGCAGGATTAACAGTTTGGAGCACCTGCCAGGAAAGGGTAGTTGTATTTTAGCCACAGTTAACTACTAAACTACAACAGTGTCATCTTAAACATAAGCTGGAGTTTTAAAAAACGTGTTTTTCCCCTCAGGGTTCTTCACAGTCTTAAAAATCAACCCAGTTATGTAGCTGTTTATTCAATCCACAAATAAGGAACTCCCTCATACCAAATCTAAAACTTAAACAAAAAGCACAGCTATTGGCATATGATTGATTTATGCTTCTACAAATTGGAGGATACCAACAGGTGGAAGGGCAGATGAGAATGAATGAAATGAAAAGTACCTGATGCTGACTCAATTAGGATTTTTGGAACATAAACCAAACCCATTAAACTGCTCCTCAGATTCCAACCAGTTAGAATAAAATTGAAGACTCTCTTGAGTTCTTTGATGTTTGTTTGTTTGTTTTTTTGCCCACCACTCTCTTGAAGGGAATAACATCTCATGTTGTTATGCACATGCCTCACTTTACAATATTATAAATAGCTTTTTTGGAACACTTGCTATTTGGTAAGAAAGGTCCTAAGCATTTTGCATTAGAAATAAAATAAATAAAGTGGTTAAGAAAAGAAGAAAAATTACACATGTAGTGTTTTGCTTATAACCCTGAGCTTAGAAAAACAAAAAAGTGACCTTAGGTTTAACTTAATGACTACTACAACTAGAACCGGTTGACACACTCAAGGTATAACAAAGTTAGTTATGTGTACAGGATACATGCGTTTTCACCCAACACTTAAGTTGATTAACATGGTTGAGTCAGTGTAGTCTTATCTCCTGTTTCTGTTTTAGACATTTTATTATGGAAAATTTACATTTTACACAGAGGAAGAGATAATGATCATATCACATCCCCAAGCTTGAACAAGTATAGATTTATAGTCAATCTTAGTTCATCTCTACCCATTCACCTCCCCTTTCCCCCAGCCCTCACTAGGTTGTTTTAAAAATAGATTCCAGACATATAGTTTCATGTTTCAATACACCTTTAAAAAACAAGAACTGCTTTAAAAAAGTAACCACAATACCACAACTGTACTAGCACAAAATGAGAAAAATGACTTAATATCACCAAATACAATGTTAAAATTTCTCTAGTAACATCAGATAATTTTTATAGTTAATTTGAATCACAAGCCAAAAACAATTTATGCAATGCATTTGATTTTTGCCTCTTAACTCATGTTTCTTTTTCTATTTATTTGAAACTCCGCTGGCTGTTCTGAGAAATTTCCCATATTTAAAATTTTTTCTGATTGCATCCTTATATTTTTTTTAAAACATGCTCTTTTATCCTCCATTTTTCTTGTAAAATTTTAGTCAGACCTTGAGGCCTGATAAGATTCAAGTTTATATACGTATATTTATATAAAAATACATATTTTTAAAGTAGATCATCAGTGAGTATATACTTCCTGTTGCATTACAAGGAAATTTCTATATCTGCTTGTCTCTACTTTTGTAACTGAAATTGCTTAGTGGGTTCAGATGGTATCAGGTTGATCCATTCAGCACAAAGTTACAAATCAGCCTTTCAATCAAAAGCTTTAACAGCAATTGATGATTATTGCCCAGATCATTGGTTTGATTGCATAATGGTTATATTACATTCAATCATGCTTTCTGTAATTATTAAACATAGTTATTTAAAAAAGAATTTGTATCTATTTGATTATCTGGACTTACATTCACGTATAAATCGCCCACTTTTGGGGGGGGGGGCGGTTAATGAATGTTAGTTTCTCCATATTGAATGGAAATTTTTAGGCCAAGATTATGCTGTATTAACTGTACTTTGCCATTTACAGTCAGAAAAATACAGGACTATGTGTAGACCTTACTTAGAAATAGCATTTATTTCATATGTCTAAATGATCCTATTTTTGTTAGATTAAAATACTATTATTTATTAAATATGGACTTAAATATCTATTTCTTTTATTTTTCTAGGTCAATCTGGAGATCTATGTCTGAAAACAAAGGATTTGGTTAGTAATTCGTGATTACTCATGCAGATGATATGGTCTGTTTCCATGAAAGTTATTTCCTATGCTACTGACATAAGCAACAATAAGTGATCAACGAAAAACAAATGGAATTTTCTTTACATTTTATAGAAGAAATTTTTAAAATGCAAATGTGATTCCATTTTAACTTTAAATTGCTAACACAAATCATTGACTGATCATTTACCTCACTAAGAGGTCATCTTGACCTCTTAGATGTCATTTCAGATTTATGAATCTAGGAGTAAATAAAAAAGAATTGAAAAAGTAGTTGATTACAAAAGACTTCTGGACGGCATTTCAAACACGTGTTGGTTTCAGTTGTACAGCTTAGTGGTTAGACAATCACATAATTTACATAGTGTTCTCTTCAATATTTTCAACCGGCACCATATGTATTTATCACAATGTTTTTACTATATTTTCTATGCCTTACTTACTTCCCCATGACTATTTTGTAACTACCAAAGTTAACTTCTTAGTTCTTTCACCTCTTTCACCCAGTGCCCCAAACCCCACCCCTCTGGCAATCAGCAGTTCTTTCCCTGTATGTAGGAGCTGTTTCAACTTTGTTCACTTGTTTTGTTCTTTAGATTCCATGTAAGTCAAATACCATATAAGTCACATGCTATTTGTCTTTCTCTAACTGACTTATTTCACTGAGCCTAGTACTCTTTAGGTCCATCCATGCTGTCACAAATGGTAAGATATTATTATTTCCTTTAATGGTTGCGTAATGTTACATTGCATATAGATGCCACACCTTTTTTTTTATCCACTCACCCTTTGATATACAGTTGGTTTGCTTCCATATGTTGGCTATTGTAAATAATGCTGCAGTGAACATAGGCGTACCTATATTGTTTTGGATTAGTGTTTTTGACTTCTTTGAATAAACCCCCAGAAGTGAACACTGGGTTATAAGGCAGTTCCACTTTTAACTTTTGAGGAAACTCCATACTGCTATCCACAGTGGCTGCACCAGTCTGCATTCTTACCAACAGTGTATGAGTGTTCCCCTTTCTCCACATCCTTGGCAACACTAGCCATTTGTGGTTTTATTGATGATAGACATTCTGACAAGTATGAAGTGATATCTCATTGTGCTTTTAATTTGCATTTCTCTGATGATTAGTGACATTGAGCATTTTTCCATATGTCTACTAACCAGCTGTATGTTCTCTTTAGACAAGTCTAATCCATTTTGAGTTCATTCTTGAATAAGGTATAAGAAGGTAATCTACTTTCATTTTTTTTGTGTGTATATCTGTCCAACTTTTCCAGCACAGTTTAATGAATAGACTGCCTTTATCCCATTGTATGTTCTTGCCTCCTTTGTCAATATAAATTGGCCATATAGGTGTGGGTTTATTTCTTGGCTCTTTGTTGTGTCCCATTGATCTATATGACTGTTTTCATGCTAGTACCATGCCGTTTTGATTACATGCCTTGCATTATAGTTTAAGTGTCTGCAATTACATTATCCATAGTAATAATAAAGGCAACTGGTTTAATAGAGTGACACTAATTATAAAACATTCACAGTGGCAAAACATCTGGATTATTCAGTCAATAATTCATTTTTTATTCAGTTTGTCAAGCTTGGGGATATCTTTTCTTCTTTCTTTCTCCCCTGCAGAGCCTAGGAGTTGGATGCTCAAACCACTTTTTCCCTTTTTCAAAATCATGTACCTGAATTGGTCTGAAAAGCTTATTTAGAACATTGATTAACCATCAATGATTGTATCTTCCAAGAGTATCTCCATTCTCATAGCACGCTATTCAGTTTACGCACAGAAGACTACAGAAGTTTTTAACCTAACATGATTTTTGATGATCAGTGCCTTTTCTCTAGTCAAATATGAGTGTTTGTTTCCATTTGATGCTTTGCTTGTGTTTGCAATACTTAAAACCAATTCTTCATTTATGTGCAGTTCAGTTCTTCACACATGCCGGGACTTCTTTAGGCGTTGGGAGGACATGACTTAGCAAACGTTGGTTTTTTCATTTAAGGATCTTGAATCCACCACAGTTCAATGTTTCTCAGCACAATCATTTTTTAAAAAACAACCAGGTGTTTCAGTAGCAGCATTCTACCATGTATGCTTGGGTGCTTACATAGTTCATGGAAACAATGGGAGCCCACAGGACACTTGGGGGTGTCCATCACTGACCAGAACTTCCTAGAAAGGACCATAGAACTTTTGTTTCATATCACCAAGTTACAACAATGTGCAGAATTTATTTTAATTTTAAATTTCTTATACTCACTGTGAATTCTGCTAACCAATCCTCTGCTTTACTTTAGAAAAGAAAACAGTCAACAACACAATTTGGCAGGAATCCTGTAAGCCTGAGAATGATTCCCACATCAGAAGACTCTGTCAGCTAAAAGGTAAATTGCTAAATTGCTAAATTTAGTTCTGCTGAGTTTGCATTTTCCCAGAGTAGTTTAAAGGGCAGGTAGAAAAATTTACATCTTTTTTCATTAAAATAAGCAGGGCATTGTGGTCTACTTAAAAAGAAGGACAAATAAATAGAATATATATATATTGTTAATAGAATGTAAACATGTATGTGTAGATACACAGAAACACACAGAAAAAAATGAAATCTAATTAAGTTGCCTGTTGAAGCAAAGAATCGAGTGCAAATAATATTTGAAAGTCTTTAATGTCTAAAATAATTTAAAATGTATTAAAAATCAGCACATCAAATAAACCTCTAAAAATAGTATGAATATATTAACAGTTGTTATGTTTAGATTTTCTTTAAACATTTAAGAGAAATAACTTTGATGACTAATACAAAATTACACCACTTTATAATTTAAAAATTCCCCAAAGCAAGTTAGCAGCCAGGTATAAATTATTCATTAATAATAAATCACTTCAAAGTTAAAATTACTTAACTTTGGGAAGGTAATGAGTGAAAAAAGTCTTAAGGGTTCACAGAGATGAACGGAATAAAAAGTTGATTTAATTGGCATTGTCTTTACAGTGTTGCTTGAACAAGGTATATTTGATTATACTAGTTAGTGATTATTTAAGAGTTTCTCATTTTTAAATAAAAAATATTTTTATTATCTTGGGACAAAGGGAATAAGTATAGCATATATTTATATGTGTTCACATTTTTCCTTTTTAAAAAAGAGCTTAGCTTTACAAAATATGAAAATAATCATTTTCCCTTGAAACATTTCTATTTTATTAAACATTTGGTATAACATTTTGGTGAATAATTGTAACTCAAATTTTTAAATATTTAAAATTTTCTATTATAAAAATATATAGGTGAAACACTGGGGACTATTTAATGATAGTATTTTCTTTTGATTACAATACAGAAAATGCTTTAATAATGTCATGTTTTGATTTGACTCTATCTTTATCTCACGGATGCCAGCTATCTTCACTCACACTCTCTGTAGGTTAGCCAAACACCCATCTATCCATTCCTTTAATAAACATGTTATTTTTAGATTATTGTATGTTGATGTATGGATAAAGAAGGTATAAATTATTATAGCTATTTTTAGTTATAAGATTGGCCATAAATCTCTTCAAGTGCTCTAATTCCTAAAACTACTCTTCTGTGATCTTTTAAAAAAAATGTGTGAGTAATAGCAGGTAATTCTATTATAGCTCCTCTGATAAAGCAGCAAAAAATCTTGGTCATTAAATGAGGTTCTTAGGATTTGTGGTGTCAGTTTTGTCAGAGAAGGAAGAAAGCCTCTACAGAAATTTTCTCAGCTGTGATATTTCTCAGATTCCTGAGTGACTGTGTTTGGTGTGTGTGTGTGTGTGTGTGTGTGTGTCTAAGAAGTTTTGCTGGCATTTCAGCAGTAGTAGCTGAGTCACAGGACATTTCCCAGGGATTAATGCTGTGCTAGGCAGAGTTGATGGCCTGAGACCAAGGCTGTTGATGCCATTGTAAATTGAAGGAAGAAATTCAGTGGGGGAGGGAAGGCCACAAGACTCGATTTTTATGGGGGTAGTGGCTTCATTTAGAAGGCTCAGAGTATTTCTAAGCAATTAGTGCCCTCCATATTAACCCATAATATTTCTTTCTCATTTTAAGCACTACTTTTTAACTGTTAATTGCACAATTACTTCAGAGTGGTTTACCGTCAGTCTGTGAAGTTCAGTGAGATGAAGATCTGAGGGTGCATTACTGCTGTCATCCACAGCCCATGATTTTCTTGAACACTAATAGTGAAATTGTAAAGACAGCTTCAGAAGAAAATATATAGGGAAAATAAATGGTGGGGATGACGTTAGCTCCTAGCGAATCTGTTGCAAACTCCAAGACCAGAAAGAAGAGCCTTTGTTTTCATTTTAGTTTCAAAATGGTATTTCTACATGACACATATTAACAGCACTGCTGTCCTAAAAAATATTGGAGCCTGATGAAAGGAACCACGGGCTACATTGAGCAAAGGATTTGTGCCTGGTATTTTAATTTATGAACAAATCCACATAGCTTGATAACATGACTGTGTTTTATCAGTTAAGACAAAATTTATCAGAATGAGTTGAGTGTCAGGAGAATAACATTTTTAGTTTATCTAGACCAGTTCCTTCTCCTAAAAACAATTTTATCTAAAAGTGTGTCTGTGCTATTAACAGAGACTACATCTGTAAAGCAAATGTAAGATAAATTGTGTGCTCAGGACTTTATAACTGAAAAGTTGGCAATATTTAGGTACCAAGGAAAATTAACCTGTCATTCATATAATTGTATTGTCAGCATCATAAGCAGGAAAACTATTTATAATA
This sequence comes from Sturnira hondurensis, assembly GCF_014824575.4. NCBI lineage: Eukaryota > Metazoa > Chordata > Mammalia > Chiroptera > Phyllostomidae > Sturnira > Sturnira hondurensis. The sequence continues at coordinate 24,806,299 of NW_028083059.1, read as the reverse complement.
TTTATTTTAGTAAATTAAAATCAATTTTAAAATCTTTACATTTACCTTTGCCTTAATTTTGTAGAAAATAACAACCTAAAACACAATCTTTTAAATCTATAAATGGAATTTACCTAAAATTAAGTTATGATTTAAGTAAAGATAGTTTTAAAAACAGGGTTTTTACAGTTTTATGCCAGAAACTGCAAAGAATGAAAATAAAGCAAAAATTTAGAAAGGAAATAGAATATGTTTGGAAATTTAGAGATTTTTTTGAACAATGTTACTACAGTAGACTTTTCCATAAAACAGAAAATGTGCAAAAAAATCATGTTAGTAAAGGAAATAGGGTCTGAATAAGGCCAGGAAACATGTTAGTAATGAAAGGAGTGTTAATTCCATTCACACTGCTACAAAATTGTTTTAAAAATAAGTCATCTTTACCAATGGTTTTCATAAGATTTATTATAGTAAACCAAAGGAGAAATGTTAACCTTCAAGGTTAACATTTGAATTAACATTGGTTTGAAACCTTTCCTGAATTCTAGTCAATATTATTATTTGGCCAACTTCTTCAGAGTAAGCAAATAAATATTTTGCTTAATTTTCCAGACATTATTAATTCTTTTTCTCGTTTTATCAAACGAGGGTTTGATACCCTCGTTTTCAAGAGGGCAAATGTATAAAGTGACAAGTTAATTTACATTCTGTTTAATTTTTAGGAACCACAATTTTAATTTAAAAATTGTTTCCCAAGAGCATGTGATTTGAGTCTGGTTAGAATGGACGACATGAGGAAAGGCAGAGAGAAGTCCCAGTGCATACCTCAATGCCGCTTACCATATGGGAATGAACTCGCTGAGCAAAGGCTGCCTGCTAAGAAGGCCTCTTTTATTTCCAGGAAAGGTTTTGTTAGTTGAACGAGAATGCTCAGAGTTCTAGTTTTTCATACAAATGAATCTTGGGATGAATTCACTTCAGTAGGGGAGCTCTTACTGGGAATACAGTTACCTGAGCATGGTCAGAAGTATCTCTGTTAAAATAACCTAGAAGCTGATGAGAAATATTGTTTTTGTTTTGTTTCGTTTACTTAGCCTCATTTTTCGTGCCTCTGCTTTTGAGGAGCAGTTGGAATGTTTCTGTTGTATGGTGTAGTTTTTATGCACATTGTTATTGTAGTTTATATGTGCTCTTACACTCTTGCTGCAAGCAAACCGCCCCCCAACTAATGACATCGAGCAACATTATACCAGTGTCATGGGGGTTGGAGGTCAGGAATCCAGTCAGGGCCGTGTTTCCGGATGTCTGAGGCTTCATCTAGGAGGACTTGAATGTACTCAGGATGACTTACATGTCTGGTGGCTGGAATCACCTGGAGGCTTCTTCACTTACACGTCTGGTATCTGTTCTGGAATAACTGAAGGCTATGCTCAGGTGGGATGGTCACCTGGAAACCCAGTATGTGGCTTCCCCACTTCACCTAAGCTTCTCCCAGGCCATGGGCTAGATTTTAAGATGGAAGGTGGTGAGAGGAAACCTCACACATCACACAGGGAAGTGTCTGAAGAGGAACATCCCCAAATGAAAAAGCAGAGCAGACAGTTTCTTCTGACCTAGACTTGGAAGTCACAAATTCTACTGTGGCAAGCGAGTCAGGAAGGTCAGATCAGTTCAATAAGAGAACTGAACTCCATTTCTTGCTAGAGAAGTGCCGAGGTCACACTGCAGAGTATGTGCTATGAAACATTTTTGAAAAATACAGCTGCAAATTGTCTAGTTCTACTATTGCAACTTTGCTGCTACTTAGGACCAAATCGCCTCTGTCTCTATAAATGTGTTCTTGTAAGGTACTATTTGGGAGATTCCAAATAAATAAAAATGTATAAGACCACAAAGCAAATGGATAATCTTCATAAAATGCCATTTTCCTTGTGGCTCTTCCTTAGTCCTAAACCCTTACTGTTTCCTATAGAAGATGTCACAACCTGATAGCTCTATAATGAAATTATTCTGAGAAAAAGCTTACTTAGGCCATTTGCATTTTAAAAACCAGGAAATTCTGCAATAAATTTCATATATTGACACTCTTTTGGAAAACAAGAAGGACTTGGACAATCCTGGACTCAGAGTCTGCGGAGATTTCAGCTGAGAGAACTGAGCTCCCTGGCCGGCCATTCACAGTGCTGGCCCCGCAGTTCAGCTCACCGCGGACCTCCCACTGTCTCGGACAAAGTCCACTTCATTTAGTTATGTTACATGGTTGACTTCTGCTTTTGTAACATTGGTTTAGTGGGTTATGTCCAAATTGCTCCACCTGGCACTGAAAGCCCATAAAAATTTGGCCTTACTTACTCTTCTAGCCCTACCTCCTCCTGTGTTATGTTCAGAACTACTTATTGCAGGCCCATCTCAATCTCTACACTTAATTAAACATATTCTACTCATTCCACACTGAAGGCCAGTGTTCGCAGCATTGTCACTACATTTTAATGTTTCTTTTTCTTCCATCTTTCCAAACTATATCCATTTTTCAAACTTCCATTGACTGGGCCCTGCCTTCCTTCACAAGTGCCCTGGGTCACAGTGACCTCTCCCTGCGATAACCTCTGAGTCACTCAGTTCACTGCCTTGCATTGTTCTGCACGTGATGTGCGTACACCTCAGCTGCTTCCAGATTCCAAAGCACAAGTGCTCGCTTTACTGTTCTTTTCCAGTACCCAGAAGAATAGAGACATTGCTCTCTAAAACTCATGTTAAAGGGAGCAGAGAAAGGAAGAGGTAGAAGGAAATAAAGGAGTGGAGGAAAGAAATTTCCTTTTCAAAATACAGAAACTAATAATAATAATAATAATAATAAAGCTGCAAAATTCTGCTTCACAATCCTGGCTCTGTGATGAAAGTTATTGCTTCAAAGAACCAGACCACAAAACCAGCTCATTTTAAAATTTAAGTGTTTTCTAGAATCTTGTAACATGGTTACTCTGGTTTTAAATATTAAGTAATTCATGCCCTAGCTGGTATAGCTCAGTGGATTGAGCATGGGCTGCAAAACAAAAAGTCGCAGTTCAATTCCCAGTCAGGGCACATGTCTGGGTTGCGGGCCAGGCCCCCAGCAGGGGACAATCCAGAGGCAGCCACACATTGATGCTTCTCTCCCTCTCTTTCTCCTTCTCTTCCCCTCTCTCTAAAAATAAATAAATAAATAAATCCTTAAATAAATAAATAAATATTAAGTAACTCATATCTTTTACCATTTGCTATGATGGGGATCTGGAGAAAAACTTGCACCTACTTTTTACTGAGCATGAAGGGCAGACCTTACCTATGCCTTCCTCCCTGACAGAGTGTGGGAATAAGGAGTAGTGGGAAATTAAAAGACTAACTGCAAGTAACAAGGTGTGAGAGTGAGAGAAAAAGTCCCTGGCCTGTTGTGGCCAGGTGGTTGCTGGGGGTCTCAGCACCCTCATCTGTAAATGGTGTGGCTTGGATTAAGGAATCCATGAAGGCCCACTGTTTTTTAGCACCCACTATTGTGGATTTACACAAACTGGTCCCCTTTTACAGGGCTTGAAAGGGAACTGCTCCTACCTTTTGAAAAGTTTCTGTTAGCTGCAAGTAAACAGATAGATGCCCCGTGGCAGAGCTTTTCCTCACGCAGGCACAGAACCACTGCAACAGAATTCAGGTCGAGATGGCATAATAATGAAGCTCGGAATGCCAGGGTTGGAGAGATTCATGTAACAGAAACAGGTGAGGGGATAGCTCCATGGAATCAAAGCATTCAGGAGGGGAAAGAGGCTTTCGTGTCTACACTGCTCTTTTGTCACCACCAGGGAAACTGAGTCCCGGCGAGGTTTCAGGTCTTGAGACAGCTGTTCAGGGGCATTCTTCACTTTTGTTTTGTTAAATTTCTAGTTTACAGTTATCTGCTTTGAATACGAATAATATTTTTTAAAAAATATATGTTTATGATCAAGTCAATATAGTACCTTAATAAACTGAAGAAAAACATGAGTATTATTGAATAAATTATACTCACACTTCTTAAATCTTAGAATTTCTTTTCACCCATATATAACATGAATCTGTTTTACATGAAGATGATTTTCGTTTGAGTAGTAACATGCATACTCTTCAAGGAGAAAAACTATGAGACATACCCTATCAGGTCATGTGAATTATCAACACTTACCAGGTGTTTTGTGAAAATTGTCCTGTTATCAAGCTGTATAATATGCTAAGTAAGTATACAAGGCTTACATAGCCTTGTAGCTACTTTGTATTTACTTATTGTAGGTTGTTTTGTAATTGATATGCATATGTCCTCGGGAATTAGTAAATGAAAAAATAAAATGATGACTTGAGTTAATAAACCATTTTGATTATGCAAAACATCATGTACTACAGACTTTTGATAAGTAACTCTGAGCCTGTTATAATTAATAAACTGGGATTTTCTCTGACAAGGCCTATGCTAAGTGCTCTAGAATTATCTGGAAACCGTCAGCATGGGCTATGTGTCTTTTTTGTTTTTTTATGTTTGGTATAAAAATATACAGTGTTATTTCTGACATATCCCTTTAAAAATTGCATTAATTAGCCCAGAAGTTCAAGCAATTATGAATATCTGAAACTTAGGCCTCCCTAATAATAATAACAACAACATATTAATAGCCAAATAGTTGCTATTCACCTTGTAACAAAATACAGAGTATGTGTCAATAGGGCCAACTCAGGCATTATACTGATTTTTGATATTTTTCTGACACTGATGGCCTTCTCTTTGATTATTCTGATATTTTATCAGAAAACTTAGAACTGACTTTCCTGGTGCTGTAGATTGATCAACAGCAGGTAGCACACGAGTTGGGAGGGGCGGATATGGTGGGCAAAGTGAGCTCCAACTCCTCTGTCCAGCCTGATTTCTTAGGCTGCTAATTAAACAGTGGGCCGTAACTTTTGACGAACCACAGTTTCTGCCGGCTGTTCTGAAGCGCCTGCAGAGGCGGATCTTCGCTCCTCGGCCACTGCATGCGGCCCCACGTGGCCTGCTGGCCTGCTGGCCGGGGGCGTCTCTTGCAGCGCTGCTTGAGAGCTCTGGAAACAGATAGCTCTGTTTGAATCTGTTTGGTCATCTTCTCAATCTCTCTCTGCCTCAGTTTTCATCATCTGAAAAATCAGTCTGTAAAGAACCTGTATCTCGTGGGTGTTGTAAGAATTAAGGGAGGTCCTTCATTAAAGCACTTAGCCTCGTGGCTGGCATTGAGAAGATGCTTTAAAAAATTCAATTGTTCTCACTGAGGCTGCTCCCTTGTCTCCCTTCCGTCCTTCCTTCTCTTACTCTGTGCAAGGGCTTTGTGACACTTTCACAAGCATAGCTGGCAGATTACGTCTGAAAGATGCAGTCTCATTCTCCTAAATTTAGTTGAGGCCTCAGGTATGGTATCTAGGTGAAACTGTCTGAGAGCCAAGCAAAAATTCAGCTGGTTTATAATAAGACCTCCCCAGACACACATTGTATCAAGAGAAATCAATTCTTCTTGAGGTTTTTAGTAAAAAAAAAAAAAATAGAACCATCTCTTAGAAGCAAGATAAACATGTAGAAAGTTCATAGACAAAAAGAGTTAAAGATCCATCTTCACTCTAAGACCCATCTTTCTGGACATTTTGCTTGGCCAAGATACATATCTTTTTTGAATGGTAGCCGTGCGGTTGTGCTATGCAGTTTGCCACCAGATGAGGTGAAGAAGCTCAGACTCACTGACAGACAGGCTGCAGCTCTCTAATCTAGAAATCTGTACTCAGGAGTAGAGAGAAGGTGGTCTTCCCTATCTTTAATCTCTCTTTATTGAGAGTAGGCATTCGACTGGACTTAATTACTTAAGAAACATTTTCTGTATGACAATACTTGGATGTAACAGTGTTAAGGATTAGGAATTATTGCTCAGACTATTAGTTTATTAACTCATTGTGACTGAGGAAAAGTAGAAGCAGTTAGCCCTTTGAGAGATGGGGCGAAGAGTGAGTCATTTCTCAGAGAGCAGCTCTGATGTGACTGGGGAAGCTGGTCTGTTGAGGGCATGAGACTGGACCTTGGCACAGACGGGGCCTCTGGTCAGGCGAGCAGATGCCTTAGAGCAATGCTTCTGCAGGCCTGGCCCTGGGCTGTCTGCGTGACTAGCACTTGGAATGTTTGTTAAAAGTGCAGACTTCTAAGCCACACTCTGTCCAACTCAATGTCTGGAGCCCAGAAACTGGCGTTTTGTAAAAGTTTCCAGGACATGCTTAGTATATGAACCAGGAGACATGAGACTTTCTGGGATCAGACAACTGGTGGACACTTGTCTGCAGATGTGGCGCCCCCTATATTTTTATTTTACAACCCTGAAATGTCTCAGGCCTGGTCTGGAAAGACAATAGCTTCCTGAAAATATGGATGTTATTTTTGTTTCATATTATGAGAATGATATTCATTCATTTTTGAACTTTAAAAAAATACGAAAGTAGAAATGATTAAAATAATGAATAATATCATTACAGAGTAAATATTTTCATATGGCTGACCATTTTACTGAATATTATTAATGTGGAATAAAGTTCACAAGATATAAAACATACTAATAATTATCATATGCCCATACCTACAAAATATATTTTGAACAATAAAAACATTCGAGTTACCCTGACTGGTGTGGCTCAGTTGGTTGGGCATCATCCTGCAAAGTGAAAAGTTGCCGGTTCGATTCCAAGTCAGGGCACATGCCTGGGTTGTGGGTTCAGTACCCAGTTGGGGGGCATACAAGAGGCAAATGATCAATGTTTCTCTCTGCCATGGATGTTTCTCTCCCTCTCTTTCTTCTTTCCTTCTCCTCTCTCTCAAAAGAAAATTTTAAAAATCTTAAAAAAATCATTCAGAATAAAAAATATGATTATTAACTCAATTCCTAATCAGGAAATACTCAACCAGGTGAGTTTCCTTAATGTTCTCAAAATGGGAGGAAATATTTTAGGCATAGAAGAAGATACAGGGAACCAAGCACCAGGGGCAGTGGAAGATGTTTATGGAGAACTTTCTCAAATACCAACTTGGCTTCATGCATATTTCTGACTGCTTAGTTTAGGATGGACTTGCTGGGAAACCAGGCTTGCAGGAGAAGTGTTGATGAGGAGAGTTTGAAGCAAAGCAGGCTGCTGTGATTGTTGTACCAACCATAAAGAACATCTTGGGGTAACTTGACTCCCAGCATTTATTTTCGTATCCTTGTTCTTGTTTGTTCTTTTCTGGCAGCACTCAAGCTGATGGCTCAAACCTTTTGTACCATATTGAAAAGAGTATAAAATATGCAGTAATACAGACTTTGGGCTAATATATTTTCAAAAGTGGTTCATGCCTCATTTCTCACGTAAATTCTTAGGTTGCATTCAGCCTTCAGAGCGTCATTCATATTCATGATAGAAAAGAGGGATAACATTTATTACTTTCAGTGCTGGTGATATGAAGCACTGTCAAACACACCCACCCAGAACCGCACCAAAACATTTTCTTCCTGAGCCTCTTCCTTCCTATGGAAAAAACTGTTGCTGAGTGATATTTTTTTAAAAAATGTATATGTATATACATATATGTGCACATATAGTAGATACACATAGATATATACATCCAAAATCACCTTAGATACCCTTCTGTGGAAGATATTAAAGTACTAAGAATTAGGTCATTCCACATCCATTTCAACCTATTTCTTTCTTGATGTTTTTTTTCTGTAGGGACTATAGGATAAGTATTTGAATTCTCAGTCTCCCCTGTCATTCAGGTGGTCATGGGATCCAATTCTGACCAATCAAAAAGGTTTAGAGAGGCTTTCTTTTTTGAAAAGAAAAACAAACACCAAAGAAACCACAAGGAATCCTGAGGAGATGTCCTTTGTCCTTTGTTTTTCTTTGTTCTTGTCCTTGTCCTTTGTTTTTCCTGCCTGGAGCTGGGACAAGATACCTGCAGACAGGCATCTCTCTTCCACCTGTAAGGGCAGTGAGCACACGTTGACAGTGGACCTGGCAATCCCTCAGAGCCTGATGAACCAGCGACATCCCTGAAAGACTGCCCCAGTGCCAGACGGCTGATACCTAGAATTCTTGTTGTGTGAAAACAAGAATGAGCCGCAGACCTGTTTAAGCCACTATAGTTGGGTTTTCTGTTCCTTAAAGATGAATGTAGTTCTAACAGATACACTTTCTTTTTACAACTGTCCCTTTTGTTGATGCTGAATACAACAAATGGCTCACAGAATTCATCGCGCAATGTAGATTAGTCTCCCATAGTTTTTATGCAGAGGAATCGGCATCTAGAACTGAGATTCAGTCATTTGACTTCATACTGAAAATTGGACTAACACCAAGTAAACTATGGGCTGTATATAGACTTAAAACCATACCATGTTCACAAATGTGTGTAGACTGGATCTAAGTGTGGCAGCTTTTTGGTGAGCTTAACTGAGGTCATGACACTAGTGACTGGGGAAGAACTTCAAGATTATTCCGTGATTCATTAACAAGCAGGAAAAACAGGTCCCTTGCAGGGTTTCATCAGACACATTTTGAGTGATTCTAAATAATCCATAAGGAAGGGAGGTAGGGGAAGAAGCCAAAATGACCAATTGTTTAAATAGTACCCATAAGTGTCAACCCAAAAATAGTCTTTATGTATGGTGTGATGATATAAAGAGGAACTAACAGCACTGTACATTGTTCTTATTTTCCAGTACTTTCCTACCCATCATGTACCATTAGCTACTCTATTACAATAATTATCTACTGCTGCATTACTCTCAAATTTAAAGCTTAAAACAAAAAACACTCATTATCTCAGTTTCTGTGAGTTAGGAGATTGGAAGTGGTGTGGCTGGTGATCCTGTCTCAGGGTCTCTCCTAAGGTTGCATTCAAAGTGTCATCTCAAGGCTACCTGTGGCCGAAGGATCTGTTTCCAAACTCCCTCTCATGGCTGGAGGTAGGAGGCCTCAGCAGCTTGCCCAGAGGTGTTGGCAGTTTCAGTCCCTCACCACTTTGGCATTTCCTGGGGTAATTTGAGTGTCATTATGACATGGCATTTGGCTTCCCCCAGAGGGAGTGATCCCAGCCAGAATAAGGAGCAAACCATAGTGCCTTTTAAGATCTATTCGCAGAAGTCATACACCATTACGTCTACCTTATTCTGTTTGTTAGAAGCAAGTTGATAAATCCAGTTCATATAAAGGAGAAGAGCATTATGGATCCCCTTTTAAAGAGAGCAGGGTAAAACAATTTATGGATGCATTTTAAAATCCCCAGAGCTACCTAATAATATTTTGAGGCTATAGATGAAGGAGTTTTCCTGCAACAGCAAGATTATAATTCATTTTACAAATAGAAAGAATATAGAGATCTATTTGTTAGCTAGAAGGAGAATGTAATCTTTTTCTTTCTTCCTTCCTTTCTTTCTTTCTTTTTCTTTTTTTTTTACAAAAGACTAAAACATGTCTTTAGTTGGTGTTTTAAGGAGGAAATGACATAGAAAAAATACAGCCTTAAAAGGAACCTCGAATGTCGGTATGAAATCTGCATCTCTGGCTCTGGTTGAAACAAATTTAAAATCAGACTAGATTTTCTGGTTTCAATGTGCGAAGTATTTCTTTCTTTCTCTCTCTCTTCCCTTTTCACACAAGCAAAAGAGATTAAGCAACCTTCCATTTTAACTTTTAGTTTACTTACAGAAAGGGAAGTATCTGATTCTAACAAATAAATTATATAAATGAATTATATTCTTTAGCCATATTAGAACTCCATACACAAGTGGATATTTTTCCCTCTGATAACCTTAAGTTATCGATAGGAATTATTTTGGCATTATTATTATTCTCATTTTTAAAGGAATTATAGAATTTAAAAAATGTTCAGCACACACTATGGCAATTCATACTGTGCCGACACCAAGTACTAATTGGCATCTTTAAAATGTAAGACAAACCTGAAAAGGTCTTTTAAAAACGCACATGCTCTGCCCAGTTGCAAAGTGAAATCCAGTTTCTCAGTACTGGCTTCGGTCACTTCAGCTCCTCTGTCGCTTTCTACTTCTTGCTTCTTGGTCTTTAGCTAGAACTTGTGGGACTTCTGCTGGGCTTTGGACTTCATAGTAACCAAACTTGTGTTACCTTTATTTGAGCCATCTCCTGACTTCAGACCTATTGTTTCATATGTTCTGTGCCTGCATTGTCTCAGGTATAAACTGATGAATAAAACTTCTTATGGTTGTTATAAATAGTAAATGAAACGATAAATCCCAGAAGAGGTTCAATGAACATTCATGTTTTATCTCTAAACTCCTCTTAATCCCATTGTAGGCCTTCCCCACAGAAGAATATTTGAAATATCTTTTATTTTGCAGTTCTAAACTTGATCAAATACCCTTTGCTGCTGTCCTGAAGGACCCTAGTAGAAACTGTGTTTGATACCAGGTACATGGATTTTTCAAAAGAAGAAGTTGACAGTTAGAAACTTACATCAACAGTTACCAAATGTAGTAAAAAATATCCTGTGCTAAGACTCCAGATATTCCCCATCTTCAAGGGCATATTGGTCTGAGTGTTAATGTATGTTTGTCAGAATTTTAAAAATCAATGCCTAATAATGAAGGATACTGAGGGAATAAGGAATAGATTGCTTCTTAAACCATTTCCAGACCCTAACTCTTTTTCCACCAATCTTCTTCATAGTGTTGGGACTGAAGATGGGGGGATGGAGAATGAGTCCACAATATATAATGTATAAATATACAGCATGTATACATAAATGTATACATATGCCACCTTTGTATACAAAGGTGAAACCACTGAGGAGAATTAATCCATGGACATTATAAATGTGAGCATTATTATAATTGAGAAAATAGATCTTTTCCCAATTATTATGGTAGTTTGTGGCCCTCCATTCATGGCCCTCTCTTCCCAAAGATAATTAACATGTTAACATCTAAGTTTCTATAACAGTCTTCTTAACAGTAATTTTTTTGTTTGTTCATCTGTTTGTCTGTTTGTATTGCTTGAGAAATAAGAGCTATACCGCGTAGGAAGAGGAGATGGAAAGATTTAAATGTTACTTCTCTTTCCTAATTTACTGCACTCTGACCTGGATGTTTCCCATGCCACCTCTCGTTTTAATAACTAGTTAAACATCAAAGAGCTGTGGGAAAAAAACAACTGAATCTCAATGAATGCCAAAGGCACTTCTAGTTGAAAATAAAGCCACGTGTTTGGGAGCACTAGCAAATAACTTAATAAGAAACAGGATCAAGAGAAATAAATCAAGAGAGCTAGGGCTACCACTGACTCTGCTTTTAAGCTACTAAATTGATATTCCTATACCTCAGTCTCCTCAAGTTTCAAGTAAGATATTGGAAAAGATGATTGCAAAGAGTTCTTCAGATTCTAATAATTGGTGATCAATAGTAGTTCATTCCTACTTTTTCTTGGATACTTTTCTGAGGTTCAAGAGTTTTATGTAAAGTGATAAAAGGAGACAGTTAAATGTCTTAAACTTATTTAAAAATAACAAATTCCTATTCTCCAACTCCTCATTTTATAGGAGTGCAGAGGAGTGAAGAGATTTGCTCAAGGCCACACGACCAGCCAAAAAGCAGAGAATCACAGCAGAGCAGCACTTATCAGTAAGACCAGGGTTGGTTTTTTAAACCAGGTTTTCCTGATGTTTTTTGTGTATTTCTCTTGTATATTAAATTATAGTGCCTAGATACAGGGGCTGTATTTTTTCTATGTCATTTCCTATACCCCTAGCTCCTTGTATTGCTGGGAATCCAATAGTATTTAATAAAAGCTAATTAATTTTTTGTGGCTTTAAAGTTTCTATTGTCTATATCTTTGGTCAGCCGATGGGGCACACTTTCGGCTGACCAAAGATATAGACAATAGAAACTTTAACATAAATGTTAAACCATCAACATAAATGTTAGGGATGGTTCTAGAAACTTCTTCACAATTTCAGAGCAGAAGATCTTACACAAGAAGTAAGAAAGATGTTGCTTCTGTGGCCTTTCGCCTTAAACCAGCACAGCCTCATTTGCATCTCTGATTTGTGTAATCCTGGCAGCTTCCAGCTGGTTTGGCAGTTGGTGGGGCAGTGTCTCTGCCTTAAAAGTCTGGCCCCAATCTATCAGGATCAGTGAGCAAAGACCATTCTTGACTCTATACAGAAGTGCAAAGAGATGGCTATGAAGATGCAACTTTTTTTGTGCCATGGAAAATAGATCCTGTGTAGCACATTATTACAAGACCAGAATTATATACATATTTCAAAATCTGCTTGAGAAGAAGGAGAAAGAGCTAGAAGCTTGGATTAGGACTTGAGTGGGTGATTCGTATTTATATAGTGGGATAAGACTGGTTCATAAAGAGCTTTGTTAGAAATGTTAGATTGCACTGCATAGCTGTTCAGATGTCTCTAATGCCCCAGGCGGGTGCATTTTCCTTCCTCACCTTACCTGATGCAATCTTCCTGCCCTGTGAATAACAGTTTATTGGTACCTCTTACATGACACACATTTACTTTTCTCCCCAGATGTATTTTTGACAGACTGCCCAACTCACATATATCTATTGAGCATATTAGAGACCAGGTCTGAGATGTGCAAAACACCTCTGACACCCCAAAGAACTCACTTTCTAGTGGAGGTGACAGGCACAGAGACAGGTGACTATTTCTTCTTAATCACTTGTATAAAACAACGAGTATCACAAGACAGATAAAATGTTCTTATTCTTCTTTTTATCTCCCACAAATTAGGTTCTCAGTAAATGAGGATTGAATAAATAAATAAATATTTTATAAACCTTCTAGGAGGAATATCCTTATTCCATTTCATTAATTAATTCATTCGATTACCTACTCATTCAATGACTGTTTTTACTGTGCTCAGCCCTATTTCAAGTACAGGTCCAGCCTTAGTTTACTTTCAATTTCTATCACTGAAAAAAAAAACATTAAAATTTGTAATTATATATAAAAATATCTAACATCAACATGGCAGTGTTCCACCAATTATTTCTAAAACTTGCATTTAATTTTGTAAATGAATTACTTTCAAATAGTTCTTTTATTTTGTTATAGTTCCAAGAAAACAGTAGAAGAAACATTTGACATAAAATTTGTTTGTTTTCTGGTGTTTACATTGATTGATTCTGGTTTATAATCCTTTTGGGTGTATTGCTGTCCATTGAGTCACTAAATGTTAGCTGATCACTGTGATCTCCTAAATTATTTTTTCAGAGTACATTTTAGGTCATAAATATAGAGTGTTCACTTTTCCATACACGAGAATGGATATGCAGCTTTGGGGTTTCAGTAATTTCACCTTTGAACGTGAATTATTTTTGTTTTAACCATGAAAATAATTTTCTCCATTTTATCCAGTCCCTAGGGAATTTTCTACTCCAGGGGCTAGGAACAAATTCACAGTACATTTACTGAGCACTTCTGTTCTGCTTGGCAGAAATAGATTTGATTATAACAACCTGTATTCTAAATACATTTTTTAAATTATAGAATTTCTCTGTAATATATCTTCATTGGAGAAAAATTGGAAAATACAGAGAAAATGTAGATAAATCTAAGAAAACTTACAGTGGTATTTACATATTTTATAAACTTATATTCTGATTTTCACTTAATTATGTATTTTGACCATAAAATATATTTCTAAAGCCCCAGGAATTGATAAATATTCAGTTACTAAGTGATGAGTCACAAAACTAAAAAGCTCAGAGAAAATTGTTAATGTAAAATACATGAAACTATCTAAAGTTTCACTTAATGTCCTTTACAACTCTCTCTTAAAATAAACTAAGATATTCATTTTTTTAATCTATATTTTCTCTGGTGAGAAAATGAAATGAAATAGACATCAGGTGATCAAGCTTTTTGAATTGAATACTTGTTAAAAGGTCACCAGAGAGGAAAATTTTCTAAATCAGAAATTGGGAACAAAAAAGGGGAAATTATTTTACTAAGCTCTATCACGTTATTTTCCAGCTTCCTTTTCATTAGTAGGATAAAGAGAACACAATTTGGACAGTTAGGTGATCATCTGAATTTCGTTAGTTTTCATAAGCCTAAGTTTTTCCTACGAAAAGGAAAGGATAAAATTGAAAGAGATTTAAATTTCCTTATAGCAGAATATATATGAAAAAGGATATATATGTATATATATTATAAATATTTTTAAATTTACATGTAAATAAGATATATTAAAAATATATATATCAGGGGATGTATATATAGCATAAAGACATATGTGTGCACATATGTGTGTACATAGGGTATATATGTATATACACACATGTGTATATATACATACATATGTGTGTATATATATCCTGTGAATCTGAGCATGTCTACCTGATGTTTACACTCTCTATTAAGAACTATATTTAACTTACAAGTCAAAACCCTGAATTTTGTTGGTCCCAATTTGGCTGCTAATACAAGATAACTGATAATTATGCTGGCTTCTAAAAGTCTTGTGAAAAAGAATACTGGACTGGATGAATAGTCAGATACTTGATCCCCATCCTAGCTCTGTTATTAATGGATTTTCTTTTCTCGAATAAGTCACTTCGCTCCTCTGGGTTTTCTCATTTTTTAAATAGGCTACTAGACTAGATGTCCAATAAGTTTCATTCTAGCTCATAAAATATGATTGTAAGACTAATCCAGTTCAATAATTCATTGATGCTATTTTCCAAAAATTGTTCTATCATTCTAATCATTAAGCAAAGTGTCAGAACATGAGGTGCATTTAATCCAACATTTCTAACAATATTTTGACATTATTTAAGGAATGTGAACAAAATAAACTAAAAGATATGTATATTTATATTGTATATAAAATATGCAGTAAATATGTATGCTACATATAAATATTTAAATAATATTTATATACAATTATCATTTTATGGAGAAAATAATAAATAAACAAAGTAACAATTAAAGCTCCTCTAATTTCTTAATTCCTAATTCTACTTTTTGGCATCATTATGTTTCAAAGATTAGATAGATTTTTACCAAATCGTCTCCTCCTCCATTATTCAGATGTTCATTTCATATCGTAATTTCGAGTAATTCCTGTGGAGTACCCAATAGCAACAGTGGTATCGGTACTAAGGATACTTTATGGTACCTATTTGGTCTTTCCTTTCTTCATTTTAGAGCCTATTGGAAAAGAAGAACATTAACCAATAATAACACAGAAATATGAATCTGAAATTACGGTAAAAGCCAAAAAGGTAAAGAATCAAAAACTAATTTGAACTTGGGAGTCAGGAAAGCTCTCTTTGGGAAAAATGGACATTTATGATAAATCTCCAGGACTGGGTAGGGATTAAATTACTGGACAGGTCAGGAGAATGAGAGTTAAGTATTCCAGGGAGAAAGAGCAGCATACATAAAACCACCGAGAAAGACAAGAGTTCTGGAGATTTGGAATCTAAAGTTCTTCACCATGTATGCCTGAGGGGAGCCTTATAGCCTAGTTAAGTATTTTGGATTTTATTTTAAAAACACTGGAAAATTTGCAATAACTTAAGCAAGACAGTAAATCACCATATTTGCATCTTTTAAAGAAAACTCTGACAATATACTGTGGGCCAACTGAAGACAGGCAAAAGTGAAAAGAAAACCAATTAAAGAGTTGGTGATATTTTCAATAAGAGAAAATTAAGGTGGTAACAATGGAAACAGAGAAAAAACCCACAGAAACAGATTTAAAATACATTTTGGAGAATAGACCAAACTAAGTAATGGAATAAATGTAAGTGCCCAAAGGAGAGGTAAGGGGCAAAAGTGGTAATCTGATTCATGGGATGTATAGCAGGGTGGATGAAAATGGCATTCACCGAGTTGAAGAAAACTAGATGAGAATTATCTTTGAGGGTCTAGAGTTCAGACTTGATTATACTTCTAAATCATTTAAAGTACACAGTTGGATATGTGAGTATGAAGCTCAGAAGAGAGCCCTGGATAAATAAATTTGCAATCATCATCCTATAAGTGGTTTTAAAATGTATGTGTGTGTGTAGATGAGAAGAGAATTATGGTGATATTAGATGCAGGCACAGAACTAGTTCTATAGAAATTTAAGCATTCAATTTTGAGAGAAAAAGAGGTGTTAGCATATAGGAGTTAGAGAAAGAAGAGTAAAAAAAGTAGAAGGAAAACCAGGAATCATGGCATCACAGAAGTCAAGAAAAGGAAGTGTTTCCTGAAGTTCACCATAGTCAATATTGCTGACTGTCAAGTAGTAATGGAGTTTGAAAATGGTTATCAGACCACAAAAGCAATTTAAAGGAATAGTAGAGACAATAGTTGATTGATAAGTACATGAGGTAGGTTGAAAGGATGTGAAATGAAAGGATTAAATTAAAGAAAGCACAGTTAACTTTTTAGAGAAACATGCCTAGGAAAGGGAGTGGAAGGGTGGTAAATAAAATGGTGAATTAAAGATGGATGAGATCAGAGCACGTTTAAACATTATTGGGCAAAGTTTTTGAAAAAGATGATCAAAATTCAATACAGAGGGAAGATGAATAATAATATAAAAAGCAAGTTGTGCACTCCCCTGATTTGAATAAAATACATACTCCTCATCAAGACAGGAGGGAGGAAGGGGCAAGCAATAGAACACTTATAGAGGATTGACTGTGGGAATGGCGGGGGGATCGGGTAGGGGTGAGCAAGGGGAGAAAAAATGGGACAACTGTAACTGAACAACAATAAAAAAAATGTGTATTCTTCAGCCTGCTCTACAAAAGCCTGCTTTAAAAGTCTCTGAGTAGGTCTGTGGCCTTATATCATCATACTGTTTTCTTCTTTGTCTTCCTTGCCCATACACTAAGAGTTCTCCCAGGTATTCCAGCTTTAGAACTTTTGTACAAGCTATATCCTCTTCCAGGAATTCTCTTCCTTCTGCTTTTTGCCTGCCTCACTCTTTTCTGTCATTCACGTCTCAGTAGGAATGTGCTTCCTGACCATCCACTGAATCCAAAGCCGTCATCAAACTTCTACATGTCTGGTGCCTTATGATTTAGCCTTCAGTTTCAGTATGTGCAATATAATGCCTGATCACCCTAAAAATTGGGTAAAATCAGCACAATATACCCACCCAATTACCTTGTTAATTCTTAGAGTAACACATGTCACATTTTCTTATTTATATACTTGTTTATATGTTTATGATATGTTAATTCCTTAAAGAATGTAGACCCTGTGAAAGCAAGGATCTCATCTTATTTACCAATGTCATATTCCTGGAATGTTGAGATATCAATTGCATATAGTACACACTAAATAAAAGTTTGTAGACTGACCAATTAATTAAAAGGCAGTTTAATGTCTAACATCTAGACATTAAAAGGCACATTATTATAAATTTTAATCAAATTCAGAACAAATAATCAGGTAACAAACATGGAATTGTGAATAAAATTATTATTATGAAATAGTCTAGAGGACTTTAATGATAATAATACTATATCTCTTATAATAATATTTAACTCTAACTTTCATTCCTCAGCTATGTACTACCTGTTAGCAAAAGATGTCTTTCCAGAAATACTTTGCTATTGGAAAGTAGCCAATCTAGTACACAAAGTTGACTGTGGATAAAAACCCATTTGGTCATAAAACATATGTATGAAATTAAGAGTGTATGTACATTCAGCAAACATTTATTAAGCCACACATTTCCTAGTCAAGAGTTTCAACTGCAGTGCTGCAAGAATTTTAAAAACATGCAACACCTGACTGTTCAGTCAGGGGCACTGACCTCTTTTCCTCTAGATTGCCAAATAAAAAAATGACAACAGCCAACACAACAATAGCCAACACAACATAGCCATCAAGTGTGAATGAATCAGCATTATACCTATATTTTTGTTAGATCAGCAAAAAATGTAATATATTTTTAGTGTGCTACAGAATTTTAGTAATTAGTTTATGTGTGCCAAGAGAAAGAAGATTGAAAATCACTCCCTTAGGCGTATGGGATTAAAAAATTCATAAAATGTATTAGATTAATCTCTATTAACTCAAAGATGAGACAGAAATAAAGGCACAGAAATGAACAATACTGTGCTTTTAAAAACACTTAGAGAGTTTAAACAAATAATAAGGGGTCAGTTTGTTTTAACACCTGTGGGACATTAGTTCTCACTCATCCAAATTTATACAGCATAGAAATATTTCATTCCTCCTAGGGGAAAATCATTAATGTGAAGGTCAGATACCTGGAATATAACCCCTTTCCTCAAATTAAGTGAGAGCCTTTTTCACAAGAAAGGAAGAGAAAGAAGGCTATATTTGGTGCCAGTGTTTCAATGAAGCAATTAAGCTTTGGCTGTAACAGGAGGAGGTTGCCATTAGAAAAGAGGCATAACAAAGAAAAAATACTGTGCTCAATGATTGTGCAGTGTCAGCTTATTATTTCCACAAGGCACTAGAGGTTAGAAAATGGCTCTCCCTGCGTTGCAGGGGGTGAGTAAAACCAAGTAACTCAAAAAGCACCAAAAAGGAATACAGGAGAGAATAATACAAAAATAAACAGCTATACAAATCATGTTGAACTAAGCATGACCTTTGAAAAAGGAAGAAACATAATGTGTATCTTATCACATTATTTTATGATAAGATACTCAGGATATCACAGTCCTCTGTGAAAGATTAAAATAATCTCAATACTTTCTCACTTATTTAAGCAAACAGGTAGAGCATGCTCTGACCAAACATCACATTTTCTACTTATGTTCTACAATGTTAAGGAGACATAGAACATCAAGTTTATACAGGTTGTGCAAAGTCATTTCTCCCCTTTTGAAAATGAATTTAATTTATTTTTGAAAAATTTATTGAATTTATTGGGGTCACTTTGGTTAATAAAATTGTATAGGTTTCAGGTGTACAATTCAATAATACATCATCAATATATTATATTGTGTGTTCATCACCCAAACTCAGGTCTCCTTTCATCACCATTGATCTTCCCTCTTACCCTCTTCTCCCTCCCCCACCACCATCATTTCCCTCTGGTAATCATCATACAGTTGTCTGTGTCTATGAGTTTTTTCACTTAATCTCTTACCTTTTTAACCAGCACGTTGAAGTCCCCCCAGTCCCTCAACAGCTGTCAGTCTGTTCACTGTATCTATGAGTCTTTTTCTCTTTGTTTATTTTGTTCACTAGACTTCACATATAAGTCCAATCATATGGTATTTGTTTATCTCTGACTAGCTTATTTCATTTAGCATAATACTCCCCAGGTCTATCTATGTTGTCACAAAAGGTAAGATTTCCTTCTTTTTATGGTTAAGTAGTATTCCATAGTGTAAATTTACCACTATTTTTTTAAGCACTTATGTTCTTACGGGCCCCAGGGCTGCTCCCAAATTTTGGCTATTGTAAATAATGTTGTTGTGAACATAGGGGTGCATATATGCTTTTAAATCAGTGTTTTAGGTTTCTTCAGGTATATTCCCAGAAGTACAATCTCTGGGTGATAAGAGAGTTCTATTATCAATAGTTTAAGACAACTTCATACTGTTCTTCTACATTGGATACATCAATCTGCATTCCTACCAACAGTGCATGAAGGTTCCCCTTTCTCCACAT
Organism: Sturnira hondurensis; assembly: GCF_014824575.4. Lineage (NCBI taxonomy): Eukaryota > Metazoa > Chordata > Mammalia > Chiroptera > Phyllostomidae > Sturnira > Sturnira hondurensis. The sequence continues at coordinate 24,786,618 of NW_028083059.1, read as the reverse complement.
CCTCTCCAATACTTACTTTTTGTTGATTTATTAGTGAAAGCCATTCTGACAGGTGTGAGATAATATCTCATTGTGGTTTTAATTTATATCTATGATGATTAGTGACATTGACCATTTTTTCATATGTCTATTTTTCATCTGTATGACCTCTTTGGAGAAGTGTCTATTTTGGTCCTTTCGTTTTTTAACTGGATATTTGTATTTTTTTGGTGTTGAGTTTTATAAGTTCTTTATCATTGTTATTAACCTCTTATCATATACAACATTAGAGAATATGTTCTTCCATTTGTGGGTTGCATTTCCATTTAGTCGATAATTTTATTTGCTAAAGTGCAAAACGTTTTAGTTTAATGTAGTCCTATTTGTTTATTTTTTCTTTTGTTTCCCTTGCCTGTCTATAAGACAGGCTATAAGAAATGTCTCAGACTATTAGGAATGTCTGAGACTTTACTGCCTGTGATTTCTTCTAGCATTTTTATGGTTTAGAGTTTTACATTAAAGTCTCTTAGTCATTTTGACTTTATTCTTGTCTATGGTATAAGAAAGTGGTCTAATTTTATTTTTCTTGCATGTATCCATCCAGTGTTTCCAACATCGTTTATTGAATAGACCACATTTATCCTACTGTATGCTCTTGACTCTTTTGTCAAAAAGTAATTGACCATAAAAGCATGAATTTGTTTCTGGGCTCTCTATTCTATTCCACTGCCCTGTATGTCAGTTTTACTGCCAGAACCATGCAATTTTGATTCGTATGGCCTTGTAGTATAGTTTGATACCTGGTAGCATGATTCCTTCAACTTTGTTATACTTTCTCAAAATTGCTATGGCTATTTTGGATCTTTTGTGGTTCCATATAAAGTTTTGAAGTATTTGTAGTAATTCTGTGAAATATGCCATTGGTTACTTGATAAGTATTCTCTTGAATCTGTGGATTGCTATGGGTAGTATGACATTTCAATGATGTTAGGTCTTCCTTACCATAAACATGGTATGTAACTTCCACTTAATTTTGTCATCTTCAATTTCTTTCTTCAGTATCTTATACTTTTCTAAGTAAAGGTCTTTTGTATCTTTACTTATAAGGTATTGTAAATTAATACAGGTCTTTTGTAAATTAATTATAAGGTATTATTTTTAACATACTTATATGTGGTATTATTTTCTTAATTTCTATTTCTAATAGTTCATTATTGGCATATGAAAATGCAACTGATTTCTGGATGTTAATTTTATATCCTGTCACTTTACTGAATTCATTTATCAGGTAGAGTACTTCTTTGGTATAATTTTTAGGTTTCTCTATACACAGGATCATGTCATCTGCAATAATAAGAGTTTTACTTCTTCCTTTCCAATTTTGATGCCTTTTATTATTTTCTTCTCTAACTGCTGTGGCTAAAACTTCTAGTATTGTGTTGAATAAGAGTGGTGAAAATGGACATGCCTGTCTTGTTCCTGATCTTTTTTAATTTTTTTAAAAAATTTCTTGTTCAAGTACAGTTTTCTGTCTTATATTCCCAGCCTCCCCACCTCAGTGCTCCCCACCTCCCTCCCATTTCCACCCCCCACCTTAATTATTGTCCATGTGTCCTTTATACTTGTTCCTGATCTTAAAGAAAACACTTTTAGTTTTGGCACATTGAGTACTATGTTTGCAGTGGGGTTTTGTCATAAAAGGCCTTTTTATGTCTAGGTATTTTCCAGCTAATTACACTTTGCTGTGAATTTTTATCTTAAATGGGTTCTTGAGGTATCCTGTAATACTATGAATTTCCCCTGCAGGACTGCTTTTGCTGTGTTCCATACAATTTGGTTTGTTGTGTTCTCATTTCTATTTGTTTCAAAGTATCTCCCTTCATCTCTTTTCTAACCCATTTATTGTTTAGTAACAAGTTATTGAGCTTCTATGTGTTTGAGTATTTTTCATTTTTTTTTCATGTGATCAATTTCTAGTTTCATACTATTATGGTCAGAGAATATGCTTGATATGATTTCAATCTTCCCAAATTTATTGAGGCATGTTTTGTGTTCTAACATTTGGACTATCCTATAAAATGTTCCAGGTGTATTTGAAAAATGTATATTGTGCTGCTTTGTGATGAAATTATCTGAAGATATAAAACCCATCTGATCTAGTTTGTCATTTAAAGCTGCTGTTTCGGTGTTAATTTTCTGTCTGTAAAATCTGTACATTGATATCAGTAGGCATTAAAATCACCTAGCATGAGTACATTATTGTTGATCTCTTCCTTTCTATGCATCAAGATTTGCTTTATAAATTTAGGTGCTCCTATGTTGTGCGCATGTATGTTTACAAAGATTATATCTTCTTATTAGATTGCTCTTTTTTATCCTTATGTATGCCCTTCTTTTTCTTTTATAATAGCCTTTGTTTTAAAGTCTATTTTGTCTAATATAAATATTGTTACCCTGGCTTTTAAAAATTTTATTTGCATGAAATACTTTTTCCATACCTTTACTCTTAGTCTGGGTATATAGTTCATTCTAAGGTTGATCTCTTGTAGGCAGCGCATATATAGGTCTTGTTTTGTTATCCATTCAGCTACCCTTTGTCTTTTGTATTGAAGCAGGAGTCCAAAGAGTGGATTTATTTCATTCCCTTGGGTTGATCCTATAAGGAGGAGAGTGCTCCACAACAGACAGATGGCATCTGTGGCATGAGAGAGGGAGTCAGCAGAGGGGTCCTAATGGCTGTTTACGGTTCTCTCCCCAGATCCACAAACCCCAATCTCCTTTTACACAGCCCGTTCCACTGTCCTTCCACCAGAGCCCAGCATGAATGGCTGCTGACAAAATTTTGTGTACTGGCTGTTTATGGCAGTGCCTGTGTCTCTAGCTGACTTCTGTCCCTCTGTTCAGACAGAATTCCTGCTGCTTTTCATAACCATATATTATGTGGACCCTTCTTCCAGGATCAGGGGTTTTGAACTGGTTAGCCTGGCTGGGGGTTAAGATCCATCCAAGCTTCTGAGATATCCCTCCAGAATCACAGCTGCCACCTGTGGGAGCATGCCCAGCTGTTTTTGCATCTCTGTCCTTCCTACATGTCTCCGTGTGGCTTCTTCTGTAATTTTTGGTTATGAGACTTCTGGTTCAGCTAGTCTTCAGTTGGTTATTCAGGTTGATTGCTCTATATTTTAGTTGTAATTCCAGTTTGGTCCTAGAAGTATGTGAATGTAATAACATCCACCTAATCTACCTCCATTTTAACTCTCCCTCAAAATCTTCCTTTTTAAAAATGTGTATGTGTGTCTGACAGAGAGAGAAAGAGAGAGTTTATTTCTGTTGTTTCATTCATTCATCCATTCATTGGTTGATTTTTGTATGAGCTCTGACTCCAAATCAGCCCTGCAACCTTGGTGTGGTGGGGTGGCACTGTAACCAATTGATCTATCTGGCTAGGGACCCTCAAAATTTTTTCTTAAAGACCAAGAATAAACCTAAAAATAATTATTGGAAATGTTTGTATCCTTGAGATTTTTTTTTTATTTCAAACATTTTTGGGGCTATGATCTCTCTCAAACAATTGGAAAGCACTGTTATAAATATGTCTCATTCAAATAAAATGAGGAAACATATCATTTGCCTCTGAAAATTACCATATCCATTTAGATGTCATTTATCAGCTGTTCAGTGAAAAGAATGAGGCAGAAACAGGGGCAGAAGTAAATCTGAGTCAAGAGGCTTCTAAAAGAAAAAGAAGTATTTCTTTAGGTGTTACTTCACATGGAGTAAATACAACAAAATGCAACTATTTTAACAATTAGTATAAAACTTAATACATCAGGTATAAATATTCAAAATATTTTAAAATCCTCAAGAGTAAGATATATTTAAAAATAATATGTAATCAATGTTCAGAAATCAATGGCATTTTTTTGTACCCGAACAATAAACTATTAGAAAGAGAAACTGAGAAAAAACTTATTTACCATAAGAACAACAACAAAAAAAATGAAGTACCTAGGAATAAATTTAACCAAGTTGGTAAAAATATAATTTTACTTGGAAAACTATAGAACACTGAAGAAAGAATTTGAGGAAGATACAGATAAATGGCAGTATATACCATGTTCATGAATTAGAAGAATTAACATAATTAAAACATACATACTACCCAAAGCAATCTATAGATCCAATGCAATTCCTATTAAAATACTAATGGCATATTTCACAGATCTAGAAAAAATATTTCAAAAATTTATATTCAATCAAAAAAGACCATAAATAGCCTCAGTAATCTGAGATAGAAGAACAAAATTAGAGGGATCACAATACCTGATATCAAACTGTACTACAAGGCCACTGTAATCAAAATAGTCCAATGCTGGCATAAGAACAGACACAGAGCTCAATGGTACAGAATAGAGAGCCCAGAAGTAAACCCATGTCTCTATGGTCAATAAATATTTGACAAAGGGAGCATGAGCATACAATAGAGTAAAAATAGCCTCTTCAATAAATGGTGTTGGAAGAACTGAACTGGTACATGCAAAAAATGAAACTAGACCACCAATTGAGACCATACACCAGAATAAATTCAAAATGAATAAAAGACTTAGTAAGTCATAATAATACCATAAAAGTCCTAGTGGAAAACATAAGCAATAACATTTCATATATCTCACACAGCAATATTTTTGCTGATATATCTTCTAGGGCAAGGTAAATAAAAGAAAAAAATTAACAAATGGACTACATCAAATTAAAAAATTTCTGTACAGCTAAAGAAACCATCATCAAAATGAAAAGGGAACTGATTTAATGGGATAACATATTTGCCAATGACACATGAGAGAACATGTATAAAGAACTCACACAACTCAACACCAGGAAAACAAACAATCCAATTAAAAAATGGGCAAAAGATCTGAACATACACTTCTCCAAGAAGGACATATAGAAGGCCCATAGACATATGAAAACATGCCCAACATCACTAGCCGTCAGAGAAATGCAGATTAGAATGACAAGAGATATCACCTCACAGCTGTCAGAATGGCCATCATTAATAATCAACAAACATCAAGTGTTGGCATGGATGTGGAGGAAAGGGAATCACAGTGCACTATTGGTAGGAATGCAGACTGGTGCAATCATTGTGGAAAACAGTACAGGGTTTCCTCAAAAAAATTAAAAATAAAACTGCCTTTTGACCCAGCAATTCCATTGCTGGGAATATACCCTAAGAATCCTGAAACACCAGTTCAAAAGATCTTATGCATCCCTATGTTCTTAGCAGCACCATACACAATAGCCAAGTGTTGGAAAAAGCCTAAGCACTCGTCACTATATGAATGGATTTAAAAACACTATATGTGTACATTTACATAGTGGAATACTATGCAGCAGAAAGAAAGAAGAAGCTCCTACCATTTGGGACAGCATGGATGGAACTGGATAATATTATGATAAGTGAAATAAGCCAACAGTGAGAGATAAATAACATATGGCCTCACTTATAAGAGGAATTTAATGAACAAAAGAAACTAATCAGCAAATCAGAACCAGAGACATGGAAACATGGAAGACTGACAGCTGCAAGAGGAAAGGGGACAGAGGGGAATGATGGAAAGAAGGGAAAGGGATTACTTAAAGAACATGCATAAATGAACATAGATGACAGTGTGGAGATTTACTGTGGGGGTGGGCTGGGCGGAGGAGGGCAAAGGGGGAAACTGGGACAACTGTAATAAAATAAAAAAGAATTTTAAAAAGTAAACAATAGTAAAAGAAGTGTAAGTACAAATTTGCCAACATTAAACTAGTGAGAAATATTTCTAAATCTTCCAATGGAACTTTGAGTCATTAGTGCAGTGCTAATTCTTTTATCAGTATTTTTGCCATAATATGCCTTAATAAACAGTGACATTTATATACTAGAACATAGTAAGCTGTGGCTGCATTTTGTTTCTCTCACTGTGTATCTTCTGAAGAGCATGAGGCTGCTTTACAGAAGTATATTGAAACTGATGGCAGCAGATACTACACTTGATCTTAGCCACAAGGCAGAGAAGCAGTCCAAAAGTATGTCTAAAAACAAAATACCTCATTCTTATCACTATTTCACATTGAGCTGAAGCAAATCATTTATGGATGGCTTGGGACTTAACCCATTTTGCTGCATTTTAGGGGAAAAAAAAGGTAAAAAACATCCTACTTTAGTATGCCTGGCCAGTGGGAATGTGCTGTGCTTTCAAGTTATTGTTTAAATTGTCTGAGGGTACAGGTTTGGGAAACACATTATTTATTTCCCCATACTTATGATCTCTTTACATTTTATATTTAATCATTTGTGGAGAGCTTTTTGTCTTTACTTTGAGCTGTGTGTGTTCTAGGCCATAAAATCAAGTGATGACCCAATGGAACTGATGGGCACACTAAAGAGATTCCAAAAAGTGGTTCGGACCAAAAAAGCCAGGGGCTCGAGGCTGGATGAGATGAAACCTCCTTTAATAAATCTCTGTAAGAATTCAATGAGCTGCTAAAAATACTTTTGGGAAGAATTGGTACAGCATATATTAATAAAGGCCATTTTTATAAAGCCCTAAAGCCATCATTAAACATTTGGTTTATTTTTAATTGCCAAGTTAAATGTGAAAGATATCTCCTCCCTGTTCCTGAATGTTGCCTTATACCTATGTCCCACGCCATTTCTCTCTCCCTTCAGGACCAGGCAAAGGGGTAGTGTGAGAGAAAGCTATGGGTGATGGTCAGCAAAGCAATAAGGGTCAGACCCATTCCTTGACCATAGAAAACAATCATTTTAGTTTTGATATGAGTGCAGCGAGTTGAAATGTCATGACATGCAACTTTGATATCTATTTATTAAAAATGCCCTATTAGTCATAATCTTTTGTTTACACCAGTTAAACATTTGAACACAAAAGAGTTGACCACATGGTACAATTTTCTGAGTAATATGTATTTCTATTTTGTGTAACTGGTTTACATATAACTAGAATTTTCATCTGACCTTTCACCATGTGTAAATATGGGTCCCACTGATCAACTTTACAGTATTAAATAAATATCTTTTCCTTTGTTTTCTCAGTCTTGTTCTCCCTTTTGCAAAATATTTAACTATGAGATATACTACATACATAAATCTTTTGCAGATTGATATTAAAATGCAAAATTTTAGAATACCAATAGGATTTCAGCCCATATATACTGAGATTTCATTCTTTAAAGTAAAGCAACGATTTCACTTGCTTCTTTATGTTGCTCTCTTACACACAGGACCTCCCAAAAGTAGCATAGCATGCATATCATGCTTAGAAGATGTGGGGGATTTTTGCAATTGTTTTTTCTCAAGAATCATTCAGTATACTATTTGCAGGTGGCTGTCAGTCATTCCAGTCAAACTCACTTAAATCATTAAATATGATTTAATGGATTTTTAAGTATTTTAAACATTACTGAGCCACACCAGCCAGGACTTTTTTTACTGATTGATTGATTTTTTTAAAGAACTTACACGTATGACCCATGGACATGAACTAAGGGGAGTGAAATGCTGGTGGGAATGGGGCTGTAGGGAGGAGGGGAATGAAGAAGAGAAAAAAATGGGACAACTATAATGGCATAATCAATAAAATATATTTTTAAAAATTTTTAAATTCAAAAAATTAGGTAAATAAATCTCTCTTTACAAAACAAATCATTTAATATACAAAACATTCTTTCAAAAATGTTATTATAAAGTATTTTGTTGAGTTAAATGACTTTCTGTTTTATCCTCTGGTCTTCATTCATTTCTGTTAAATGAAGCATAATGTTCATAATTCCTACACGTATAAATTATTACACTTACTTGTCAACTTACTTTTCTTTATCACTCAGAAGCTGAAGATACAACCATGGTTTTCTATATGAAATTATCCAAATCTCAAGGAAAGAAAGTTAATAATGTTGTACAAGGAAGAAAGAAAAAATAGAGTTCAGATTGGATTCTCTGTCTTCATCATTGGTTGGATCCAACACTTCAACAGGATGCAGCTTGGCAGAAATGTTACCTCACAGTGAAGGTGAAGTTCAGATGTACAACAATTGGAAGTCTTTTCCAGAAAAAACACCCTGGACATGCGCTGATTCAGAAATTGCCCAAGTAGGACCCCTGGACAACTGGTTTTGCCGTAATCACCACCCACGTCTCGAGTCTTCTCGTACAGATATGCATCTCCTATTTTTGTGGGTAAGTCTGTAGACGCCACAAAGGTATCGTCTTATCTGGATGTTTGTGCTGACAGGAAAACAACAGATAACAGACGTGCTAATCAGTCAAATTTATCAGTGTCAGGAAAGTTACCAGAGCTAGACTTATCTTTCCAAGTAGCAGTGCAGCTCCTGTGACTTTTGCTATCATGCTACTATAATATATATATAGTTCTGTTTCCTTTTTTTAATGTTTTGATTCTTTTTATTGTATTATTTTCCCATTACAGTGTATCCCCCTTATACCTTCTCTCATCCACACTCACAACCTCCTTCCTCCTCACAATCATCACACTGTGACAGTGTCCATGGGTTCCCTTTATTGTTTTACTCTATCCCTCCACTCCTATAACGCCCACTCCCTCTCCCACCCCCACCCCCTAGTAGGTAGCTTGCTTTCTTATCTGTGTGTCTGTCTATTTGCTTGTTACTTCAGTTTGTTCATTAGATTCCACATAAGTGATATTATATGGTACTTGTCTTTTTTTGACTGGCTTATTCGACTTAGGATAAAGTTCTCCAGGTCTATCCATGCTGCAAAGGGTAAAATCCCTTTTTACACCAGAATAGTATTCCCTTGTGCAAATGTATCATAGCTGTTTTATCCGCTCAGCTACTAAGATGGACACTTGGGCTGCTTCCAATTCTTGGCTATTGTAAATAAAGCTGCAATACACATAAGGATGCATATATTCTTTTGAATTAGTGTTACAGGGTTCTTCAAATGACTCCCCAGAAGTGGAATCTCTAGGATATAAGGAAGTTCTATTTTCAATGTTTCGAGGTAGCTCCATACTGCTTTCCACAGAGGCTGCACCAGTCTGCACCGGTCTGCATTCCTACTAACAGTGCACAAGGGTTCTGTTTTCTCTGCATCTCGATCTCACCAGCACTCGTTTGTTGATTTATTGATGGCAGCCATCTGAAAGATACAAGGTGATATCTCATTGTGGTTTTAACTTGTATTTCTCTGATGATTAGTAATGTTGAGCATCTTTTTGTATGTCTATTGGCCATCTGTATGTCGTCTTTGGAGAAGTGTGTATTAAGGTCCTTTGCCCATTTTTTACATTGGATTGATTGTTACTTGAGTGTTGAGATTTTAAAAGTTCTTTATAAATCTTGGACAACCCGCTTGTCACATGTATCAGTGAATATATTCTCCTATTCAGTGGGTTGTCTATTTATTTTGTTGATGGTTTTCTTTGTTGTGAAAAATCTTTTTAGTTGGATGTAGTCCCATTTATTTATTTATTTTGTTTCCCTTGCCTGAGGAGATATACATGAAAAAATATTGCAATGAGAAATGTCCAAGATTTTACTGGTTATGTTTTCTTCTAAGATTTTATGGTTTCAAGTCTAACATTTAAGTCTTTAATCCATTTTAAGTTTATTCTTGTGCATGGTGTAAAAGGTGGTCTAGTTACATAGTTTTTTTCATGTATCTGTCTGATTTTCCCAATACCTTTTTAAAAAATGAACTATCTTTAGCTCATGTATCTGCTTGTTTTGTCTGACAAATATTAATAAACTATAAAGTCATGGATGTATTTCTGGATTCTCTATTCTGTTTCACTGAACTATTTGTATGTTTTTATGCCAGTACCACACTGTTTTCATTACTGTGGCCTTATAGTATAGTTTGATACTATGTAGATGACCTCCTACTTTGTTTTTCCATCTCAAGATCTCAGTTGCTATTCAGGTCTTTTGCATTTCCATAAAATTTTGGGGATATTTGTTCTAGTTCTATGAAATACATTATTGGTATTTTGATAAGAATTGCATTGAATCTATAGATTGTTTTGGGTAATATGGACATTTTAATGACCTTAATTCTTTCTATCCATGTACAAGGTATATGCTTCCACTTATTTGTATCTTCTTCAATGTGTTTCTTCAGTATCTTATAATTTCCAAGCACAGGTCTTTTACATTCTTGGTGAAATTTGTTCCTAGGTATTTTATTCTTTTTGAAACTATACTGAATGGGATTGTTTTCTGAATTTCACTTTCTGACAGTTCATTATTGCTTTATAAAAACACAACTGATACCTGGATGTTAATTTTGTGACCTTCTATTTTACTGAATTCATTTATCAATTATGGTAACTTCTTGGTAGAATCTTTAGGGTTCTCTATATACACTATCAAGTCATCTGAAAATAGTGACAGATTTAGTTCTTCCTTTCTAATTTAGATGCCTTTTATTTCTCCTTCTTGTCTGCTTAATCTAGGCAGAACTTTCAGTACCACATTGAACAAGAGCAGTGAAATTGGGAATCCCTATCTTGTTTCTGATAATAAAAGGGACATTTATAGTTTTTGCCCATTAAGCATCATGCTGGCTGCAGGTATGTCATATATGGTCTTTATTATGTTGAGGTTTGTTCCCTCTATTCCCACTTTGTTGAGAGTTTTTATCATAAATGGGTGCCAAATTTAATCAAATGCTTTTCCTGTGTCTATTGCTATGCTCTTGTGGTTTATATCCTTCATTTTGTTTATGTGGTGCACTATGCTTATCGATTTGCAAATATTGTAAGCACCTTGCATTCCAGAGATAAATCCCACTTGACCATGGTATAAGATTTTTTTGATGTATTGCTCTATTCATTTTGTTAGGGATAATATTTTATTAGGGATTTTAGCGTCTCAGTTCACCAGAGATATGGACTTATAATTTTCTTTCTTTGTAGTATTTATATCTGGTTTTGGAATTAGGATAATGCTGGCCTCATAAAATGAACTGGAGAGTCTTCCCTCCTCTTGAATTTTTGGGAATAGCTTGAGAAGAGCTGTTAGTTCTTTGAATGGTGAAATTTACCTATGAAGTTATCCAGTCCAAGGCTTTTGTTTGTCAAGAGTCTTTTGACTGCTTCAATTTCACTAATTTTAATCTACCTATTCAAATTCTCTGATTTGTCCTGATTTAGTTTTTGAAGATAGTATGTTTCTAGGAATTTGTCCATTTTGTCCAGGTTTTCCAATTTGTTGGCATGGAGTTATTTGTAACATTTTTTTTACAATCCTTTGTATTTCTTTGATGTCAGTTGTTACTTTCCTCTTTCATTTATGATTTCATAAATGAAATTTATTTCATTTCATAAATGAAATATTCATAAATAAATTTATTTCATAAATTTATTCGGGCCCTCTATCTTTTTTTTCTTCATGAATCTCATTAAAAGTTTGTCAATCTTGGTTATCTTTTCAAAGAACTCGCTCTTGGATTTATTGATCTATTGTGTTATTTCTTTTTAGACTCTATTTATTTCTGTTCTGATCTGTATTATTTCCCCTTTCCTATTCACTTTTGGCTTTGCTTCTTGTTCTTTTTCAAGTTGTGTAAAGTTAGATTATTCCTTCGTGCCTTTTCTTGAAATAAGCCTGTTATGCTATGAATTTCCCTCTGAGGATAGTTTTCCCAGTGTCCCACAGATTTGGGGTTGTTGTGTTTTCATTTTCACTTGTTTTAAGGTATCATTTGTTTCTTCCTTGATCTCATTGTTAACCCATTCATTGTTTAATAATATGTTATTTAGCCTCCATGTCCTTGTGTATTTTTCACTTTTATGCTTATGATTGAGCCCCAGTTTGATGGCATATGGTCAGAGAAGATGATTGATATGATTTCAATCTTCTGAAATTTACTGAGGCTTGTTTTGTGTCCTCACATGTAGTCTATCCTAGAAAATGTTCTCTGCTTTAGGGTGGAATGCGCTGAAGATATTAAGTTCGTTTGATCTTGTGTGTCATTTAATACTGCAATCTCCTTGTTGATTTTCTGTCTGTGTGATCTATCCATTGGTGTTAAAATCCCCTACATATTTAGGTGTTTCTATTTTTGGTCCATAAATGTTTACTAGGGTGGTGTCTTCTTGTTGGATTGTTTCCTTATTATGTAGTGTCTCTCTCAGTCTCTCACCATGGCCTTGCTTTTAAAGTCTATTTTGGCAGAAATAATTATTGGTGCCCAGTTTCTTTTCCTTTTTAATTTTCATGAAATATATTTTTCATGCTTTTACTTTTAGTCTTTGTGCATCTTTTATTTTGTGGTGTTTTTTTTTGTTGACACCATGTGTACAGGTCTTGTTTCCTTAGCCACTAAGCTACCCTATGTCTTTGATTGGAGCATTTAAGCCATTTACATTTAAAGTGATTATTGATAGATATGAATTTATTGTAATTCTTTCCTGAACTAGTGATCTGATTGTTTCTTTTTCTTCTTCTTCTTAAAGCCAGCCCTTTAATATTTGTTGTAATGCTAGTTTTGTGGTAATAAACTCATTTAGCTTTTTTCCTCTGGGAAGCTCTTTTTTTTTTCTATTTCAATTTTAAACGATAGCTTGGCTGGGTAAAGTAGCCTTGATTGTAGGTTCTTGCTTTTTATCACTTAAAATATTTTGTGCCAATTCCTTCTGGCCTCCAATGCTTCTGTCAAAAAATCAGATTACACTCTTATGGGAGCTCCCTTGTGGGTAACAAACTGCCTTTCTCTTGCTGCTATTAAGATTCTCTCCTGTGTTTAAGCTTCACCATTTTAATTATGCTGTATCTTGGTGTGGGTCTCTTTGTGTCTATCTTGTTTAGGACTCTGTGTTTCCTGAACTTGTGTATCTTTTTCCTTCACCGGGTTAAGAAAGTTTTTGGTCATTACTTTGTCATATGGTTTCCAATTTCTTATTCTCTCTTTTTCTGCTCTGCTATTCCTGTGATGTGGATGTTATTAAACTTCCTATTGTCCCAAGGTCTCTTAAACTATCCATATTTTATTTATTTATTTACTGCTCTGATTGGGTGTTTTTATTTTTATTTTCTCTTCTAAGTGGCTGATTTGATCCTACGCTTCAGCTAACCTACAATATATTCCTTCCAGTACATTACTTATTTCAGATATTGCAAACTTTATTTCTGAATATCTTTTTTAACAGTTTCTGTGTCTTTTTTTATGCTTCTGAGCATCCTTATAATCATTACTTTGAGCTCTGTATATAATGAATTGCTTGACTCCATTTTGTTTAGCTTTTCTTCTGGAGAATTCTCTTGTTTTCTCATTTGAAGCCTGTTTCTTTTTCTTTCCATTTTGGCTGCCTTTTTGTGTTTGTTTCTATGGGCTGGATAGAGCTGCAAAGAATCTGTTACAGACCTGTATCAGATGCTGTCTATGACTGGCCCTGGGCAACCTGTTTGGAGCTTTTCGTGATCCACGGTTTGTGGTTCCCTCTGCTTGACCTGCAGGCATGCAGAGAAAAGCAAGCTATGCACCAAGTTGGATTTTGCCTGCATTGGCCCAGCAGAGGGTCATCTAAAACCTCAAAGCACCCAAAGATCCACCGCTGCCTGCAGATTGTCTGTTATGCTTAGTCACTGAGAGAGCTGTGGGTTGTTCTCCTCAGCAGGGTTTAAGCTCCGAAGTGTCGTACAAGAGGTAATTCTGCAGGTGGTGCTATTATTTCCCTTCAGGCTGATGCTGCTTGGAGGGGAGTGTTCTGCCAGAGAAAGATGATTTCTCTCGTATGGAGAATGCCAGTACAGGGATACTGGTGGCTGACCCTTCAGTCTTCTTCCCAGAGCCAGCAATTCCAGACCCTCCCCGTGTGGCTCCGGTCTGCTCTGCTTTACCTACACTGGAGCCCAGGGTCTTTGGCCTTTTAAGGGTGTGGCTGCATCTCTAGTTATCTCTCCCTGGTGGAAAGAGACTATTGCTCTATTGCTTTTCAGAGCCAGATGTTATGTGGGTGCCTTTCCTGGTTCTGCTGTCCAGGCAGGGGAGGCTGGAATGGGGTTTAGACTGCACACTTCTCAGGGGGAATACCCCCTGGCCACTGAAATATCCCTGTGGAACTTCAGCTGCTGCCCTACCTACCAGTCTTGATGTGGTTCCTTCTGTATGTTCTTGATTTTAAGGCTTTACTCCAGCTAGTCTTCAGTTGGTTGTTCAGGATAATTTTTCTATAATTTAGTTGTATTTCCAGTTAGGGTCCTGAGGAAAGGTTAGTGAAGCTTCCACCTACTCTGCTGTCATCTTGGGTAGATCTCTTGCACATATTTCTTTGTGTTCAAAGAAGCTACTGCAAAATATTTTCTGAGGAATTTTTCAATTGAAGGAATACTTGGGGTGTCAATTCAGATTTAAAAAATGTTCATTGAATTATCTAAATAATTGCTGTTATCATAATGTTTTACTAACAAATGATAGTTAAGTTAAATGAGTACTTTCTTTTGGCTGCACTTTACTTGTATTATTTCTTTTCAATCTCTCAACAACACTGTAAAGTATGGAGTATTGTTCTAATATTAATTACTCTCATTTAACAATTAAGAAAAACAAGGCACAAAAATGTTAATAATAGGTACAATGTCACAGTGTTTGCATAAAGAAAAGCCAAGATCAAGGACCTAAGTGGTCTTATGCAGATACCCTGCTCTTAGCTAACACATTATGGTGCTTCCCATATACTAGGCTAGGCCCTATGGCCATAATGGTGCAATAGAGAGGATGAACTCTGCAGTTAGACAAACTGGGTTTGGACCCAATCTGCGTTACTTGTGCAGCTTGAGAAAACTATTGAAATTCTTAATCTTAATTTTCTCGATTTAAAAATGGAAACGGTAATATTAAACTCAGGGTCATTGAGAAAGTAAAATTTAATGACACAACTATTCTAGGACTTGAATGTCTAATTTTTTAGCTTGATTTTCAGTTACTTAAGGAATATATTATACCTTTACTTCTCTATAGTTATAGTCATTCGTGTTTGTAGTTAATAAATGGAACTTTATGTATCCACTAACCCTACTCCATATCGTTTTGCTTTCAGAATCAGCATCTCACTAGATAAGGAATATATTTCATGGTTCATTAGAGATCCCTGAACAGACTTATTCTCTATTGCAGGGTTTTGGGGGTTTTTTGCCTTTTAAGATTTGTGCATTAAGTTAGGGCTGTGTACACCAGAGCTAAAGTAATCTGTGTTCAAAGTGCCACATTATATATTACAGGCATCTAGTAGCAGCCTTGGAAGTAATGAAATTGTTCAGCATTAATTATTTTTAGGAATGTCTCTTCCACTCCCTTAATCTTCATCTTCTCTTCTGGGGTGCTGTACTTTTTGGCTTTTTGGAGCAATTTAGTAGAGAACTGCTGGTAATACAATTAGGAGCTATTTTCTGAAGATTCTCTGATAGCTCCAGAACCAAGATCAACTTTGGAAGTAGAAAAGCTGGTGTATTAGACTCTGAACACAAATGTTTAGCCCTGGCTAGTGTGACTCCGTGGATTGGAGCATTGTCCTGTAACTGAAAGGCTGAGGGTTCAATCTCTGGTTGGGTGCATACAGAAGGCAACTAATCAATGTTTCTGTTTCTATCCCTCCCTTATTCTCTCTCTCTCTAAAATTAAAAAAAAAATGTCCTCAGGTCAGAATAAAAAACAAACCAATTTCTAGAACTTAGTATGAGAATAAAGTCTGGACCTCTTAACTGAGCATTTCTGGGTTGCAACAGTCTGGCTTCAGTCTAATATTTAAGTTTTATTTAGTAGTTCATCTCCATAAATTTCCTGTGCTGGACTGCCAAACTGAATGATTTGCTGTTTCTAATAACTGTGTTGTGCTTTCTTGTCTCCTTATTATCGTGGTCATATATCGGCCTCTTCCTGGTATGTTATTCTCTCCTTTCAAATGAATACCCCGTCCCTTGAGACTCAGATCAGATACTTTGTCCCCTAGAAGGCCTTCCTGGGTCATGCCAGATAGAGGTAATATATCCTTCCTTTGAACTTCTAGATCATGGAAAGACATTATTCGCTATATGTTCATCACAAAAACTTTGGCATCTACTTTGTGACATGCACTGTATTAGACACTGGGGATACAGAGTGAAAGGGTCTGGACACTGCCCCTCTCTTCATGGAGCTTAGCTTACTTCACCTTGCAGTGGAATGAGTCGGGCAGTCGTTTATCTGCTATATGTGATTNCTTTGTCCCCTAGAAGGCCTTCCTGGGTCATGCCAGATAGAGGTAATATATCCTTCCTTTGAACTTCTAGATCATGGAAAGACATTATTCGCTATATGTTCATCACAAAACTTTGGCATCTACTTTGTGACATGCACTGTATTAGACACTGGGGATACAGAGTGAAAGGGTCTGGCCACTGCCCCTCTCTTCATGGAGCTTAGCTTACTTCACCTTGCAGTGGAATGAGTTGGGCAGTCGTTTATCTGCTATATGTGATTTATCTTTGCACCCTCTGTTGTCCCTAGAATGTTGTGGGCTTTTACTAAATATTCAACCAATATTTGCTGGAAAAAAAATAATTGAGTTTTGGAAATCAATGGATTTTGTTTTCATAGGTCTAGATAAAATATTTCTTCTCATTCTGGTACCTGTTCTTATAGTAATCCAATTATACATAAGCTCAGTTAAAATGTTTACATGAGTATTTGTGGATGTCTGTTTAGATTTAGGAAGGTGTGCAGTGGCGATGCTTTTCATTTTTTATTTAGGTAGTTTTGTCTATTTTAATATATTACTCAGTAATTGAGTTTTATGTGCAGAAGGTCAAACATGTCTGCAGAATGCTCAAAATTTCAGATGATAATTTTCAGTATTTGTGACAGGAAAACCTCAGTGGAGTTGAAAAGAGGGTTGAAGAACATGCGAGAGTGAAATTGGTTTGGTAAATGTAATGAGACCACTTACACTCAGGGATTTGAGACATTGAGTGAAAACAGTTGGGTAAGTGCAAATTATTATTTTTATATTCTACACATACATTCTATAATAATAACAAGTGAACATACCCAGTTTCATTTCAGCATAGCTGGTATTTTTTTCTATCGTAATTGCAGGGTTATTATTTGGGTTATTTAGAAGGCAGATAGTGTTGAGGGAAAAGATGTGCTTCTAAATGAGTGTTGCTTACTATCAATGACAGGTCACCAGAGGTGACTTTTTAGCAATTTTAAATTGTAAAAGTATGACCATATTTTTTTAAATGTACCAACATATGCAGATATGTTGGAGCTGGCCCTAAACCCCACATTTCAGGGGAAATAAAACCAGTCCACAAACACACTAGTTTCTCCTTGACTTTGGGAATTTCAGCAATAATAGATTCCAAAGTCTTTGAACCCATGATCAAATCCGAGTTCTGACATTGACTTGTACTCCAGGAAGTTCTCTTTCTCCCAGATGTGACTGCTGAGCCCACTCTAGGTTCACACTCTCAAGGCTGGTTGCAGTGGAGATGCGTTTAATGACAGCCATGACATGCAAGCACGATCAGCCTGAGCAACCTCTCTGCCCTCTGAAGCCACCAATTCCAGTTCTGCCTATTGCTTTCAGATCCTGCCCAACCTTTATCCTCCAAATGACTCTGCATCCTGAAAACACCCTATGTGCAAAAAAGGTTATCAGTGTCTACCACAGAGGGCTGTTGGGAAAATTAAATAAAATGATATCAGGAATCACTTGATAGCAGGTAGTATTTATACCAAAATCAAAGAATCCAGAGGCTTGTGCTAGGCTTAAAAAGAAGCAACATTTTATTCAGTTGAGAAACAAACTGAATCCAGACAGAGAAATGTATTATTTGTGAAGGGCTCTTAACAGAAGTCAACAGGAGAAGAACAAGACACACACAGGTATTTAACACACGTTTAGTTGTTTGTAAGGTCTATGGGATCTGTGGAATGGGGATAGACATGCGATTGTGGAAATATAAATTGAAAGGTAAAAGGTCAGATTTATGAGAGTGTACACTCCACAAGAGAAATACAAAAGCAAAAACTACTGAAGGATGTGGGTCTTTTCTAATATCTAAATGAGTGGTGTTGAGAGGGTATTTCAGATGCCTCTTAAGAAAGGTAATGGTGGAGGTAACCAAAAATAATATTTGAAGCCAAGTGTTTAGAATCAATTTACAAGAAGAGTGATAGAAAGGTACTTAGGAAGCTCTGCCTGCTGAGAGATTGAAGCATCTTAACAAGAAGAGGAAAGTGAACCATAGACTTGGCTGGGAATAAGGGCAAGAATGAATTGAGTTCATGTTTTGCTAAAATGATGAGGCCTTCTTTTAATATAATATCATAACATAATACTACGATAAACATATTTTTCAAAATCAAAAAGTTTTTCAGAATTGTCAGGAGGAAAACAAATTATTTTTATAATGTTAAGAAATGGAAGTAATCTTGGCATGCAAAAGGGGAGTAAATATTCATTGAGAAGAACAAGATATGTGCTAACGTCAACAAAGAAATAAAGGAACAAAGATTTTACAATTAATCTTTCTATTCAAATAGTGAATAGAGGCTTCTAGTTATTGACACGGGAAAATTCTCTTTAGACACATATCCTCAATTCTAAGTGATATAAGAATTTTAACACTGCCCCTTGCAAAAACTTCTGATCTATTGGAGAGAGGTGACAACACCAGGATAAGTTATTTGTGCCTGTCCTCTACTTTTTATTTCTATTCTCCACCTTGGCAATCTCTCCCAGACTCTCTGACCCTAGTCTGCTTCCTTCAATCAACATGACACATCGTTACCAGATTAATCTACCAGATGAATTTACTTGACTAGTCTACCTGATTAATGCTGCCTGATTAATGATTCTGAAGGTCAAACCTATAATACTACCGGTCCCTTCACAAATCTTTAAATGTCTTCCTAGCACTACAGCATCAGTTGCAAACTCATTAACCTAATCCATCCTCCTCCTACATAGACACCCCCAAGTCTCTCTTACACACACACTGTGGTCGGCAAAGTGATACCATCCTTTCGGAAAATACAATGACATACCATCCTTTTACCAAACATGATGCCCCATCTTATTTCAGCCTTTCTTTCTTCTCTATCTGTATGATGAATAGGAGCTAACTTAATAGTGCACAGAGATGAATAAGAATTTATACTGTCCACTTGAAGAAATATATGAAAAGGAATGAGGATTGAGAGAACCAGTAAAAAGTGAATAAGAAGGCCCATGGTTTATAAAAAAAGGAAAAAATAATTTCATAGATTCTGTTATCATTTCTTTGTACATCAGTGCTGTTGTACTCCTGTCAAGAGGCCTCTGTGGTCCCACTGGTGGAGGCACTTTTTTCTGGCCCAGTGAGATATGCCAGGAAGATTGCTACATATCCACCCAAAGAAAGGCATGCTATGAACCATCAGTGAGTAAGTCCTCATAGTTTAACACCCCTGTGTTCATCTGTGACAGCAAAATGCATTTAGGAGGATGGCTTAAACTTTTATCTGCATTTGTTGGAATTATGGTAGGACAGTAAGAAAACATATTCCAATGAATAGATTTGGACTTGTGAAAAAGAAGGCAAAGTGAGTGATAACCTGGACTGAGAAATTTTTTAAAAAATGAAAATGTGATATAAAAATACCAAAAGATATCTCTACTCATTATACTCTGCACTGAAACTACTGAACTTGAGAATCAAGATTCTAAAAATAATTTTAAGGGCATAATGAACAAGAATGATTAATTATGAATATTTTACATGACAAGTTTTTATTGTAGCTAGTATGTTTGATGAAAGAAGAACTAATACTGATTTAAGAGAAGAATTTGAAAAATAGGAGATGCTATAATAGCATAGTCATTCATCCATCCATACGTCCATCCATCCATTCATTGGCTCATTAGGAAATTCATGTCCAGTGTTCCATGAGCCACTCAGTCTATGAATGTGGGAGTTTAGAGGTATATATATGAGGGGATGGACAACCTACCATTTCAGATTTATAATGAGAATTTATGGGGTCTCATTAAAAAGAAAAGGTAAAAATGAAGAAAAATAATAATAATTCTTAGTATACAACTTTATTAGGATTACAAACACGTTGTAGTACTTGTATATGAAATAATCCTAGAAAAGATCTGGACATACCTACAAAAAATTTTATATTAAAAATGTTTTCAGAAGAAATAATTATGAGAGATAATAGTGCAATATCAGATTTTTGGAAATTATTTAGGTTGAACATAAGAAAAGTAAATTATAAATGTGCATAAAGTGTTTAGATGTATTTGCTAATAAAATCTTGTATAATAAAAATAAATATAAATAAGAAAATGTAATTGCTCTATGTGAAGTAGTATTCTGAAATTCTAGGATTAAAAGATATTAACTTAGACTTTGAGGCAAAGCGATGTAGAATGCAACCCAATCTAATTATTTGGGTTGATGTCTGACTTTTCCTAGTCACACAAACCTCACGCATATCAGTGAAAGTAACAGACTGTGATCTAGTTGTAGCTCTGTTGCAGAAATCAAGCATCCCTCTCCCTTATGAATTGCTCTAAGCATTTTGATCTTTTTTCTCTTTGTAGTTTTGTTTTTTGTTTTGTTCTGATCTGTACTTTTTTATTCAAGTGCATCAAATTAAGGAGAAAGTTTAATCAGTACTCTACAATAAAATCTTTCTGGAGTGATCATAAATATTTGTCATTTAGAATAGTTCTCATGATAATTAAATAAGACTCATGGTAATCAATTATCACTACATTTTGGCTTCCACCAAAGAGTTAAAATTTGTCTCATTGGGTCCTCAAATGAAAGGAGAAGGACAATGAATGTCAATCAGTAAGGGGCCCTGTTATAGTCATTGATCATGGGAGACCTGAAGGTCTTACTTACTTAAAGCCTAAATCTTTTGTGGGGGTCAACAAAATAAAATGAATCACCAAAGCTGGACATTGACCTTTGGGACGTGAGCAGCTTGAGTATTAGAACATTTCATGTAATGAAACTTGGAGAACACACCAAGTGTTGGTAGATTTTCTTGTGTGTGTAGCAGAGAAATGGCTCATAATTCAAATAATGCTAAGCATACTAAAGACAAAGCTACTCTGAGTGTGTAGCACGGGGTGTCAGAGTCTGTACTATACAGCAAAGGAACATAGAGGTCAGAGCCAGGGACTCAAGTGTGAGCTCAACTGTGGTTTACTAGCATCTCTGTGGGTCAAATTGTTTAATCTTCATGGTCTTCTGCCTCATCTTCAGAATGAGGGAGAACTACCAGTGATATTTAAGGTTGTTTTTATCTTCAGTACTTTGGGCTATAAGGATACACTGAGGAAGGTAAATTCCATAAGCAAATAAAGGTTAGTACATAAAGATTTTCTTTCAGCTTTTTCAAGGCTACTCTTTTCACACTCTTCAGATGACCATTGTTGACCTTATTTCTCATTATTTTATTTACATAAGCTATTTTAGGTTTGGGGTTTGTCTTTTTTCCCCCTGATCAACTGTACTTCCTCTATCCTGGCTATTTTCACTCTTCCTCATGTCCTGAACCAGCAATAACACATGTGAATACAATTTCACTTGGGGTACAGCCTTGTTATCTGGACCATGAGAAATTTCTCCATGAATCAAAATGTTTCAATTTCCATTATGAGGAACTGAGAAGGCCCTGCCACTTAAAAAGAACCGCCTTAGACATTATTTTGAATGCCATTTTTAGAGGACTAAATTTTGCTTTGGAAAATGGATAGGTAATATTTAAGATTGTACAGGGTAGTGGAAGAACAGGGGCTAGGAAGTGTAAAGAGTGCTGGGTTGAAGTGAGACATCCTCTTTCATCACTGTCATCCACCACACACCTACTAGGTGTCATCTTGAGTGGTTCAGGCCTTTGATATCTTGTTCTGAGCATACAGACACATTGATATAATGATAATCATAGCCTCTTTGGACTAAGCACTTGAGTATATTTCAGTTACTTTTACACATGCTGTTTTTGTGCCATGATTCATGTTACTTTCCCCATTTTATTGATGAAAATCTGAAGCAATGAAAATGCTGAGCTCTATTTTAAGTCCAGATATGTGAGTCCAAATTTTTCTTGCAAAAATCATGGCTCTGTAACTTTTGAGATCAGACTAGTAAATTCGCTGTACTTTTCCATTTGTAAAAATGAAGACATTTAGTCATTAAGTTGCAAATAAAAATGAAGTGGTGCTCAGTAACTGATCTAACAAGCAGAACAGAGACAGACTCATAGATGGAGAGCATGATGACAGCTAAGGGAGGGGTCGGGGCAAGTTAGGGGGTAGAAGGGTTGAGCAAAAAGGAGAAGGACTCATAGACATGTACAACAGTGTGGCGATTGCAGGAGGAAAGGGGTATAAGGGACTAAATGGTAATGGGGAAAATACAATAAAATCTTTTTAAAAATAAGATGATGCATGTGAAAGTGTGAATTCAAGGCACAGGCTTAATAGCTCAATAAATGGAGTCCCTGACTTCTGGGTGCAATGTAACTTGTCTCACATTTTATCTTATATTAGCTCTATAAATTATATAAACCATAATTGCCATCTTAAAGATGGAGAAATTGAGACATGTGAAGATTAAGTGGTAAAAAAATACCACTTAATACCTGAGGTCTCACAACAGATGATGGCAGAGACAGTATTGAACATACACCTTCTAACTCTTAGTCCAGACGTTTTCTGCAACTAAGTTGTCTTTACGGTTTTCACCAGACAGGTAAATAAACATGGTGTTAAAGAGATGCAGCAGGTGGTAGGAACTCCATGAATGTTGGAGCCAAATAAGCCTGGCTTCCATGGTGTCCTCACTGCTAACCATCTGTGTGACTAGGTTACTTTTTTGAATTTCAGTTTTATATCTATTAAATGGACATGATGTTACGGAGTTCTTGTGAGAATTGGGTGTAAACTGTTTAAGTGATACCCATTTGGGACTTAATAAAGAAGAGATCCTACTTTTAGTAGTAATTATTACTGTTCAGTTCCAATTTATAATTATACGTATTTATAAGTTAATTTTCTCTCCTGCAGTGAACAGCAGCATAGTGACTATGATATATCAAGTGTTGTCCTGGGCTGTTGCAGGGCCAAAAAGATGATCAATACTTGGCATTAGGGTCTCACCACCAACAATTTTCAGTACTTTCATATCAAATGAGATCTTGTTATATTATGTGTACATGCGTAGTTTTCACAAATTTTTAAAGATTTTTAAAGTATAGTTTGCTCAATTTTGTCCCTTGAGATAAAAACCCTAGAAGTACCTAGTTCAAATGCTCACAGTGAGGGTAGGGTAATAATCTGCTTTTAGGTTCCTCTACATGTACTAGTGAGTGCACACCTGCGAACCTCTGAGGCATGCAGACAGAAAGAAGGTGGGGCTGGGGGTTCACGTGCTNTTTATAAGTTAATTTTCTCTCCTGCAGTGAACAACAGCATAGTGACTATGATATATCAAGTGTTGTCCTGGGCTGTTGCGGGGCCAAAAAGATGATCAATACTTGGCATTAGGGTCTCACCACCAACAATTTTCAGTACTTTCATATCAAATGAGATCTTGTTATATTATGTGTACATGAGTAGTTTTCACAAATTTTTAAAGATTTTTAAAGTATAGTTTGCTCAATTTTGTCCCTTGAGATAAAAACCCTAGAAGTACCTAGTTCAAATGCTCACAGTGAGGGTAGGGTAATAATCTGCTTTTAGGTTCCTCTACATGTACTAGTGAGTGCACACCTGCGAACCTCTGAGGCATGCAGACAGAAAGAAGGTGGGGCTGGGGGTTCACGTGCTGGGCTCGCAATCATTCTTTTTTACCCTTCCAAATTGTTACGATGATCACTTCTCAAATTAGTAGTGACTTACCTATGTAAAATGATGTTATCTTTCATAAAACTCCTTTTATATATTTTATCAAAACATATCAAATATTCATTTCATGATATTATATTCCAGAGTCAGAATAGAACTTCCAGGCTTAGCATACCTTTTTCAGAAGAGAACAAAAAATAAGAGACAGAAATTCATGTTTCCTCTTTTTCCTGGGAAGTAATGAAGCAACCAATTGAATTCACTCTAATAACACTTAGGAATGTTAGTATAAGATCTTTATGCATCTCATGGTTCTCAGCTATTAATTACAGCCATACTGATGAAATGGTTGTAATTATTAATTACAATCATACTGATGAATAACTGGATTAGAAATACAGCCTTATTGCTGCTCGACTCAAGCCCAACCTTAACTGATGTCCACATTTCACCCAAAGGAAGAGATTTTTAGCCAAGGCACAAAACAGATTAAATTCAGGAACTCATTTATTTATTTGCTCAACAATTTGTTTTGGAGCATTTATAATGTTCCAGAGAAGAAGGATAAAATGTTCAGCAGAAATAGCTACTGTGAACCTTCAAGCCTAACAAGAGACAAAAATCAAGATAATCACATAAATAAACATGAAATGATACTTTAATAAGAGCTATGAGAGCCTCATGGTTCTATGAAGGCCCATAAAAGACAGATTTGATCTAGTAAGGAGTCAGGAAATACTTTCAGGGACAATGACGATTGAGCTCGGACCTGGTGAAAAAAGCAGGTGTAAGGGGCTGAAACCAGGGAGAATGAAAAAGGGGTCAAATGACTGGGAGGGAAAGCAAGGGATGTGGTATAGGGCAAGTCTGAGGAAGGGGTCAGACCACTCATGGCTTTGTAGATCATACTAAATGTTGTGGGTCTCCTAAAAGCAATGGGAAGCTGTGTAAGAAGTGTTTTAAGCCAGTGGCTTGAAAATTTTTTTCTTTTTTGTTTGTTGAAGGTATGAGATACATGCCTACACTTATATTTTGAAAAGATTATTCTCCATACTGTTATGAGAATAGATTGGAGGGAACAAAAAGGTTACTTGAAGCATGGTAGGAAAAATGAAAAGAATTAAAAGATCTCAGGCTCATAGACTTCTGTCCCCAACATATACATCTTTCCAAATGAAAGGAATATCAGTTTTGAAAGTCATCTTTTGTGATGTAAACCAAAGAGTCCTGTGCACTTTTGGAAATATGGTCACAGATGACCATGGAGGACTGATACAATGACCTGACTGCACATTCCATCCTGTCCTTTAGTTTTTAAAACTTAGAAGCTCATAGTCACCAAAGCAACTTAATGGAGTCATTACCAGTGGATAAGGAAATGCCCATCTGCCCCTCCTGACCCCAGCTGGACATAGCCCATGTTTCTAACGAGTAGTGGTTTGCAGCCACGCAAGTTTTCAAAGGAAATTGGCCTTTCCGAGGGGCTTACGAATAGATAATGCATATTGTCACCATAAAATCCCTAATGAATATTAAGGGTGGCTTTCACTTGTGATGAGTGAAATGAACTCATAAATTCTCTCTCTAGGGTGAGGGAATTTTTTCCTCCCTGTGGAGAGTTTTAATGGATTTGGGGGCATTCTGAACAATTTGGCAAGAAATCAGAGGTACTTGAGCAGTCACCCACAAAGGGCACTTAGTCTCTTGCATGCGATAGTCACCACCACAAAATATTTTCTGTAACAACCCAGAATGATTGATGCAACCCACTGTAAGTCATGACACAGTGTCAACTACAAAACTGGAAAAAGAAGTGGTTAAAGACACTACAGCTTTAAAGGCAAATTTGACTTTTAGAGCAGGGTTATTTCCTTTCAGAAAAAAAGACAGACCCACCACCTGCAAGAAATTGAGCGCAGTTGTTTGTGGCAAGGGCTGTCGTATTTTGAGGCCACTGAGAGCTCCTACTGCTCTCCGTGTGGAGCAGATTAAACTGTTCCCACACAGTGATAAATATATCGCAAAGAGCCGTAACAGGAATACAGTGTGTTGTAACAGTTAATGGTACAACTTCCAGTTAAAACAATATTCTTAGAGTTTCTTTGGCCAGTTCCCATTTTTTATGTGCTATTTTTGATAAGTTAATTTTTCCCATTTGCTGAATCAATATCTTTCAAAGCTTTACAGGATTGAAGAGGGATATTAGAGGGGAGAGGTCTGGGGAGCTTTGCTAGCTGTGTGGGCCTGCTTAACATTCTGAAAAGTGCAAAAGTAATCTACCGACACAGAAGATGAGGATTAAGATTAAAAATATTATCAGCTCTAAATTTTCTGTATAGTTAGAAGGAAAATGAAGAAGTAACTTCAAGCAGCAATTACCCGAAAGGCATTGAGATTTTGCTATGGAATGTGGCAGAGAATCCCTGCAGAGAAAGTAATTTTTAGTGCTAGACATTTAACACTTGACATGAAAAGAGTATAGGTAAATTTGTTGCAGGAGTGTATTCCTTTGAGGAGTGAATCTGTGATCCTGATACTTATTTCAGGAGTTAGATACTCTGAAGGAAGTTAATCCAAATGTCCTGCATCCTTTTTATATGAAGAAATCTTTACTACAATTTAAGACACTGGATGCCTCTTTGACACTGGACTGCAAAGCTTGATTCAGTGGGGATATTTTTCTGAGTATAGACTTGGCTCTCAGTTGGGCTTCCCTTGAACGGGAAAGTTCTTAATTTGTAAAGATGCTGGGATGGAGGACAAGGCAGGTGGTAGAGCCTATAATTGCCTTAGTTGTAGAATAAATAGCTAAGGCTAGGTGACCATAAGACTTTTCCAGGGATAAACTTGAATCAACTTTGTGAAGGAATAAATAGCAGTTGTGGATTATATCAAGCCATCATCTGGATGGATAGAAGGACCTGACTCTCATGAAAATATTTCCAGGATCAGAGCCTTATACTTTTAGAGGTAAAATGGTAAACAGCTTTCATTGCCCTCTTTTATAATAATTAGACAGTGTCTTCTGATTTGGATGTCTTGCCATTGTACACTTACTAATATAGTGCTTGGATATGAAAAGTTGACATAGGTCATTCTGTTTGTGAGGGAGAACTAGGGACCTCATTTTAGATGAGAATCAGAGGCCTTTGGAAGCCTGAAAATTTAAAGAAAAGAAATGACTTTGGAAGAAAGAATTACAATGCATCTGATGACCCCCCAAAGTAATCTCTGTTTCACAATTTTGTTATGATAATATTATGTTATAATACAGATTTGTCGATGTGTGGTCCCATGAAGCAACAGAATCACTTGACGCATTTGTTACTAAGGTCTGCCTACTGCAGACTTACTGAATCAGAATTTCTAGAATAGACATTCTTTTATAAGCTCTTTGGGTGATATTTTTATGTTCACCAAAGTTTGAGAATCACCTCTTAATCAAAGAAAACAATTCATTATTCTCTACTTTTTCAAATTTATCTTCACCTATGCAGGAGTCTTCTTAAGATCTTTGCCTCTTTCTCTGTATGTGTGTATGTGTGTGTGTGTACACACACACACACGTACACACACACACACACACCCATCTCCCTGCTGGGATTTTAATTGAAAGTCTGAATTCTATTCCTGTGAGACAGTCAAGTCACTTTGGGGACCTCATTCTGATCACACAGCAAAGGGATGCACTGGGCAGTCCTTGGGAATTCTCACTAGTCAAAGCTCCTATGATCAACCTGTATGAAAATGTGCAGAGCCTCTAATGGGTGCAGCTGATAAATCCCCAGAGGCAGCTTTGTGCTTTCCAAAGTGACTTGGTTAAAATTCCCATTACAGAGTGTTTGGGGCTTTTGATAAATCATGGAGTAGAAAAAATCCCCAGGCAAACCACCAGGCCATTTACCACATATCTTCCAGACATTTCAAAAATGCTTTTGAATATAAATAGCACTTACGATTATAATAACATAATCATTTTTTAGTAACTGTGAAAATAGAATCTGATTTGTTATAGTGGGTCATTGTTGAGTCCTTTCAAGCTTAACAACCAAGCTGAATTGAAATCCATTCATCTGATTCATTTGTGCAAATTTCTCTAATTTATGGGTACCTCATTTATTTTCCATGCTGCTGTTTTTCAACACTCTCTTTTGCTAACTCCTCCCTATTAGTAAGGATGTTTTAGTGGATTGTCTTCCTGTAGTTCTAGTGGCCATGGAACTCTCTAATGACACTGCTGTATGAGCTCAGCCCCTAATACAGCATTCTACCTAATGGCTGGAGAACGAAAGTCATCCCTTCTGTCAGAGAGTCAATGAAAATGTCCAGTTTTGATAACTGTGAAGCCCAATCACTTTAGTAAGAGTTCCCAATATAATTTGGTCATGAATACTAGATCCTAACATATTTGAGCCAAGTTGATGTGTTTGGAAGGGATCTCAAGGTAGTGTATGTGTGTGTGTGTGTGTGTGTGTGTGTGCATTTATGTGCATCAGATAACATTGAACTCACTCAAAAAATGTGGAAAAGATTTTATTTGATTCACCGTACCAAACTTCTTCTGCTGTTGTCTTTATTCTAACCAGCAATTTTAAGTGGCTTTATGTGATGGTAGCCATATGTGATGCAATAGATTTTTTAAAACAATATTCTTTAAATGTCAAAATAGGTTGTAGAAAATGAAGATAATTGGTGTTAAATGGTAAAAAAAGCCTAATAACTTTGAAATATTTCTGTTAAGAGGCTTTTTGAAATGTGCTTTTCCTGACAGTCCACAACCCTTGGATATCCTTATTCACTACAAGTAGTAAGTATGATGGTTGTACTCATTGTGCATTAACTTAGTTGAAATGAGAGTGGTGAAGAATCCCCATTAACTAAAGTACAACTGAATTTAAATTCAGTCTGAGGACCTGCAGTGCTAGTGTAGTCCAAAGGCTGGGCAAGTTGTTACAAAGGCAAGGTTTAGTCTTTACCAGTAACAAAAACAGAGCTCATTAGAAAGTCAGTCTGCATACGTGAAACTGGACGTGAATAAACTACGGCGTCTTTTTTCTTTCTGTTGTCTGGACACATGCCCCACTCCCCACTCCACTGGCAAGGAGACTGTGCCTTGGCTTTCCTTATGAAATCATACCTATCAACCACTTACCAAGGTGTATCAAACCCCTAGTGTTCACAAAACATTTTTTCATTTTTAGTGTGGCTAGCACTGTACTTACCACAATGTTCAGAAGTTTATGCAGGGTGGTACAAGGAGAAGGCCATTAGACTTTCAAGGAAGAGACCTTGAGTTTAAAGTTGGAATCTGTGGCACACATAATCATGTTACTGCCTGAGGCCCAGTTCCTCCTTCTGTGCAGCAGGGAAAATAGAGCAGAAATTATATTATAATTAATTATATTATATTATTCATTTTTTAATCCTTACCTGAAGATATGTTTTACTGACTTTAGAGAGAGAGACACATTGATGTGGGAGAGAAATATTGATCAGTTGCCTCTGGTACATGCTCAGGCTGGGGAATCAACCCCACAACCTAGGAATGTTCCCTGACTGAGGATCTAATGTACAGTCTTTGGGTGTGTGGGATGATGCTCCAACCAACTGAGCTGCCCAACCAGGGAGAAATACACATATTTCAGGAAGCTCTATCTAAAAACCAGGTGGAAATGAAGCATTTTATTGAGCTCTTTGACTTGCTTTTAATCTTGAATACTGTCTCTAGACTTCTCAGTATAGCTCCTGGTGTAAATGTGAATGCTACCAATAGAACATTGAGTGTAGGTGTTTTCCATATAGCTTGGGAAGTTCTGTATGATAAACACAAATCTAAACGGCTTTCTTCTCAGCTTTACATGTTGTCTGGGTGTGTCCCTTCTGTTGTTCTAAACCTCACCCTTGCTCAATTTCAATCACTTCTCCAGTGGTTTCTCAATCTCTTCAAAGTCTGATAAGTGTGTGCTTGCTATAACTTCTCAAGGGTTGATTTTGAGTTACTCTCCTCTGCTTTCAATTTCCTTTCCTCACTGTTACTGAAAAATTCATCTTTTAGGGTCTTAGGAGGACATGACAGTGTACTGAATCCTTGGAAAACAATTGTAAAATACACAGAAAGTTGGAAAAGAAAGTGACGAGAAGAAGGAAAGGAGGATAGAGAAGAGGAGGTAGCACATTCTCTAGTGATGAAACCAAAGTTTATGCAAAGTTATACGGATATATAAGCCATGCTAAGTACTCTGATTTTTTTAAAGATTTTATTTATTTATTTATCTTTAGAGGGGAAGGAGAGAGGAAGAGAAACATCAATGTATGGTTGCCTTTCATGCATCCCCTGCTGGGAGTTGGCCTGCAGGGAACCTGACCTGCAACCCAGGCATGTGCCCTGACTTGGAATCAAACCATGATCCTCTGGTTCGCAGGCCTGTGCTCGATCCACTGAGCTACACCAGCCAGGGCTACTCTGATTTAACTGGAATAGGAGTGCAGGTTTGTAACGGGACTATGGAAGAACTGTCGCCAAAGCAAGAGAGCAACACAGCCAGATTTGTGTGTTAGATAAAAGGCTGTGACTGAAGCCCTGGCTGGTGTAGCTCAGTGGACTGAGCGCGGGCCTGCGAACCAGAGGATCGCGGTTCCATTCCCAGTCAGGGCACATGCCTGGGTTGTAGTCCAGTTCCCTGCAGGCCAACTCCCAGCAGGGGACGCACAAAAGGCAACCATACATTGATGTTTCTCTCCCTCTCTCCTTCCCCTCTAAAGATAAATAAATTTAAAAAAAAAAAAAAAAAGGCTGTGACTGAAATGTGGAGCATACATTGGCGATGGGGAACAGGGAAAATCTGCAAAACTTCCAAAGCTTATTGACCACTCTACCTCCTTAGTATCTCCTCATTTATGAAATAATCCAAAAAGATGGAGAAAAGGTTGCCCTTCTCCTCTCAATTTGGTGCAAAACATTGTATCAGAGTTCTCTGTTCTACATAATATTACCTGGATAAAGAAAGGGGCGTACTTTTAAATTCAGTACAGCCACACTACCTTATCTAGTGATGGGACTATCACAATGAACAATGACACTGTTAATACTATGATACAAACAATTAAAATGATCTTGATATTGATATTCTGATATTAATTTAAATGAGTTGAAACTCTCATACCCACCTAATAAGTAAAATTATTTTTCCAGTAACAAGTTATTTGAGTTCCCAGAATTATTTTCCCTAATCTTTATCGTAATTGGAAAGCCTGGTTTATATCAGTATCTTGGGATGTCTGCTCCTGTGCAAGTAAAAACCTTGTTAAGAAACATGCTACCACTTGGGTCAATACTGAGGACGCTAAAGGACAGCTGTTACTCCTGCTAAGTGTGTTTCCTAGAAATGTCATGAACTATGATGATAATGGGCAGCTTTCACGCAAGCAAATGGCTTCTTTCTAACAGGTGTAGGTGGCATTTGAACTCTGACCTTCCAAGGCTATATACTCTCTGAGTGTTTCTAATCTTACATAGTTTAAATAGACTCTATTAAAATACAGAAGATGAGTATGTTTTCAGTATTTCAAGCAACATAAATGCACTCACAGACACTTTACAAGTGATATCTCTTTTCTGAAGTGACAGAAATCACTAGAGAGCAAGAAGACGGTGCTGAGGCATTCTGCTTCCCAGTCTGCACTTTTCTCATAGTCTCCTGAGACACATGTTGTACTCACCTAAATGAATAAATAATGTAATGAGTGTAAAACATGTCTCAATGTATCTTTCATCTAATTTACTGAAAACTGTCACTGACAATGTTACAAAAATATTATTTTATGATATCACCTAAAGTGTAAAGTATGTTTCTAACTGCATTATATTATATTATGGCTTACTGGTGTACTAGGGCAACCATAATAAAGTGCAGAAACTGGGTGGCTTAAAACAACAGCCATTATCTCATAACTTTGGAGGTTAGAAGTCCAAAACCAAGGCTTTGGACAGCTAGCAGGGCTATGCTATGTCTGAAGCCTTTAGAGAAGGATCCTTCCTTGCTTTTCCCAGGTTCTGGTAGCTCCAGGTTTTCTGTGGCTGTGACAGCAGGACAACTTTCTTCTGCCATTTTCAGAAGGCTGTCCTCTCCCTGTGCATTTCTACATGGTCGTTCCTCTGTGATATGCGTGTCCAAATGCCCTTCTTCTTTTAAAGACACCGGTCAAATCGGATTAGAGGTTCACCCCATTCCAGGAATACCTCATGTTAACTAATTACATCTGCAACAAGTCTGTTTTCAAATAAGGTCACATTTTGAGGTACTTACTGGGGTTAGGGCTTTCAACCATTACATGGGGCCTCTAAATCCTTCGTGGCCCAGCCTTCAGCCAACTGCCATCTTCCGCATCTGTCTCTCTCCGTGTTTACTATACGCACTGGCTGCAAGAAGTCACTCGTCACTTACAGACCTTATCGAACACTCTTATGTCCCTGGTTCTAGTACTTGCTCTTCTCATGGCTGGAATGTCCCTGTCTTTTCCCTTTCTGCCTGGTAAATTCTTAATTAGCTCACCATTGTTTCAAATATTGCCCCCTTTATGAAAATTTTCTATGTTTTTTCCAGAAAAAACCCAGCAATGTACCCTGTATGTCTTCCCTGCTTATTCACCTTGGACAGATACCAAACACATTACATTGGATTTCTATTGTCTATGGATTCGCCTGTATTCCCCCTAAGCTATTAACTCTTGGAGGGCACTACCCACACCTTCCATCTTTGATACCTGGTAAAGTGACAGACCCACAGTAGACATTTAATAAATGTTAAACAAATAAGAAAGGGCCCCTCCTCTATATATTGAAATATGAGAAAATGATGACAGGAGCCCAGAAGCAAATCTTGTGCCCATGGGACATTCAAGTCCCACTCAATCTTTTCTATGTTTGACTAATAGAGAGCTTCTGCCAGTCCTCCTCACAACAGTCAGTCATAAGAAAAGTCTTAAAGCATCATAAGATTTCCCAATCTGGTGGCCAAACCTGTGGTCACTTAAAGGGCAGCAACAGATGTCTACAGTTCCCAAACTGGTAGTACCTTGTCAGGCTGAGTTTGAGTGAATTCTGTTTACTTACTAACTGCCAGCAGAGAAGGTGACCTTTGCTGCCTGAAATAAAGAAGTGAGTTTTGCATGAGCCATATGACATACTGATTGTACCAAGAACTAGAAAAAAATCCATGTTTTTCCCCTATTTATTATTTTGTAAAGAAAGTTTCTTTTTTCATTCAAAGGAGAAGTGGTAGTTTTCTGAGGCAGCATCTCCCTAATGATGAGTTGCTAAGTTCAAGTCAGGCTCTACTCATCATAGAATTAGTGGGCCGGGGTTTAGCAGAGATCGGAACAATACAATTTTGTTTCAATAGGTAAGAATGTATTTTCTTTAAGTGAAGGATTTGCAGAAAAGCTCACAGGCTCAGAATTAGACGTCCTGGAATGAGGACATCAGTTAGTAGAAGAAGAAATTCAAATAGTTTCCCATATGCATAAATTTGTGATCAGTACTTCATAAGAAAGCTGTTAGAGTAAAATAATTTATGTTAAAAGGTCTCCAGGCCATAAGAAAAAATATTATATAAATCAATAGTAGATCATTACCATCATTAAGAAGGTATGGTGACATGTCTTATGGATTTTTCCATACAGGAGAAAGTATTTTTTAAGTGGTTTATGGTGTCTCAAAATTTTTTAAAGATTTTTTTCTGATAATGTCTAGTTAAACACTCATTCTGCCTTGCCATATCCCGTTTGGTTTTGAGGGGTGTGAATTGAGATTTTTATCTTGATATTTGTTAATTCAAGAAGGTGGTATGCAAACCTATAGTCGTGAGTTTATTCCTCCATTAAACAAACACTTTCTGAGCCTTTCTCTATGCCATGTTCTGTGTCAAAGCTAGCAATATCACTTCTCTTTGCCTTAGAGGTAAACCAACCAACCAACCAAACAAAAGCAGAAAAACCTATCAAGCACCTATATGTATTTAGTTGGAAAAGGCCCTCTGTGAAGGTAGTATGGAGGCTGATCATTAAGGATGACAAGGGCCCAGCCATATGAAAAGCACTTCAAGCAGAAGAGAGAGCTTGGCCAAAAGCCCAAAGTGGAGAGCTGAATGGTGTCCGAGCACAGAGAAAAGAACAGCGTGATAGAGAAAGAAAGGAGGAGAGTGCAGGACAGACAGAGGCCAGAGATCCAGGCCTTCCTAGTCACAGGAAATGGTGGAGCTTGTTTTAAGTGCAATCACATATCCATAGTTAAATGCTTGTCACCATAGCTAAGTGAAAAGCAGAACTGAATTTCTCTGTAGAAATTTCCCCTGGCTGGTGCCTGGGAATAAGCAGCATATTCAAATGTCATTATAACACATGGCAGTGAGGGAACATCAGATTAAACTAGAAATGACATATGATGTGCAGGCTTTGAA
The DNA here is from genome assembly GCF_014824575.4 of Sturnira hondurensis. NCBI lineage: Eukaryota > Metazoa > Chordata > Mammalia > Chiroptera > Phyllostomidae > Sturnira > Sturnira hondurensis. Next base: position 24,752,300 of record NW_028083059.1, on the reverse strand, counting down.
AGTCAGAGGTTGGACGTGATATCAGGAAGTTGGGTCACACTGTGACCACATCTAAATGAGAGTGGGTCTTGCTTGAATCTCTAAGAAATTCATATTCTTCATCTTTGTATGTGAAGGAGAGTGAGTGAAAATAGCATTTGTTACAAGCTTCTCTGTGTTAGAAATTTTATCCTATGGTCTTATTTAATCCCAACAACAGTCTTACAGGGAAATACTACTTTTCTTTCTACCAATGAGGAAACTGAAACTCAGGTCAAGTGCTGGAGCCAAGTTTACATGGCTTGGCTGAACTCAAACTTGTGTCAGTCCTCTGAAGTCCACACATGCTAATTCCACCACAGGGCCTCCATTGACGGGTGGCACAAGGAAAAGGGGGCCTGGGCCAGGATTGTAGAGTAGAGGACAAGTCACCAGAATGTAGGGACCACTTTGGGTAGTTAGAATTCCATGCCCTTAAAAACAAAAGAGGGAATTTGATTTCTCTCCGACTAGTTGTTAGTTTTCAGTTAATTCATTTTCTTGAGCTTCTGGGAACATATGTAAGCTTGGCTATTTGGTTTACCATACTACTTGATTGACATAAAAAAAACAATGGACTTTTCTTTCATTTTTCACCGTATAGTTACAAAAGTTATGAAATGTTTTCTTATTAGAAAGAAAAATGGAATTTAGTTGCAGGTAACATACTTGCAAAATCCTGTAAATGATTACCTGAGTTTTCCCTTCCCAGAAATGACAAATACAGATGCTTTCAAGCTAGAATGCAAGAGTGTTTTCAAGAAGCTGTGCCTCACTGTGGCTTCACGCTTTCTGTGGAAACTTCGCTTCTTGTGTGTTGGGTTGGCGAGTGTACTTTGTGCCTATTTACAACATACCCGGGCTCTTAAGAAGCTCTTCCATTATGCTTTGTACGAAAAGGGAAAGATAGAATTTCATCTAAATAAACATAAACATATATACACATACATGTATAAACATTTATGTGTACCTATACACATATATATATGTATACATGTGATGTGTATATGTTTTCATAACATTATGAAATTTGATTTTCCACGGTAAACATTTCTTACGTTAAAAGTCTATCCCAATCATACTCTGTTTATTTTCTTTGGTTATTCATTCTATTCATTAAACTGATATGCAGTTAAAGTTTTTTATTTTATAATTATATTGTAGTCAAATTTGAGGGGATTAAAATCACACAAGGGGTTTTGATTGTTTAAATAAATAGGCTGTACAATTACTATCTTTTGTAGTTTTCCAGCACTGGCATAGTTTCAAATGGTAAGCTCTAAAAAATAATCTGTTCACTCCTGAATCTGCTATAAATTTTTCTGATGAGTGAAGGTAGAAAGGAAATATAATTTTCTTCTTCCTGTTTAAGAATAGCTTTTCTGAAGAGAGGAAGTCCACATGTATCTCTTCAGCGACACTTTATTAATTACATTTTTCTTCAGTGGGCAAAGGCAGGAATCATGGTCTATCGATCAGCAGTCTACCTTCCTCTTATGCTTCTGGAGAAAGAAGTATGAATTAAGTAGGGGATTTTACCAGTACGTGTGAAGAGTACTGTGTTCAGATAAAAGGTAATTGGAAAAAATGATGTGAAGTTGGTTCAATCTGTTCTGTCAGGGTTGTACTACAAAGAGAATTTTCTTTCAGCTACGACGGAAGATGCACACACAGCACAGGTGATACTGAATTGCATTCTTAATTTAAAAATTACTTGGAAGCTTTTTAATAGAATTTTAAGCATTTTATTATTTTATATTACCTATAAAAATGAAAAGACAAACTATTTCACAGGATACTGTAGGTTTGAGCTTGGGAGAAGATCTGAAAATGTAGAGAGAGCAATAGCTGAAATGTGACAATGAGCTCCCAAAGAAACACTTCATGTGGGTGTTTCTGCCGTCTTCCCACGATGCATGCTAGTAGACATGCTAGTATGTCTTAAATCGGTTTTATGTAATTAGCGACGTGCTCCGTATAATTGGGAGTTTATCAAATAAGATAAACGGATGCAAATATTTCAGAGGGCTGAGTGGAAAAGGAGAGTCAGAGCTGGATAAAATGTGAAGAAATATAATTGGCCAAAGTTCACTTTGCTTAAATATGAGGCCTGTCCAAAAAGTATCCAGCCTCACAATATGAAAAATAGAGACATTTATTGAAGATGATACAAGACACAAGAAACACTGTACATAGGAAAATGATACCTGAGGCCCCTGCAAAAGCACTGTAGGCACTTTGGGACCTCACACGGCTCTTCCAATCACCATCAGCTGACCCATTGCATTTTTCTGAATCTCATCAACAGTCTAAAGTCTCTTCTCTTTCAAAGGTGATTTTAGTTTTGGGAAAAGCCAGAAGTTGCAGGGTGCCAAATCTGGGCTATAGAGTGGCTGAGTCACTTGGGTGACTTGATGTTTCACAAAAAAACTATGCATGAGACGTGATACATGAGTGGGTATGATGTCACAATGAGGCTGCAATCACCAGTTGCCCATATTTGCAGCCTTCAGAATCATCTGAATAGTTTCCACAAAGAAATATTCAAACTTAATGCAAAATTCGATATAGATTTTTTTACTTTACTCATTCAATCATTTTGAATGCAATGACCATACAGTACACACATGCTCACTTAACAGTGTTTACTGCCCCCAATGACTGGTAGAATGAAGTGGTATAGTTCATGCATGCACATTCCAGTCCACTCTCCTTGGGTGCCAGGTTACATCCATGTTGTGCAGACTGCTATCATTATATTGAGCGGCTGGGCATTTTCCTGACAGACATAGTATATTATCCACACACATTTACTAGACACAAACCCATAGAAACAAAGACATGATGAAAGGATAGGAGAATAGATGCCAACTAGTGTTTGGAACAGTGGAAGGTGAATGGAGGACTGGAGTGAGTGGCAACCTCAGGACCTGCAGAAGAGGGTGCTGCAATGTGTGGGTCAATGTGTACCACAGACTCCCTGAGAGCTTATACACTTGAAGGCTGCAAGAAAACTAATCCCTCTCCTCCAAAGCCTCCCTAGGACATGAAAGAATTAACACCTAAATGCTTTCAGGGACTAGAACTCCAAAAACTGCCATTTGAGGGTCTTCTGATGAACTTTCTTTTCACCAGGAAGATGGGACCATCCACCCATTTACACAGAGCTTCCCGGTCTCGATTTTCATAGCATGCTCTGAGTGATGTATCAACAGCCAAGATCACTAGGTATTTGAATAAAGCCACAAATATGAAAGACAGAGATCAAAGTAAACAGAAGAACGATATGGGAAAGAAACAAAGGCAAGGCAGGAGACAGAAGGAAAATTATAAAAATGATAACTGATAAAGAAAACATATTTTCTTTCTTTTTTCTTTCTTTCTCTTTCATATATGCCATTCACTTTTTAATTAGAGTATTTTATTTAATCCTAATAGGAATCCCTTTAAAATATTTAATATCTTAAAATACATCCATGCGATAAAAGCTAAAAAACTAGAAAATAACCTATGTCCATTATGCTGAAATCTCATCCCATCTCCCTGATTTCCTCCACCCAACTAAATCATACACAAAATGTTGTGTCTCTCATTCTCTTATTTGATGTTTTGAAAAGCTGTAAATGTGGGTTTTTAAAAAAGCATTATGCTATATTTAATTCTTTTGGATATTTCTTTTCACCTAATTTTGTATTTCCAGCAGTCATCTATATTGCTGCATGTCAATTGATTTTATTCATTTTCACTGCTTTATTTTAAAAACTCTCTTTATGAAATGAGACCAGAAAGAACTTTTACAAAATAAAACATTAGTGAAATACTTTTAGAATAATTAGAAAAAACCAATGGAATTTATAGAACAAAAACAGTAAGCCTTCTGGTCAAGGCAGGGGTATAGGTGAAGTGGTACTTGCAGACTCCCACAGCCACATCAAAATTGTATCTAAACTACAAACAACCCCGACTCAGAAAACCTGAAATCTGGCTGAACAGACCTCTTACAACTAAGATGTTAAGAAGCCACATGGAGACTAGTAGGAAGGGCAGAGACTCAGAATGGGCAGGTCCCACGACTATGTGTGGCGGTTAAAAATCGGAAGGGATATCTCAGCTTAGAAGGTCCCCCCGAGAAGTGAGGTATCCCAGACACACACCAGGTGCCCCAGATCAGGGTTCCCATGCCAGGAAGAGAAGTCCCCATAACTTATGGCTATAAAAATCAGTAGGGATCATGGCTGAGTAAGATAGAGCAGTGGTCCCCAATCATTTTGGCACCAGGAACAGATTTCGTGGAAGACAATTGTTCCACAGACTGAGAGAGGGGAACAGAAGGCAGAGCTCAGGAAGTAATGCAAGTGAAGCTTTGCTCGCTCACCTCCTGCTGTGTGGCCCAGTTCCTCACAGGCCATAGAGCAGATCCAGTCTGTGGCCTGGAGATGGGGGACCCTGGAAGTAGAGGACTTCTAAGTCCCAGGCATTCCTCTTAAAAAGCCCACACATGGAGCTACTCAGATTCCCTTGCTTTGAGCTCCAGCACTGGGGTAGCGCTCAAAAGGCACCAGGGAAATACAGGGAAGAATCGAATTGTTTGGCATCAGGGTGAGAGTTGGGGGGAAGCTTTGTCTCAGACACAGTGCTGACAGAGGCCACCGTGCCTTTTCTGTGACAACAGAGCTGGCAGGCAGGCACCATATCTTAATCTCCATCAGTTTAGATCGCATTGTTTGCCCTACCCTGGTGATTCCCGGAGAACCTTCCCCCCACAAATTGCAGGCCCATGAAAGCTATTTCCAGTGGCTTTTCCATATGAATGGCCTGTGTTGGCTCATGTTTCAGACTAAGATCTCTCAAACAAGCATCATCAGACTTCACATTGGTGTGCCCCATACCTCTCACTCGTGACCCCAGGCCCACCACAAGCAGTAACAGGCCTTGCTTCACACCTTGGTTTCTCCTGGAAACTTCTTGCCCAAGACAAGTAATAGCCATCTACAGATTGCTTTGTAGCTCCTGATGGGTGGCCCCAGGCAGAACACAGGTGGTAGCTGACCTTGGCCTGTACTTCCCTAGAGGCCGCACCACCAACACACCTGGTAGACAGCTTCAGACTACATGGAAGCACCATGAAACCACAAGCAACAAACTCAAGCAACAAATGCTCCACAAGCAACAAGCTCAAGGGGTAGACTCAGCAGATACATGAAATCTACAGAAGTTAGTTCTGCCCCATGGGATGGGCTCCTGCATAGGTGATCCTCCAAAGAAGTCACTTGTCACAACAAGCCCTTGAAGATGATTGACCTATGGGTAAATCCCTCCCAATAGTGGGTCAGCAGTAATCAAGACTCAGCTGCAACAGGAGGGTGTACACAGCCAGCATAGGGGACCACAATTAGAGTGACTATTTTATGTAATTGAGGAGGCTATGCCACTGGACCCTACAGGACACCTACTATACTAGGTCACACTACCATACCTGGGAAACATAGGAGCTCTACCTAAAACATACAAACACACAAGAAGGTTGCCAAAATGAGAAGACAAAAACATGTCCCAAATAAAAGAAGAGAACAAAACTGAAAAAAGAGCTAACCAAATTGGAGACAAACAATCTCCTAGATGCAGAGTTCAAAACACTGGTTATAAAGATGCTCAATTAACTTAAAGATAGAGAAGATGAACTTAGAAAGATGGGAAACATAAAAAGAGAACTAGAAAATGTAAAAAAAAAAAAAAACCCAGACAGAAATAAAGAATACATTAACTGGATTCAAAGATCAATAAGATAAGGATGCAAAAAAAAAACCCAATAGAATAACAACAACAGCAAAAAAGAAAAAATAAGGGTAGTATAAGGAACATCTGGACTACTTCACACATACCAACACTTGCATTGTGTGAGAGCCAGAAGAAGAGAGCAAAGAATTGAAAATCAGTGTAAAAAATATAGTGATGTAAAAAGTTCCCTAACCTGGTGAAGAAAATAGACATATAAGTCTAGGAAGTACAAAGGTTTTTAAGATGAATCAAAAGAGGCCCCCCCAAAAACACATCATAATTAAAATGTCAAAGGTTAAAGACAAACAAGGAATCTTAAAGACAGCAAGAGAAAAATCAGTAACTCACCTATAAGGGAGTTCCCATAAGACTGTCAGTTGATCTCTTAACAAAGTTTGCGGGCCAGAGGGGATTAGAGAGAAATATTCAAAGTGATGAAAAGCAAGGACCTACAATTAAGAGTACTCTACCCAGCAAAACAATTATTTAGAATCAAAGGACAGATAAAGAGGTTCCTAGACAAACTCCTACAAAACTAAAGCAGTTTATTACTACCAAGCCAGTATTAAATAAAATGTTGAAGGGTCTTCTTTAAGTAGAATAATAAGAAAGATAAATTAAAAATATGAACAATAAAGTGGCAATAAACACATACCTATCAACAATTAAATGTAAAAAACAAAATAAACAAGCAGAACAGAAACAAAGAATATTTCAATGATTGCCAAATGGGAGGGGTCTTAGAGGAAAGGTAGAAGAAGTGAAGGGATTAAATACAAACCGGTTGTTACAGAATTAAGTTGTCATGGGAATATAAAGTACAGCATAGGGAATACAGTCAATAATATTCTAATAACTATGTACGGTGTCAGATTGATGTGAGATTTATTAGGATGATCACTTAGTAAGTTACATAAAGTCTAATCACTGGGGTGTACACCTGAAGCTAATACAATATCGTATACCAATTGTAATTGAAAAATTACAAATTATAAAATAAAGAACTTGCAAATTATGAAACCATTGTCTCAAAGGTTGACAATAAGCCCTTGAATCAGTTAAAATATAGAGTTGGCTTAATATTTATTGTAAATATAATTATGAAACTATGTAGGTGACAAAAATAAATATTGGAGGAGATATTCTTAACAAAGCAATGGAAGAGAATATATAGCTATTTCAAAATGATTGGCTAATGAATAAAATTATGTACAAAACAAACCAAAAATATTTTTAAAAGTGGAAAGCATAGAAATATAATAGAGTGATAGTATCAGTCAAAAATGTTTAACATTGATTGGACTAATTATATTTCCAGAAAGACAAAACAGAGAGAGAGAGATGAAGAATTTATCACAGAAACACAAAGGTTATGGGTTTCCAGTTTGAAAATCATTGAGTGAGCAGTACAGAGAATGAAAAAATACCCATATCAAGAATAAAAGGAAACTACAATGAGGGGGGCAGTGGGGAGAGAGAGAGAGAGATCCTTATACCATAAGCCAGAAATTACAATGACATTAGAATTCTCAACAATAACTCTGGAGGATAGCAGACATTGGAGAGACCTCCTGTATTCTGAGGGAACATGAGGCTAGAATCCTATTTCATGTTAAAACAGTATTCAAATGCAAAGAATCTAGAACAAGCACCTAGAACAGGAGTGTCAAACTCATTTTCATCGGGGGCCGCATCAGCCTCCCGGTTGCCTTCAAAGGGCCGAATGTAATTTTAGGACTGAATAAATGTAACTGCTCCTTAACAGTTAAGAGAGGGTTAGAACCAGGTGCCAGGCAGACAAAACAAGATGGAGGGCTGGATTTGGCCTGCAGTCCTTGTGTTTGCCACCTGGGACCTGGGACATTTCTCCTAGGGAGGTGTGTTTCTGCAGCTGAGAGAGTAACAAAAATGATAATGTGAGATTCAAGTCAGAGTGAGTCCAAACCAAGAAAAGATTGAGAATTTCCATTTTCATTTTAGCATCAGTACTACATACTTACATAAAAACTGAACCACCCTGGAAGAAAAAATCTAAAATACTGGAGAATTTGAAATTATAAGTAAAATGTGTGAACTTAAACATTTAAAACAAGTAGGTTGATATATTTGTTGAGGCATTTATCTGGGATACATTAACACCACACAGGGGACCAACCATAGCTGAGAAAGCATAAACTCCAGAAAGGGACAAAGGAAACATAAAGCACTACGCACAATTTCACTTATTCGTGAACATTATTAAAAAATAATGACTAATGGTTCAACTGAATAATTTATAAGGGAGCTGGAGAATGAAAATACTGTAAAATCCTCAAGGACAAAAACAGGAATCATTAGATAATATCTAATACATAAATCAAGAAAGTACAAGCCTATCATGTAGAAAAATGAATCTAACTAATGAGAAAAATGATTTTAATACTAGAGGGATCAGAAAAAGAATTGAAATAATAAGTCTGGGAGTAGAAAAAGATGTGACAGGGAGCTTCTGTTTTTTAATCTCTTAGGGTAAGCATTTTAATTTTTTACCAAAGTTAAAATGATACTGAGAAGTGTTGAGGGGAAAAGTGTTACAGAGATGTGACAATTATGACCACAATTTGGTGTTACTTTGAGGCAAGAGACACTGGTCAAATTAATAGCCAAAGGGCAAGAGAATAATAAATACTTTTTAGAAACATAAATTGGGGAGCTATAGCTCCACATCAAGGACAAAATAGAATACATTTATAGTAGTAACTTCGAAAATAATATTAGTTCATACACGGATACCTTACCCGAAAGCCATGAGCAGGAAACTTCAGAACTGAAGGAATTGTATACAGTGTGGACAAGTCTAATCTGTGACCCCAAGCTGATTTATATAAGCAGGAGATTAGAGAAAATAATTATTTAAACTGGTATCAAGGGGGCTCTTCATTTTTTTTAGAATCACAAAAGGTGGCTTGAGTTGCAGGAGGGAAATGAAGTGGTAGCAGGTTTGTTCTGTGGTTCTGAGTCTTGATTAAAGAAGAGGGTTCTAGGTTGGTTGCCTATTTACTGGTTTCAAATTTTTATACACATGTATTGATTGAAACATTCTCTTCAACTCTTACCCAGCCTTAACCATTCCTGGCCTTATGGCCAAATAAATTCTGTGTCATGCCAGGTCTTCAGGTATGCAAAGCATAACTATGATATAGAGTGATGTTTACAAGTTGAGGCTTTGGATTGAATCCTAATTCTACAACCTCCCAGATGTGCAAATTGGACACACTACCTAACCTCACCTGGAAGTCGAAAATGGTAATGTTAGTACTGTGAAGATTTTGTGACGATTACATGGCAAACATGTATAAAGCACACAGCACAATACCAGGATTTAGTAATAAGCACTTAAAATGATAGTGATTTTTTTAGGCTTCCAGTCAAGATAGTAACACAGGCAGACATGGCTCACCTCTTCACATAACCACATCAAAATTATAACTAAAATATAGAACAACCATCACTCGGGAATGTCAGAAGTCGAATTGCCCTGAAGTCTGGTAACTACAGCTGAAGAAACCATTGAGACTGGTAGAAGGGGTGCAATGCAGACCAAATTGGCCCTTTGGTCTGCATTTGCACCCCTTTGCACCATGTGAATAAAAATTCAGGAGGGATATCTTGGGAGCAAGGAGTCCCAGACCCTCACCCTGCCCCCCAACCCAGGATTCCAGTGACAGGAAGGTAAGTCCCCACAACTTCTGGCTGCTAAAACCAGAGGCTGCTGGAGCCCTAAGTAGTTCCGCTTAGGAAACTGACACACAGACTCACCTACTCAGACTCCCTCCGTCTGAGCCCCAACAGGGGTGACAGCTTGAAGGGCACCAGTGGTACACAGGGAGAGACTGAAGTGTCTGGCGTCTGGGCAAGCAGAGGCCACTGTCCCTTTGCTGAGCCCTCTCCCCAACAGAGCCGGTAGGCTGGTGCCATATCTGAGACTCCATCAACCTGGCCAACACTGTGTGATCCACCCTGGAGATCCACAGAGGCTCTACCCCACCTAACTTATGGGCACACCCAAGCTATTCATTTTAGACCATTCATTTTAGGCCATTGGTGCTTCTTATTTATCTCAATTCTCTATTTCCTCTACAACTAAGACAATGAGATAATGTGCTACATCATCTCTGTAGGAATTTAAAATAAGAAATAATGTTATAGGGTCAGGCTCTCTCCCAAGAGGTCTCACAAGAGATACAGGGACTCACCAGCTATTCTTCTCTCTCCAAAACATCATGTTTTGAGCACACAGAGTCAACCCTTGTTTTGGGACACATGCTAATTAACCACAATGGCAATTGCTCTATAGTGAGAAATAGCAATTGCAGGGCTTCAGGAACGTGATATTCTGTGACTAGTGCTCAAATCACTTGATTCACCTATCTCCATGTGATGAATCATCTTGTCAGGAATATCAAGATACTAAAAGTCTGTCAAAGCTCTCTCTTTCTTGAGCTCAGCAGCTTGAGTGGATACTATTAATATTTGCCTCTTGACATTTTGGTATCCTTTATCTGACCACACATGTCATATGTTCCCATTCAAACAATACCCAACACCATGGTTTATGATAAAAAAAAAAAAAAAAAACCTCTGCCCTTCTGTCTAGTGGCATTTTGAATCTTCATGCCACAATTTTGCAGCATGGCCAAGAGGATTTTATGGAAAATTGGGATACTCTCCATGACCACAGCTAAATGAATAATGTATAGGCAGCCAGTCTTGTGGGTTTTGAAAAGACTATTCTTAACTTTTTTTTTCCCACTTGGGGACTTTCTACCAGTATGACTGTCACCTTATTTAAAAAGCAATACCCAAGTGCTTTATTTTAAATAAATTTACATTAAAAGCATAATTTTTTTAGATTCTTTAGGGTTTGTGTAAGTTTCTAAGTCAGCTTCTGGTTGTATTTCATCTCTTCCACCTGTATTTTATTTGATGATTGTCTAAAGAAAGAAAAGAGGAAAGCAAGTATGAATCCTTCTATTTGTACTATATCTTGGGTGTTTTGGGTAAATTTATTTCAGGGTTGGGTATTAGAAAAAAATGTGTCTTAGGCTGAAGGTCTAAGTGATTAATACATTTGACCTAATCATGGCGGTTTGTTCACTCTTTCAAATGAATCGGCTTTGAAAACAAAGGAAGAACATCTCTCCTCCTTCCCACCAGTAAGTGTGCCTGCTGGACTCCAGCTGGGGCAGTATGCTACTATACTACCCCTGTGTTCCGGTGTCAGGTTTGTTCCTTCCTTGTACCCGCCAAAGTGGACACAAACAATTGCGTGATTCCAAAGACATCTCTAGTTAATTCCATCTGGTGGGAGACCAGAAACTTTGTAAATCGATGGTTTGATATTACTGCAAAGAGAAAAAGGGCCTAGGAAAAAAAATACTCATTTCTGTTACCTTCCTTTTCCTATATAAGGCAGAATGACACCACTCCAGCTTTCCTAAGTGGTTTTGGTATTACAACTATCACTGCTAGTGAATGTGTAAGAACTCCGTAGTGAAACTCAGGCAAGGCACCATATCATAAGGAGAAATTTGTAGGTAATAATTCATTTTTATGTAAACTTGATATAGGTTCTTGAAAGAAAATTAATTCTTTTAATAAATATACTTAATTTCAAGATTTTTTTTTGGAAAAACAAACCTCAGTGGTTCCCCTTCTTTATACACCCTGTTAGTGTGATTATAATTTTCTCTTCTTCCAATTTTTTCTGCAAAGCTTGAGTTCATCACTCCCTAGAGCAAGTGACTGGGGCAAATTATATACTTTTTCAACTAACAAGACATCAGAAGAGATTTCAAGAGCTTGGGGAAGGGGCTGCATCTCTTACTCAAAAGGATTAGTAGAGAGAGACTCCAGAGACAGAATGGCTAAATAACTTCAGAATCTGAAAAATATGTGATTCATAAGGAAGCCACCCTCCCCCAAACCTCTTCACCCCACCATAGGCTTAGGGGAACATTCATCCTGCCATTTCTCTATAACCCCCCCACTTCTAAACAAGGACGTGTTTTTCTCTACCGTATGATAACAAAAATCTAGATATTTAGAGGAGGGGCCATGCCTAGTACGTTGTGTATGGCTATATGGCTTTGAAAGGAATATCTGAATTATTGAGTAAAGAACTACATCGAATTTCATTAGATTCCAGTATGTATTAGCTCATGGAAATCCTGGCGGGGATAGATTTGTATAATAGTGTAGGATCTCTACTTCTAACAGGCTATAAACAGGCAAGAACACATACCCCCACTGTCCTTCTTTCTATAAGTTTCTCTTTCCCAATTTCTAAAGAGGAGCCTGCTCAGAAGGGGCCAGAAAGAAGAAAGGAACTGTCGAGGCTAAATTGCTTTCATGATTTACTTTGATTTTTCTGTATCATAAGTGACTAAATTCTGTACATTCTGTACATCTGAATGGAATACGATCTATTCTATTTTGCATCGTTCATTTCAAATTGTATTCCATGATAACAATTTTATTTCTTATTTTTCAAGTTCTTAAAAGATGTCTTTCTGTTTTTCTCCTCCAACAATGTATTTGAGGTAAGGTCAGAAGCATTTTCCATTTATATATAGTTACTAAATAGCTTTTCCTGATGGCTGCCCTAGAAATATTCAGTACATAGAAGCCTTAGATTCACTGTTACCAAGCCTACAAGCTGGAGAAGGTGTAAAAGTTAAGGCAATGTGAAGATCCCAGCTCCATTTTTAAAGATTTGTTTTGAAAACTCTCCATCCAGTGAACAAATGTGTCTTGAGATAACATATAGATTAGGATTAACTCGAAGGTTACTATCTAATTTTATTATTCAACTTGATGGTAAGAAGCAAAGAGATATAAATAGATGTCATCAGGCAAAGAAGATGCAGAAGCAAAGACATTAGACAGCATTTTGTCATATGTATACTTTTCTGATACATATGATTTGAATTTGATTGTTTTAACAACCTACCAATAAATATTTTCCAGACTGCTGAAACAACTCTTTTATGTCTTACTTTACATTCTCATAAAACACACGGAGGTAACTATCATTTAATCGCAATTTCCTTAAAGTTTTGACTCACCCGGTATGACGCAGGAGTAGTAACCAACATATATGCCACAAAGCCCCAACCTTGTTTCACTCTGTCTGGGCACTAAACCCGTCAAGGTCATGTGTGGAAGCAAGGCACTAAGTCTCTGCTCTTTTGCAATTTCCCTGTTTCAGGACATGCCTGAAGCAACGTGTGGCTTGGTGGTTGAATCATCATGGGAATTAGGTATGCTCAGTGCGAAGTTTTTACCTCACTCTTGTTCTGTCTATGTGACCCATATCTTGGAGGACTCAGAATTCCATGAAATAAACAGTTTCTATCTTGTCACCTGAGAATTTCTGAGGATCAAGGAGTTAAATACAGATTGTAATAGGACCTCAAATGTCATGTTTTTTACTCTCTAGGAAACATCACTTTTGAGCAGAAAATTGGGAAATTGCTTCTCTCACCTGTAATTCTGAAGTAAAAGATTTTGGTTTTATTTGTATTTTAAATATTCTTTATAGTACTAACGATGACAAAATGCCTAGATACCAGTTAAAGTCTCTGTTCTTTAGTTGTCATTGTCAGAGTATGATCTATAGTAAATGTTACCCCAAATATAGCTATTTGAAAGCTCATGACTCTTTGCGATCCACAAACATTTCTTGACATAAAAGGTTAATTAAATGATGTCATATAGTATGTATGTTATTAATTGGTATTTCCTTTTATCCTCACCAGAACCCTCACATGGAATAAGCACATTAACATTCCCATATTATTAATTGAACTCACACTTGAATTAAATTGTTATCCACAGAGGAAGAAATGAGGACACAGAGATATTTCAGTCAATAAATATATTTCTTCATGAGTTTCAATTTCTGAAGATGAAATAAAACATGTACTTAGGACACTGACTTAACTTCAACCCAAACAGAAAGTCTGAAAGAAAGCGTACTTCTAGGTAATTACCCAACCTCAAAGTCCTGTGAGATTTGGGTGTTAACCTTTGTGTCGTTACTTTGCAAATACCAGCCTTAGAATTCTTGAAAATGCAATTCTGCTCTTGATATCTTCCTAGAAGCATATTAACCATAATCTTGATAAATGTATTTCTTCAGTTCTGTTATATAACAAAAATAATATTTTAGCTAGTCAAGAGGCTCAATATACTCTAAGACAGCACACAATAGACAGCTCAATATTTGTTACACAAATTAGTAGAATTTGAACACTGGAACTGGGCATGGGGGAGACTGGGTGATAGAGGCGGTTGATTTGGTATCTAGAGAGGCTGCTCTTTGAGAATGTGGCCCCACTGCTCATCAGCCCAGGACTTTTATAAACCAAAATCTAGGCTGATTTTCATAGCAGGCCTATTTTAATAGAACTGGAGTTTCAGACATGAAAGACAGGTCTTTCTTTTGTAAAGCCCTAATTACCAAGAAAGCTTGAACTTCTTGCTTTTCCTTCCTGGGTATCTTTGTTTTGACATAATAAGAATGCTAACCCCTTTAGTTTGATGTGGAAAGTCTTTCTAAGCCATGCTAGCTCTATTCCAGACCTATTAAATAGGGAGTCCGGATGCTTCATTTGAAGGTACCATTGATCCACTGGGTCATCCCTGGAATAGTAATAGTCAGGGTATGGCACTGCAGTTTGTGGCAGAAAGACAAATGGTTAATTGAAGGCTATGCTTAATTGATTTCCATGTTAATCAGGACTTTACAACGCAGTAATATAAGTAATACTATTTATAACTATTTACTTCCAGAGTCAGATTCTCTTTTATATTTATATAAATTTTATCTATACCCTATTTTTAAATATATGATACATGTCTTAACTAGGACTATTTTATTTATTTGTTTGTCTTTAAATATTTTATTTATTTATTTTTAGAGAGAGTGGAAGGGAAGGAGAAAGAGAGGGAGGGAAACATCAGTGTATGGTTGCCTCTCACATGGCCCCCATTGGGGACCTGGCTTGCAACCCAGGCATGTGCCCTGACTGGGAATCAAACCAGTGAGCCTTTGGTTCACAGACCGTGCTCAATCCACTAAGCTACACCAGCCAGGTCAGGACTACCATTTTATAAAGTCTAGTTTATTTAATCTTCTAACAAAATTTACTTAGAAATGTAAAATTACCTGCCCTGAGTATTCTCTTAATTTTGTTTTAAACTGAAAAGCCCACACCTTAAATTTTATTTATTGGTTCACATGTTTTCTTCCCTCTACCCATAGAAACTGTTATAATTTTTATTTTTATATAAACTAAAAAATGAATTTTACTTTGCAATCCTTATGGTTCTTATGATAACTGCAGGCATGTCAACATGTAAAATTTAGAAATTTGCCTCACAGAATATAGAAGAAACAGAA
Organism: Sturnira hondurensis; assembly: GCF_014824575.4. Lineage (NCBI taxonomy): Eukaryota > Metazoa > Chordata > Mammalia > Chiroptera > Phyllostomidae > Sturnira > Sturnira hondurensis. The sequence continues at coordinate 24,737,059 of NW_028083059.1, read as the reverse complement.
CATTAAAGAGTTACCAAAGAATGACTATAAAAAAAAGGCAACAACTTTACTCATGTAAATGTGAAGTCATATCCTGACCAAATGAGGAAGTGGCAGGCCCCGGGGCTCAGGCTCACTTACCCAAGACTCTCATAGACGGCACACTGCCGACCGTCTTCAGTTGTTTCTGTGAGGACAGAGAGTGCACTCCGAGTCTGAATTCAAAATGCTGAAGAGAAAACCATCCAATGTTTCAGAGAAGGAGAAACATCAAAAGCCAAAGGTAAGGCAATTTTATACACAGTCCAACAAAACTAAGCCATGCGATAGAATACACACATGCACAGTTCTTTTTTGTCAATCATAAATAAAGTCAATCACAGGGCTGAATGCCTCATGGCAAATATAAAAAAAATAATTGCAAAGTTTCATGTTAAATATTACCTGACAATTATTGTCTTTGTAATTTTATCTTATAGTTCATATTTGATCATTTACATCTTTAAGTGAACTTGGAGCTCAGAGTACCACCTTCATGGAAGTCAACTTGGTGGCTTTTCTGTGAAAGACTGAGATCATAAAATATTCTTGCACATTTTTAATGCCATTAAACTTGTCAATGTCTACTTAACAATAAACTGAATGCATTTCATCTCTTAAGTGCTCAGTTTCTCACAGCATGTTTAATTATGAGGCTTTAAAATAGATATTTTGGTTAAATATTTGATTATTTTTATTTTTAACATTAAAATATGAAAGCTTGTTGTAGATATTATTTTCTATTTTTTCTTTTCAACTAAGGAAGAGGTTGTATTGTGTTTTGGGATACGTCAAAACCCCATAAATTAGTAAATTTGTCAAATTGGTTCTGTTTGGCATATTGTTTTATTCTTTGTCTTGACCATAATTGACACTAAAAAAAAAAATAAGGCATAAGATACCAAAGTTTAAATTCTATTGTAGTTATCTAAGTTAGTTACTAATTTATGAAGTACTGGTGGAGAGACTTTTTCTAATACTTGTACATTTTTTGAGTTTTTTATGTAATTAACATTTTAAATGTTTGTGAATAAATAATAGCTAAAATGTCTTTTGAAAGGACTGATATATCACCATAATGGCTATTATATGCTTGGCACCTATTCTGAGAGAAAGGAGTTGGGAACTGATTGTGAACTTTTGTACTGATGTGTCATCAAAAGATAGTCAGTATTTTAACACTCCTTGCAAGTTACACACAGCCTCTCTGAAAGAAACAAAATAAATGATTTCCAATCTTTGGAAACTAAGAAAAATTATTTTTATATTAATTCTTTCTGACACAAAGACCTGATAGAGGACAGACAAGCAAGTACCTTTACTGAAAAATACAGCGGGAAAACACATCACAATTTCTGTCTTTTCCCCCTAAGTAATAAAAATTCAAGGTAACATTTTCCCAAAGAGTACAAAACAGTTTCTAAAAGTACCACTTACTTTTCTAGTCAATATTAATTTAATATAAAATTTACTTGATTAAATGCAATAATATTGAGTTTATAATAGTAAATTTAGGAAGATCATAAAGTTAATATGAAGTGGTGGTTTTCCTCCAAGTATTTAAAATCCAAAGTTAGAATATCTCATATATTATGTAGTGAGTTACTATGTCATTAAACTATTTTCAAAAAGATATTTCAGCCTATTATCACCTGCCTTAATTTCAGAAACTATTGTAATACATATGGAGTATTGTTCATCTTATTGACTTCCTTATCCAGAAAAAAAAAAGATAAAATACACAACTGAGAACATAATATATCACAGAATATAGTTACTTTGGAAACATTAGCTTCTGTTGTAAATGAACTCCGATTTTCTGGAGAGATGGTTTTATACTATATACATTTTTAAATTTATTTATTTTACAATTACAGTTAATGTATGACATTCTATTAGTTGTAGATGTGCAATATCATTAGACACTTCCATGTCTTACAAAATGATCACCCCAATAAGCTTAGTACCATCTGACACCACAGAAAGTTATTACAATCTTATTTCCTATATTCCCTATGCTGTGTTTGACATCACTGTGACTATTTTCATTACTGGCAATTTGTACTTTTAATCCATTTCACCTTTTCCACACATAGCCCCATACCCATTCCTCTAGTGACTGCCTGTTTGTTCTCTGTATCTACGAGTCTGTTTCTATTTTGTTTGTTCATTTATTTCGTTTTTTAGATTCCACATATAAGTGAAATCATATGGTATTTTCTGACTTATTTCATTTAGAAAAATACCCTCTAAGTCTGCTCTTGTTGTCAAAAATGATAACATTTCATCCTTTCTATGGCTGAGTAATATTCTGTTGTACGTATGTACCACATATTCTTTCTCCATTCTGTGTCAATTTAAAGAGTTTTGTACTTGCATATAAACAAGTACTTTTTTCATATATTCCAGATTGACTAAATCCTTTCCTTTTAATATGGAGGTAATATTTTCCCAATTATTATACTGTAATTTTGCCCTAGAAACATTTAGTTTACCAGGTAATTTTCTTAATGCATTTTATGGAAAAAGATGAGAAGCCATGAGATGTCACAGATGGATGTCATGATAATCCTACAAATATGTGGGTAATAAAATGAAGAGTGCAAATTCCTTCATCTACCAGAAGGGAGCATAAGCCCTGTGTCTAGAAAGACAAAATAGAACCATCAAGAAAACAGCCTTCAATACATAGAATCACTGTTACTACTCGGATTAACCACGCACCAGATCAGTGATCCCACCTTTTAACTCAGATACTTACACTCCCTATGCTGTACTAATTCAGAATTTTTTAGAGAGATTTCCTTGTGTTTTATTGCAAATACTAAAGTAGGCAATGAGCAACATTAAAAATGAGGGAACTATTATTTAACCACCTAGTTCATATTAATTACTGTGGGTTTTATTTCAGGTGACCTAGCACCCAATTCAAATGGTGAAATACATATTATACCTAATGTAATACCTTAGATAAAAATTATGAAAGACTTTGTTATTAGTATTTTAAAATATTTCTTTTAAAATTATTTATTTTTAGAGAGAGGGGAAGGGAGGGAGAACAAGAGGAAGAGAAACATCAATGTGTGTTTGCCTCTCGCACACCCCCTACTGGGGACCTGGCCTGCAATCCAAGCAGGTACCCTGACTGGGGATTGAACTCTTTGGTTCATGGGCCAGCACTCAATTCACGCAGCAACACCAGCCAGGGCAGTATTTAAAAATAATTCTTATAGCTGTGAGAAGAATTGAAAACAATCATGAATATAAAATATAGCAGTAGACTTTATTTGTCCTATATCCAAAACAATTTATTACTTTCTTATGTTCATAAGACATACTGATAAACATGTCCATGAATCAAAATAAGAAGTCAAAACACATGTTAAAATACAGTTTTATCATGTATAATTTTATCACCAATGTGTCCTCTTTTCTACTCTTTATTCTTGTTTATTTTTGATATGGGTTCTTTCTTCCAAATAGCTCGTAAATAAGGCCAACAGTATTCATATTTATTATAAGATATTCACAGCGTAGGTTCTGAAGGAAAGACCAGAAATATTTTGTAAGGGAAACTGGAAAAGCCTTGGAAAATTATGACAAGAGAAACCACTATGAATGTTGGAATGTTAATGTTAATAAATTTCAACAAGTTCAGTTTGTGTCTCAGAAGTCTCTATAGTGTGTAGATATATTCCAAATTAAGAAAGAAATTTTATAAATAGTTGTTAACTATTCTATATTTAGTTGATCAAAAATAGCCTTGGTTAATATGCAGGCAAGGTGCTATACCCTACATTCCTTCTTCAGTTTTGTTTTTACTTTCTCATCATAAGTGCCCACTACTAATTATGATTTTTTTAAAAAAATTTAAACATATCCACGATTTATATTTGATAAGATATGATATCATTATGCTCTATAAAGTCTTACATTATAGAACATAATTTTTCTTAACTGCTTTTCCAACTAAAAGGTTAATCTTTTGTTTTCCATATTTATTGTGTTTATTACATACCAGTACTGTGTTCAGGTCTTTTTGTACACTAATTGATTTAGTATTTGTAACAACTCTATAAAGGAATCATTCTTATTCACCCTTAGAGAGGAGAAGTCATGGGGGAGGCGAACTAATTTGAACAAAAACACATAGGCAAATGATAAAACTATATGATATAAATGCACATGTCAATTTTCAGTAATCCTGTCCTTAAATATTACACTGCCATTACAAGCATAGGTACTATAGATATCATTTCTATTTGTCTTAATTACCAGATAAATTTTAAGGAAACTAGAACTAGACAGAACATATTTGTAAGAGCCTCTGTATAAGTTGGAAAGGAATTTAGAGATCCTCGAATTTCACCTGCAAAATCCCTTCAGGTGTTCACACAAGATTCAACACTTATTGTAAAACAACAATAAGAATTTTGTTAATATTCAAATATTCAAATTGTTAAAGAAAAATTATGACCTAATATTGAGGTAAGAGTAACCATGTAACTCCTTCCTGCACTTGGAATAATACTTTCAATGTAATAGGCTCTTAATAAATACCTGTAAACCGAATCAAATTTCTTGAGTCTACTGTATGTAGACTAGTTCATGTATGAATGCTCACTATGTTATGCCCTTTTATTATTCTTGGTAGCAAGTCTATTAGTATGTACCTCAGAAAGTTTGTATGTGTATGTGTAAATATAACATTCATGTTTAAGTTTCATTTTAAAAAGAACACCTATACCTCAAACATCGTGCAAAGACCCCTAGAGAGGCCTGTTGTTACATAATAGACCTTTGTTCCAGTTTGGGGAATATGTTAGAAACTTCAAAAATAGAAAAGGAGTATATCACACAAATAAAAATTCTGCAACTGAATCAACTGGCCTTTTTTGGCTGGGTTAATGATGTGTATCGATAGTTTTAACAGAGGTTTTTCTTTAAGTAAAAGAAATTCAAATACTGCTGTTATTTAAAGGAGAACATGAAGTGATGGCAGTTCTGGAAATAAAAACCTTTTTTTTATCATTTAAAAAAATCTACAGTGCATAGTAAATGAGACACCATTAGTGTCACAGATGCTAATTTTCACGAGCAATGACTGAAGTGGCATTCCTTCCTGCTTGCATTTGATCCTAGCAATGGTAAGAGGTGACGAGTTGATTATGAGCTGTTTTCACTGCACTGCCCGCTGTGCAAATTTATGCTTTAGACAAGGATGACACATAGTTTTGGCATTAAAGAGGTTTTTTCATTGCTTTTTCTATCAAGACTGTTAAGATACATTTTAACTCTTATCTAACCTAGTATAAGAGAAGAGAAGTGAATATGCACTGATGCTTATTTTCTGAAAGGCATTTGCTCAGGGGGATTATGGCATTATCTTTTTCCTGTAATTTACAGGAAAGAGAACAGTACCATAGGCGTGAAATATTTTGCCCAAGTTATCATAGCTACTAAAAAAGAAAATGATTTGGGATTAAATGGGAAAGTTTTTCTTCTTCTAAACCTGAGTTTCTTTTGGCTTCTTCATCTGAGGTATAATTTTCAGATTTCAATTTATATGAATTAGGTTGATTATTTTGGTTTTCCAAAGTGATCTCAAAGATAGCATGTGATATACGATGTAGCCAATATTTTAAATTCACTTTTCCATTTAAAAAATGATGCATGGAAGTAAATGTTTATTTTTTACTTTTATTAATTAACCCCTTCTGTAGCCACAAGATCTCTCCAGAGGTTCTCTTCATTTATGTATTTAGTATTTATGTCTATTTGTTTTCCAAGAAATATTTAAGATAAATTATAATGCAAACCTAAAACTAAATAAGACAAGTGAGGAGAAAACAAATTATAGACCACAATGAAAGGTGTCACAGGGCCATCGAGGCTGAGTTAAATATGGGTAACTGTACTTGCTCCACAGCGTGGTCCTACAGAGAGGCAGCACTGCCATCCCAAGACCTTGCTAGAATGCAGATTCTCTGGTCTCTCCCAGGCCTATTAAATCAGAATATACATTGCAACAAGGTACCCAGGAGTTCTGTGAGTACTTTAAAGCTTGGAAATGGTGTTTGCATTGATGGTTCTCAACCTCAGTTGCACATGTAAATCACCAAAGGGCTTTAAGAATCAATGATGATTGCATTCCATTTTCAAGTATTCTGATTTATTTCATACAGAATGTATCTGAGCATCAACAACGTTCAGAGTTTACCAATCTGAAGTCATTTTTCCCTACTAATGTTGTCAAAAGACTTGGAAGTTAATTCATTAATATATTTATCCATCCATTTATTCATTCTTCAAAGTAACAATATCTATTGAGTGCTTACTGTGAATGGTATCCAGGGGTGTCCAACCTTGTGGTGTCTCTGTGCCAAGATGAAAGAAGAGTTGTCTTGGGCCACACATTAAATACATTGCGACATGTAATCACACTAAAAAAATCTCATAATGTTTTAAGTAAATTTATGATTTTGTGTCGGGCCACATTCACAGCTATCCTGGGCTGCATGTAACCCATGGGCCACAGGTTGGACACACCTGGCAGACCACAGGCTGGGAATACAGTGGTGAATAAAACTGAGGTTGCTGTCCTGAAAGGATTTCTGTTTCCTAGAGATCACAGGTAATACACAAGATAACTAGGTTAAATGTAGCACACTAGGTAGTGATACATGCTAAGAAAGAAAGGAGGACTATGAAGTACAAAGGACCAGGGAAGACTTGGTGAAAATGAGACATTTGAAAAAGGACCTGGAAAAAATGGAAGAGTTGGCCCTGACACTGGCTGGGGAAGTCATATTCCAGGCAGAAGGAAAAGTTTGAGCTGGGAGCATCCCGGGTGTTTTTGTGGAACAACGAAGCAGATACACACATGGGGAAGAGTAGTCAGTCACAAAGAGCCAGAATATAGAGCGCCATCTAGGTCATTTTGGGGATTTTTGGCTAGCATTGAAAGGCTTTGAGAAGAGAAGGATCTGGCTTACCTTTTAATGGGTTTGTTCTATTTTGTGTTTTGAATATACTGAGGAAGCAGGAAGAGGAGACCCATTAGGAGGCAATTCCAGACACTAAGAGATGATGTGGCTCAGATTAGGGAAGTGGCAAGGGTGGGTGTTAAGAGACGTTGAATTTGGGGTGAATCTGTGCATATTGTATAATTTGCTTGTATACAATGCTTGAAAGGTGGCGAACAGAAAGGCTACCACCACGCTGTGCTGTTCTGGCTTCCAGCTCGTGCCCACATTCCAAGGAGAAACGACCCCATTCCTCTGCTCACAGTCAGCAGAAATTCACTGTCAGAAGGATGTGCCACTTCCTAAAGGCTTCTGCTTTTTTTTTCAAAATAGTATTTTATTGGATTTAATTTTTATTTCTAGGGCACCTCAAGACAGAAGAGATTAACTAATAATTTCCCCATTTCATCATGTTTAATAATTTGAAAGTTAAATAATTTTAGCCTCAAAAATTTCTCTCCAAAAAGGCAGAAATTAATTTTAGCCTTCCCATTGTACAGAATCTGTAATCAGGTTTTGTTTTGTTTTTGTTTTTTGCCAGCAAGTACCAAAAGAAAGGTTTGGAGCTAAATGATTGGTTATACTTGAATTAAAAACAAAGCAAAATAAGCAACAACAAAAAGAAGAAACAGTGCCCAAACAATATATAGAAAGGTCAGGAGACAAATGGTGGAGAGAGACAATGGCACTGTAGACTGCCATTTGGAAAAGTGGATATTATATCCTGTAGAAGAGGATAAAGTCACTACTTTGACTACAAATACACTGGCTTTGTTTAAAATTAATTTAATGAGACACTTATCTCTTTAATATTTTCTTACCTTGCTTCAGAGATAAATGGTTTCATTACCCCTGCACATTGTTGGGTTGTTTTTTCTTTGTTTGTTTGGGTGTTTTTTTTTTGTATATATAATGAAGTACCTACTCAACATATTTAAATTTCCAAATTAGTATTACCAGACTGATCCATTTCTTTTCTTTTTTAGTGTTAAGGATTTAGGTGAAGTTCTAGAAACAAGACATTTCATAATTAGCATCTTAGCAGAGAACCAAAATGTCTTCCATTAAGAATTGATTAATAAGAATAGAGGAGGGTTTTAAGTTCCCAGTAGTGAGTGGTAAATGAAGTGATTCCTTCACAGATATAGCCATTTGTCAACAGAGCTGCCTTGTCCCCTTCCTTCCCTCATATGAAGAGCTTTGGAATTTTTCACCTCATCTGTATTAGTTTTCTAGGGCTTCCATAACAAAATACAAGAAACTGTGTGGCTTAAACAGTAGAACTTTATTTTCTCTCAGGCCTGGAAGTTTAAAGTCCACGATCAAGGGGCTGGCAGGGTGGGCGTCCTCTGAGGGCCATAATGGACAGATCTGTTCCAGGCTTCTTTTGTGGGCTTGCTCCCGACTTGCAGCCTTTCCCCTGGTTGACCCTGTGTGGATGACCACTCCTGCGCCTTCTTGTGTATCCAAACCTCATCTGTGAGTGGCTCTGACCACCCTCATGCTTTCCTCTTTATTTTCCATAGCCTAGAATGCTTTTTCTTACTTTTTCCAGCTCAGGAATTCAGAGCTATCTTTTAATACCTCACGGGATTCTCACTCCCTGAAGAAAACCTGCACCAGTTAGCCAAGGCAGTGCATTAGAGGGCAAAGCAGTAGGGCACACGAACTAACGTCTTCTAGGCATAAACTAAGATTCTATTTTGATATGTTCTAATAAGGGGATGCTGAACATTTTATTAAACTTCTTTTGAGTTTCTTGTGCTTCTCTGAAGAAGGGAATGAGTTAGAACATGTCACATACGATTGCTGTGAGAATTAAGTTAATTACCACATGTAAATTTCCTAGCACATAATACACGTTTGAATAATAATCTCACCCTCCTTTCTATTTTCAGTGGCATTTGTTCCATACCTGTATTGTTGCTCTTACCATAGCTTATTTCTCTATGTCCTTTCAACTGGAGTAACCAACAAAAAATGAGTCTTCGTATCCGTGCAATTTTTGTTGGGAAGCAAGGGGAATGGAACTCTGTGGGACTTTCACATTCCATGTACCTTCTCTTATGCTATGGTTACCATCAAAAGCATTCCTACCGTGGAACAGAGCCGTGACTTCTCAACAGAAGTACCGTAAGTGTAGAATGACTAATGGATGATATTAGTCATCTAAAGAAGTAGTCTACTTCAAGAAACTGGTTTTAAATGGGTCACTGATAAAAATCTGGGCAACACCCACGTAAAATAAGGTAATCATTCTTAGAATCAGAATGAAATTAAACAAAATAATAAAAAATTATAATGTAATTTGTCTGAAGAGGAGAAGAAAACATTCGCAAAAGGTGTTACTTTTCAGGAAGCCTAAAAATAAGTGGGACAATGTAAATTTCCCACTGTGTCTGAAAAACAATCCAGATCAGCTGAAATAAATATTCCATTTGGTTCAGCAGACTTGTTCACTTAGGTGAGATAGGTTCTTTTGGATTCTTATAACTGTCTCTGTAGCCCTTGATGTCATCTAATTCCCTATACCGTGACTAAAATTCCCTATACTAAGCACAAAAACTCCCAACAATGATTCCGTATCCTATGTAGTATTTCTCCCAGGGGAGACAATTTGTTGATTAGTCAACAAGAGTATGCATTTTTCTTGGCAGTCAAATTTCTTGTAACGAATCAATACGTGGTATTGCCATTTTCGGTAACTTATCAGTTTAGTTTATGACTCAGTCCCCCTCTAAGGATCTTTATTTCTAAAAGCTTGGAAAAGAATTGTCTATACTTGTTAAAATTAGAGCCTGATGTTGGCCATGGAGACCTGGCCCAGGAACTTGGCCCTGAGTTTCCAGTTGGCCCCACCTTTCCACTGTATACATAAAATGAGAACAAAAAATAAACTTTCTTTTCTACACTTTTCATAATTTTAGTAATTTAAATTCCTGGAATAAGTTTCAAAATGGATTTACTTTGTATCAAATTATATTTTATAATTCATAATGATAGGGCAATCTGGATATTTGGCTCAATATTTTTTCAACTATTTCACATGATAATAGCTATGCAACTTTGATTTTTTAAGTTAAGTAAACAATTAAATATATTAATTTTTTAATTCTTATGAACATATATTCTTTATTTTGTTAGTTATTATACAACCATCACCATGTTTTTTAAATCAGGCCATATACAAATTTCAAATTACTTTAAGATAATAGATAGCTCATTATAATTATCTATCAATTGTAAGGCAGCCATTATCAATGAAACAAATGTTTGTACTTTTAAAAATAAAATTTCTCGAAGATAAGTGTTCCACGGTTACTGAACACTGTATTTTTGGTTTAGGAATTATCATAAACTCAGTTCATTTCCACCACTACTATTACATTTCAATATCACTATTAACCACTCAATAGACTGAAATATTTATATAGCCAAATACAAGTTTATGGAAAGAAAAATAAATATAATAGACAATGAGGAACTTAGAGAACCCAAAAGTCTCTCCCAAATATCCTGGCATGAACTTACTAGAATTTTTTTCCACCTATTCCTTCCCTGTTTGGGATTACATATCATATATTTGCTCCACATAAACATGTCTGTTTTTACTAAGAAAAAAAAAGTTTAAAGTCCTAAGCACAGTGGCAGCGGGTACTGCCTGAGATGGGAATGTTTATAAGCTTTATGATATTAACTGCAGCACTCAACCTCAGGTGGCATAAAGCATGCAAAAAAGAACTTTCTGTCAGTTTTATTATTCCTAAAAAGGTTCCCCTTGAAGCAGAAGAGTGACCTTGCTCTGCCGAGCTGACATATGCCACTGGATTAATGGCCAAGCTCTGCTGGAGGGAGGCTCCTGGAAACATTACAGCTCTGGGCTCTGGGCGGCCGCTGGCCATTAATCAGGGGACCAGAATCATGCATCAAGTGCACTCATTGAAAAGTAGTAAAAATGACTTAAAAAAACCTTTTTGAGAATTAGCTTATTGTTGTCATTACTTGTGTTCAAGGAGATTACTGCATGACTAAAATATCCCTTCGGGAGATATTTAGAAGTGTTATTATATACCCAGAGGCCAAGGGAATGGAGAGGACATTTAAGACTAATGGAAGTAAGTAAGGTAGAGTTTTTGTCCCAGAGAATTTGATGGGAAATTTTGTTTAATGAGTTCAAGTTTTCACACTTCATTTTTACTCCTTTATTTAACCACGATTTCAAAGCAGTGGGTACTATGAATGTGTGCCACTTTGTGATACTTTTATTTTTTATTTTAAAACCAGAACAACTGGGTTTAGTGGTATACACATTTGACTGGTAAACCTGTATACTTCAGTAACATGAGTCTGAGTCAACACATTCACCCGTTAAATATATTTAAAAATATGTTAAGAACTTAAAAGTACTGTATATTCTTCCTCCATGTGTTAGCTAGTGAAAAGTCTTTTTTCCTCTCTGATTACCGAGAAGGAAAAAAGGCCTGAGCCTAAGATCTTGAGAGAGAATATTCAGTTCAATTCATCTAATATTATGTTCCTCCTGCTTTTTAAAAATCCCTTTTGCGATATGGAATAGTGGGAGGGAGTAATGTTTTTTCAATCCCTTTGATAAAATTGAACAGACATAATTTCTTCTTATATTTTTAATAGCTTTACTTTTATATTAATGATATTATACCTAATACACATGATATATTTTCATTATTAGGTAGAGCAAATAGTAGAATAGGCTTTTATTAAGAAAACCATAATATTTGATGCTTAAGATTATGGTCAGTGTAGTAAGGCCTGTTGTGATTAGTAATTCAAAATTATTCTTCTAAATAACTATTGCTTTCTTCTAGCATAATATTCCATATACTTTTCTTTTTAAAATTACTTATGCAGAATTATTTATTGTTTTAAAAGCTTAATTTTAGGATTAAAATAGTTTATAATAATGTGACCGGAGTTAAAATTCATAACCAAAGTTAAACCAAATTAATATTTGGTTATAAATGGAAACAATTCAATGTGCATATAATAAAAGTTAATTTCCGAATTTATAGGAAGATCATTAATATTTTTTATAACTGGAAATTTGAGTTATTCATCTTTGGTATCACATGCCTTCTGTCAAACTGCCTAGAAAACAAATTAGTAATGGATATTTGCTCAGGGAAACAACTTAGAGTAGGAGTAATAAATGCTTGAAACGTATAATTTCTTTTTTTGAAAGGTTTTATTTATTTATCTTTAGGGGGGAAGGGAAGGAGAGAAGGAGAGGTATTTTATGGAGAAACATTAATGTTTGGTTGCCTCTCCTGTGTCCCCTGCTGGGAACTGGCCTGCAACCCAGGCCTGTGCCCTGACTGGGAATTGAACCGTGATCTTTTGCTTCACAGGCCCACACTCAATCCACTGAGCTACGCCAGCCAGGGCGAAATGTATAATTTCTAATTCCTCTCCCCACTATCTTCTCCAAAACACATACTATCTCTTTACGACCTCTTTAACTCTCAGCCTGAAAGTGGCTTCAGAATGCTTTTTAACACAGTTTTTGGTTAAGGTCTTTTCAAATTATCCGTGTGATGCAAGAATTGGAAAACTTTCTGCCAACTTTGGTTTTGAGAGATAGACCATCCAGATAATAGATAATCTTTATGCAATATTCTTGTAAGAAGTATACAACATAAAATGATTATGTTCAATGTGCTCACTAGAGATAATTTTTCTATCTCTTCTTTTAATAGTTCAGGAGATAATTGTATTAGACACATTTTTTGTAATGAAGGACTCCTTTTAATAAATTGTGTGTGCTTCATTGCCTTTTTGTTACTTTACCATCATTTTAGCAATCACCATATTTGGATTTGGTGACTTCTAAAGAATTCCTCAGTCAATAACTTTACAACCTCTTAGAGTAAGTAATTTTCAAAGATGGTTAAGCAAATTCAAATTGTATCGATTTCAACTAATTTTACCCCCATAATCTGTGATCATTTTAACGGACCTCTCTTTTAGATGGACTATACATCTTGTAGGTATAGCAGGCACATAAACACAAAATGCCTTTCATGTACTAAGTAGTCACTACAAATTAGTATTGTAAATCGGATAATGTAAATTTCCAAGTTGACATCTATTTACATAATTTGATTCATTTTTTTGTGTATAAATATTATCTGCTTTTAGCAATTGTTTCTATATTTGTATACCATCCATATTAGTGTGGCTCTGTTTAGTTCTTTTTTTTTTTTGCTGGAAGTTTGTACCTCTGGAACCTCCATAAATCTATCCATCTGTAATTACTTTTTAAAAAAATTATTGTACTGTTGTTTAGCTCTTATCTACTGAAGTAATTTGGTAAATGCCACTGATAAAGTGTAAATTCCTCCAGGATAGATTCTTGCCTGATCAGGGTCACATTTTTAAAAGCTTATCATTTCCTCTACAATAAATAAAATTTTGTAAGAATCAGTTTTATCAAGTGACTGAACTTTTGCCACATTATGCTTTTTACCTAAAAATAAGATCTTTAAGACATAGCTATACTACTTACTTTAAAAACTCCCTAAACTAAAAAAGAATATCTTCATGTCTATTCAGTTCCTAAAAGTGCAGCGTGACTTACCGTCTTTAGATGCAAATGTAAGTCTCAAGATACAGTAATAAATCATGGGGCGGTACAGTTGAGAGTTTTAAATATGGGAGTTGGTTTTACTCATAAAACTTGTTTTTGTTACATTAATAGGCTGATATAAAGAACCACTCTTCATTCTGCATTGATTGTTAGTTATAGTTTCCCTCCTTTGGGTAATTTTCCTTCAGGCAGTTTGAATTTGCAGAAAACATCTCGTGGCACATCAACTTCTGAAAGTAAAGCTTTAACATGGAAATTTTGACACAGTTTAAAAATATGATGGTGGAGTCAGAATCTGGACTTCCAGATCTAAAATATTTTGCAGCTGATAGAAAAGATGCTGAACCAGACAGATCAAGTAAACTAACTTGTTCTGAGAACCTAGAGGTGCATGAAAATATTTAGAGCACTGATATGTATTTGAGCATTGATTACTCAAGTTTAAGTTGAAGGCCATGTTCCACAGCTCTGATTGGTTTTTGCCCTTAGCTCCCCTGATGCGCCACACAACCATCTGTAATTGGCACCACAGGATAGTGTAATTATTTAACACCGAGGCAATCCTAACTGATTATTTTAAGTGAATTAAATTTGTTTCACACTATTGAAAACATTTTAGCAGCTGAGTTTGTTAGAACAATTAAATCCTCAAATATCTTTGAATCAAGGCTGACAAGCTTATGAGAAATAACATACTATTATTATAGAATATTCATATAAGCAGAATTTTCTATCTTGTAGAACATATACTAACCAATGCTTTAAGTGCAACATTGAGATGATGTGTGAGAATTCACTGACAGCATGTATGTAGTTTTTAATTTGCCAGTATTTTCAAAATACTGGGCATGTTTGACTTACATATGCAATTTTTTTTCCTTGAATAGACTGTGAAACTTTTCCATCAGTGCCTTACCCAAATATTAAGTCATGCTGGGGGTAAGAATTTATTTGAAAACCCCAAAGATGGTAGATGGTTTAGAAATAAAAACAAAGATCAACTTTTTTTTTGTAAAAGGATGATTTACACATCTGAAAAAAGACTTAATTCTCCTTCATGCTGATGAATTTAGGCTGGTCATTGTCGTAAGAAGTCTATTCAGTACCATTCTTTCTACCAAGCAACTTTCCACACTTTCCATCCTGCTCAGAGAGCAAGTTTCTTTGAAAATAAAGAAAGGATCAAAACCTTGTAATGGAACGGCACAGTGAGGGGCACATCAGGGTGGAGAACTAAAAAACATTTACTTTTTTTCCAAGTTCTGGTTCCTGTAACAGTTTTCTTATGGAGAAGGACAAGACGATTTCTAAGAACAATGTCAGCTTTGTATCATCTGTAATAATTAGAATTGTTAAAACTAGAGAAGAAATGTGACTCACAAAAAATAAATCATATAAATTCTTTTAATCACATGTTGCATCGTGTAGCGACACACACACACATTCAAGCACCATAAATGACTTTTTCAGCCCTATTTCTGCGGAAACCAAGAAGACCATATGGAAGAAGGTCATCTTCACCCTGTAATCTCAGATAGTCTTCAAAAGGCAAACCAATAGCATACATTTATATCAGAAAATTAATTGTACTAAAACAAATTTAGAAAGCAACACTATTTTCTCCTTAAATATGCATTTACTTCTAAACAACTATGACTGAAGCAATACTAAGGATAGTTTTACAAACGTATTCTTTTGAAACTTGCTACCATTGACTCTCTCTCTCTGTTTTGTTTTTAGCGAGAGGCACCTGGATTAAGTCTTTTAGGACTATTTTTTTAAACAGTAGCTTTAGATTAACAGTAAACTTGAGATGAAGGTACAGTTTTCCCATATATCCTATTCTCACACATCAACATTTTGTAAACTATTTTCAACTCTCATGTAGGTACATTTCTTTTTTTTTATGATCTGACATTTTATTATGGAGAATTTCAAGCACATGTAAAAGTAGAGAGTGGTACACTTCCCATGTATCCATCACCCAGTCAATCATTAAATAATGGCCGGGCATGTGTCTTCTTTACGCCCAGACACTTCACACACTTGCCGGCCCTCCCTAGATTAGGTTGAATTACAAATAAAAATTTGTAACATCGTCGAAGAGCTATTTACTTAAAAATTGTTCTCAGTTGTTTTCTGAATGGTTTAATTATAGCAGTTTATTTGATCTATATTTAAACAGGATCCATAGATTGTGTTTGGTTGATACCACTCTTAAAGGTTCTTAATCTATACTTTCTTTTTCCTTTTATTCCTTTCTATTGATCAGCTTAAAATCAGTTTATTTGTCTTGTAGATTTTCTCATTGTTTAAATTTTTGTGACAGACCGCATTCTCTTGGTATTATTTAACATGCTCATCTGTCTCTGTGTTTAACCTGGATGTGAAATGCAGAGAGCGTGGTGTGATTGATTTTTTTAAAGCATATTTCATCATTGGTATTAGGCACTTGTATTATGAAGTAGGAATTCTGATTCTCTCTTTTTGTCATCTGAGTAGCCATTGATAATCACTTCCTGGATCCATTATTGCATTTGGGGAGTAGAAAGCAGTAATTTTGTAATTTCATCATTCTTAATTTATTAGAATAGCATATATATTTTTCCTCATTATGTATGTAGTTACTCTGAAATATATTCCATACAAGGAAAACAGATCAAATGTCTTTCCCTTTACGTGTCAGTTCTAATAATAGAAGTATATATAACATTTCCAAAGGTAACTACTGGATTTTCTCTTTTTAGTACAATTAGGAACTCATGAATTTTGAAACATTAGATGTATTTTAATATAGCTCAGGTACATTTATTGATGATAAAATTATCACATCTTTGGATACAGTCTGCTCCAGTGAGGGTACCTTCAGTGTGGTCACTGCGCTGTTCTGACAGCAGTAGTCTGGAAGTTTACACTCTCTGTGGTCTGACGAGATGGGAACTGTGAGAGTTCTGACAGGGAGTTGCAATGCCAAATGTCATTGACATCAGTACTTGTTTTCATTGTCCCTCAACTTTTAAAAATATATATCAATATTACTAATAGCAATATGATTACTAAAAACAGGTTAAAATTTAGTTTGTCTTTTTTTTGTCTTTTGGACAGTCTACCTACTGTTTTTTAAAGTCACGTAAAATAATTCCTCTATCTAAGCCACCATTTAAATATGGAACTATACTTTGCTTGTTTAGTGCACTTTATTGAATTCTTACTATGTGCTAGATATTTCATAGGCCACTGGGGGAGAAACTGTCCTCAAGAAGATAAAGTATCCGGGAAAAATAAGCAAAGAAAAGAGCAATTATAATACAATTTGATGATTTATAAAATTATTAAATGATTCCAGTGCTAGTCATATGAGAAATATAAGTAAGTTCAAACATTTTGCTAATATAACCATTTCATTAGACTATAACTGCCATAAGGCAAAACTGTTTTATTTACTGCTGTGCTCACAACTCCCAGAGTAGAACCTGGCATATACTATACTCCCTAAAAATGTCTTGTTGAATAAATTGAGTGTTGAATACATAAATAAATAAATAAATAAATAAATATGGAATTAAGTTCATTTGTTTTATTTTTATCTGAAATTTTTAAGGATGATTTTATTTAATTTTGTTTATAAATATGTAAAATATATGAGAAACAGTTACATAGTTTTAAAGTCAAATTTATAAAGCAAGATATATTCAGAGAAGTCTATGTTTTCCCATCTCTTTTGTTTCTTATGCCCCATTTCTGTTAGAAACATCTAAGATATTTGCCTATATTAAAACACTATGTATTTTCCCCCTTAGAACTGCAGCCCCCTATGTACGTTTTTCTTCACTGGGCTATTGTTTATGTACGCTGTGTCCTGGAGGTCATTCCACAACGGCATATAGAGATATATTTCAATTACTCACAGCTGCACACAAGTCCTCTGTTTTACCATATGTCATCCAATCAGTCCCTTTTCGATCATGAACATTGAGCTTTACAGCTGTTTGATAACATAAAAGTTTTACAATGAATGGTGATGTGTAAATCAATTTATATCCAAATGTATCTCTAGTATAGCTGTCTAGAACTGGAATTGCTGGGTCAAAAGGCAAATAAAAGGTAATTTTGCTAGTTTTGCTCCTCTGCAGGTGTTGTGCCATTTTACAAATGTATTTAATTGGACAGCAAGAGACTATAAATTTATATAGAGTTTACTTAAAGACTAAATATGATATAATGTCAACACAAACAAAAAATTATCTAAAATCTGAATTGCATTTTATTAAAGTTACTCTTTATATACATACATATATGTGCAGAACTAATATATATATATATACAGTATATATATAACTTCTGTCATGATGGGAGCTTACGTCACAAATAATATTTGCTAAATCTAATCCATTACAACTATGCCATGCAAAATTGTCAATATTCCAATAATACATTAGCATTTATAAAATACTATTGTCTATGAAACCAATTTCTACCACATGATTCATCTTTTCGTTAGAAACTTAACTGGAAGAGAAATTATAAATCTGTCTGTTGTCTACACCTCAAAGTAGATAGTAACCCTTTTTCATCATCAGCCATAACCTATATACCAGAAAGCCATCTCAGAAAGTCACTTTTAGACTTAGAGAATGATGAAAAATTTTAAACACATAGATTTGCTTCTTAAGGTTGTCTTGGCCTGGGTTGCTATTATACTCCTCTCGCTTAAAACTGTTGAGTAATTCATAATGAGATGACTGACAAATCCAAAGTAATAGGCCTGAAGCCTTCTTAAACTACTCCTCCTAAACCTGCTTCTCTTTATTGATACAATGAGAGGGAATTAATTTTAAAAGGGGGTGATTATTGATTACTTAATGGCAGAAGATAGTGCAGAGAAATGCTGAAGCAAGCCTATTCTGTACCCTCCTGGGCAACATGACCCTATTATCCGTGGTGGAAATCATGCTGTAACCCTCATTCATGTTTAGTAGGCAGCATGCAGGCTGGAGGTAGGCTACGAATTTGCTCTAAGCATAGGCTCCAATAGTCCATATGCCTCTTTCAAATATATAAAAGAATAACACATTTCTCTGTGTTCAGATAGTTCCTAAGCAGTACAACCCTGCGTTCAATTCCCTTGTGTGATTTCTGGGCAATGATGACCTGATGGAAATACCTATTCGGCAAGTTGGAGTGATTAATGCTTTGGGAAGTCACTCCCGATGAGCAAACTGTGCATGAAAAGGCTTTGTATTTTCCAGTGTGGTTCTCAGTTCCAGCCTTTTTCTTTTTCTCCTCTTGCCACAAGCTCAAGGGCTTGTTCAGCAGGAGTGGCAAGTCAGCAAAAGGCACTAATTGTGTCTAACATAGCCATCATCCTTAGAGTGTATATTCTGTATCACACTGTCTATCAAGCTAACCCATTGTCACATGTCAGGACCTTTTTATTTCACCTTTTTATTTCTCCCTTATTTAAAAGGGAAGCAAAGAGTTTTAAAGGTAGCTGTTGGGGAGAGATGAGTATAAGAGTGCTTGAAAGGACTAAGAGTCATTGATGCTAATTTGAACTAAAGTGGGCTGTGACATCTGAAAGCACAATACAGTTTTATAGATTACTGGCTCTCATCATCAGTGTTTCTAATCACCAGGTTGTTTTTCAGTACCACCACCTTATTTTGAAAATACAAGCTTAAAATGAGAGTAAGTTCTTAAGATAGAACATATTCTTGGATTCGTGGTTACCAAAAGAATGTAATATCAAATATCTACCTTTTCCAAACAATAATATAAAATTAAATAGACTGAAGAAATATCAATTTTTGGCTAAATGACTCTAAAGATTTTTGCAAATGTGTTTTGGAGAGTCATTTACTTTATAGCATATCAGAAATTGTTTATAATTGCCTGCATAGAATAAATTGCATGAGATAAATATTTAGTTTTGCAAGACAGAAAGTAACCAAGGAAACAAATCTTCTATTAACATAATTGATTTTTTTCCTCAAAACCAGTGAATAAAATTGATTTGAGGTCTCACTGTAATTTCATGTTTAATGTGGAAAACTTCATTTTTACTTGAAAACTGAATGGTGCGTGCCTAAATGTTGTTTTTATTTTATTAATAGGTATATGTGTATATCTTCTCTTTCTGACATCAAGTAGCGAATTTCACAAATTAGCAGGAGTTAACAGTAGAAGTGTACTTGTATTCATTTTTTTGAGAGATATGATCTTTATGAGGTATAATGTTCCAGGTACTCAGATGCTTTTTCGTTTGTTTTCTTGTTTGTTTATCAGTTGGTTGTCGGGTTAGTAACAAATTCCATTCCTATGAGCAAAATTAGCATTCTAAAATAAAAAATTAATAGTTTTCCTCCAAAGTTTTTAACACTATAGCACAAAACATGAAGGCACTTTATCAACTGTAAAATTACAATGTTAATAATAGTTATAACTTCAGTGCCTTTAGTTATTCTAGAGAGAACTTTTTAAAATAATGTGTTTGCATAACTAATGCTTATTGAACCATAATCTATTTTGCGCTTTTAACTGTAAAAGCACAAATCCTAAACTTCCTTTTCTTTTCCTTTCTTTCCTATTTTATAGCGCAGCAGCAGCTTTGGAAATTTTGACCGCTTTCGGAATAATTCTGTATCAAAACCGGATGATTCAACAGAGGTTAGTGTTTATTATGTTTTATGAATAATGCAAACATGAAAAATTATAAAGCCACTATCAATTTTGTAAAGTATAGTAAAAAGCAAATGTTTAAAATCATTGCCTTGCATATATTTTCACGATAAATGAACAAACAATTCTTTAGTACCTAGTAAGCACCATGTGGGAGCAAAGAGCTCTCTAAAAAGCCTAACCGATGTTTGGGAGGCAGAACATGAACTTAAGAAGAGACTTACGTATAACGCAGACAATTCCTAATTTCCTGAGCATTTCCACCATTAAACAATATGTATGTTAAATTTCTTTCCATTTTTTTCATTTTATTTATTTATTTTTATTTAATTCTTGTTCAAGTACAGTTTTCTGCCTTATATTCCCAGCCCTGCCCGCCCCCTGCCCCATGCTCCCCGCCTCCCTTCCATTTCCGCCCCCCACCCTTAGTTATTGTCCATGTGTCCTTTATACTTGTTCATGTGAGTCCATCCCCTTTTCCCCTATGATTCTCTTCCCTCTCCTCTCTGGACCCTGTCAGCCTGTTCCATATTTGAGTGTCATTGGTCATATTTTGCTCGCTTGTTTGTTTTGTTGTTTGGATCCCTGTTAACGGTGATATCATATGGTATTTGTCTTTCACCGCCTGGCTTATTAGGTGTACCTTCTTTCACTCAGGAGATGGTTAAATAGCTTAATAGTAAATTTCCTAGGGAAAGAAGACGCCTTCTCAATCGCACTCACACTTCTACCACCTGCATTGAAACGTCTCAGTGGTGCCCATTCCACACACATTTGCAAACCATCAATGCTTTAAATGCAGCTGAAGGAAATCTTCTGCATTTCATATGTGTACCACATATGGTGCATGTGGTTTAGAGCAATAGGTTTTAGATTTTACTCACCTTTAATTATTCATTCTAATTAGTGTATCTTTATTTTTATTTTTTATAAATAATTTTTCCTTTCTTGGATCTAATTTCTCAAAATACTTTTCAGATTTTTACATGCATCTATCTATACTATTTTAAAATATGTTTAAATAATTATTCTAGACAAAAATGTGAAAATAAAATGACATCTATCATTACTTTATAAATATCCTTATTCATACTACATATGCATGTGTATACAATGTACCCCCTTTTATACACATATATTATATGCATTCCCTTTTATCCATTTATAAGTTTATGTACACAGGCTTATGGAGAGACATATATGGATATATATGCATACAAGCCCTACATAATTTTATTTTCAGTTAACATATTGTATAAACCTTAAGTTTTCCATAATCATAAATAGCTATACTCCATTGTTATTAAGTTTATAACTATAGAGTTAACCTAAAAAGTTTCTCAGGCTCATTCAAGTTCACCGACTAGTAATAGTGACCTAGTATTTGTGAAAGTTTAGTGAACCTGATAATGTAGATTGCACATTTTCAGTAATCTAGCATTCATTCACTCATTTAACATATTTATTTATTCACTTTACAAATATTTATTCTATGACAGAATTTCTGTTAGGCACTCAGAAAGTGTTGTTACAATAACAGATGAAAATCCTTACTTAATGAAGCCTGGAGTCTAAGGAGAGATGATTAAAACAACAGCAAAATAAATAAATAAATTTTTAAATAAAATTGTGATTCAGGCTATGAAAGAAAGCAGCATAAGGCCCTGGCTGGTGTAGCTCAGTAGATGGAGCGTGGGCCTGAGAGCCACACAATTGCGGTTCGATTCCCAGTCAGGGCACATGCCTGGGTTGCAGGCCAGTTCCCAGCAGGGGACTCACAAGAGGCAACCATACATTGATGTTTCTCTCCTTCTCTCCTTCCCTTCTTCTCTAAAGGTAAATAAATAAAATATTAAAAAAGAAAGAAAGAAAGCAGCACAGATACATGTTAAAATCAAAAATACCTGTTGAGGTAGTTTCTTTAAAGCTTCTGAAAAGAATGATATAAAAATCTAAAACTATTTGTGGTGTTGTTAAAGTTTAGGCAATGGTAAATAAACATAGGTAGTAATAAAGTAATATACTTTCTTTTTTATTTTAATTTGTAATTTTAAATGAAGATAAAGTTTAAATAGAGAAAAGAGAAGAAAAAGGCTAACTCTAAAATTTCAAACCATTTTCAAGTTATATTTCATTGAGGGTTTTTTGAACTAAGCAGAGAATCTTTGTCTTTATAACCTTGAATGTAGAAATTAATAAAGTGCAATGAGGGCTTAAATTGGCTGTCCATTCATATTTATCACAGGTACTTTGGGGTAAGACATGAAGCAAAATGTAGTATTGATTAATAATGGTGTTAACTATATGGTTAAACCTTCATATTAAAATATTCAAGTTCACTAAGTAGAAGTTTCCATGATATTTATATTCAGGGAATGACTAGCTGCCCACCTATTTGGAGTGGTGAGCAACACTAGACTAGATCACCTTCAAGAGTTCTTTATTACAAACCTGAGATATTAAGGCTATGTCACCCAAATATGTTCTCCAAGAAAAAAAATCACTCCAAAGTTCTACGTGAGAAGTTTTGCTTATTCAAAATATATTGTGTGTCAGTTATACTCCTAGAAGTATTATAAATACCCAGAATAAGTAAAACAGGTAGTCTCTAGTCTCATAGAACACACAGCATAGTGGGAAACTCAGGCAATAATCACATGAACAAATATATTATCAAGTACCATTAAATGTTTAGAAGAAGAATAAATCAGAGTATACTTGTCCAGGGAGTATGGACAAGTGAGAGCTACTTTAAATAGCGTTATCAACCAGGAGACTGCTGTCTTGTTACGTGGTATTTGATTAGAATCCTGGATGAAGGAAGGAATACATTTGTGGATTCCAGGGAAGCCAGTAGCAAAAGCAAGTGCAAACATTGCTGGGAACACGCGGAGAGGAAGCAGCAGGACGGACATGGCCGTACTTGATTACGCTTGTTTCTAAGCTTTACATGTTTCAAAATCACTGGAAGCATTTGTTACAACACAGGTCATTCCAAGTGATGCTGATGTTGCTGGTCTGGGGGCCACATTTTGAGAAACATTGCTATAGTGAGCAAGGGAAATACGAGAAGTAGTTAAAGGTGATGTGATGAATATATTCTATTTCATGTATTCTTTGTATACTGTAATATGTGTTACATTATAAAATATATTAATTATATTGTTGCATTATTTTATCTTATAGAGAAATATTAGGATTAATGCTTCTTATTGTTTTATCATCCTCTCTTTTGTAAACAATTCTAACTAGGTGTATGAGGAGGAACTCATGAACGAAAGTGGAGAACAAATTAAAAATTCAAATAATGGAAAAGGTTTAGGTAAAAAGATGAGAGCCATTTCTTGGACAATGAAGAAAAAAGTGGCTAAAAAGTACATCAAAGCCCTTTCTGAGGAAAAGGTAAGTGTACTCTGTTAATCACTTCTATTTCCCTATTAAATTTTTCTTAAAATGTTTAACATGTTCTTCTAGATGTAGAAATGCTTATTCTTTATGGAGGACTTCAACATCTATTTCTCCCTCGATAATTGTGCCCAGAAGTTGGGTGGAAGAAAGTGCTGTTACTCCTGTTTAATAGAAGAAACTGAGGTTCAAAAAGATCACAGACATGTAGTATATGAAGAACATATATAGTTTACATTGTAGAAAATATCAGTACTTCATTCCTTTTTATTGCCAAATAATGTTTGGCAATAAAACATTAATCACATTTATCTTTTCATCAGTTGATGGACATTTGTACTTTTTGTACATATTCTACTTTTTGGCTGTTATAAATAATGCTGATATAACTATCTGTGTGCAAAGTTTTGCATGGAAATATTTTTTTTTCATTCTCCTAGGTATATGGTGACTCTGATATTTCGAGAAACTGAAAAACTGTTTCCTAAAGCACTTGCATAATTTTACATTTCTGCTAGCAATGTATAAGGTTTCCAATTTCTTCACATGCTTGTAAGCACTTGATATTGTCTATCTTTTTGATGCTAGCCATCCTAGTGGGTGTGAAGTGGAATCACAATGAGGTTTTGATTTGCACTTCTCGGAAGACTAATGTTAAGATTCTTTTTATGTGCTTATTACCCACTTGTATATCTTCCTCAAAAAAAGGTTTATTGAAATCTTTGCCCACTTTTTAATAGGCTTGTCTTTTTATTGTTGATCTTTAAGTATTTTTAAAATATATTCTGGATACAGGTCCTTTATCAGATGTATGATTTGCAATACCATCAATTTCCTCCCATTCTGTGGATTTTCTTTTTACTTTCTTGATGGTGTCATTTGCAGCACAAATATATTTATAATTTTGAGGTGGTGCAATGTGTCTAATTTTTTTCCTCATCACTTGTGCATTTAGTATTTTATCTCAGAAACCATTTGTTTAAGTTTTAAAAGATTTACTCCTATCTTTTCTTCTAGGAGTTTTATACTTGTAATTCTTAAATTTTAGTGTAAAATTCATTAATTTTTCTACATGGTATGTGGTAGGAATCCAACTTCATTCTTTTGAATGTGGATATCCAGTTGCCTCAACACTTTGTGAAAAAGACAATTCTTCCCCCATCATATTTGTTGTCTTGGCACTCTTGTTGAAAATCAATTGGTCATAAATATATGAGTTTCTTTCTGGACTCTCAGTTCTATTCCATTGACCTATAAATATGTTTAATGTTCACTCTCTTTTGAATCCACTTCAGCAGGACTTTCACCTAGTACTCCATTAGAACCTTTGTCACAGTCAGTACTGACCTCTGTGTTGCCAAATCCAGTAGCCACTTTTCTTTCTTCTTCAATTACTTTTCGGCTGTATTTCATATAAGTAATGATTCCATTATATATGAAACATTCACTTTTCTTAAGCTCTTTAGGCTTTCTACTGGCCTTCTTTATTTTTCAGTTTCCCTTCTTAGCTCTGCTCTCTATCTTGTCCATCGAAATATTAAGACTTCCTGAGGCTTGTTCCTGGATGCTCTACCGCATCTGCACTCTTCTCCTACTCTCTCTCATCCAGTCTCATGAGTTTGTTTTTACAATGACATCTCTAGCTATGACTTTTTATTACATAACCAATTGCTTATTTAATGTCATCATTTGAATGCATATCTAAAACCTAATATATACAAAACCGAATTATTGATTCTTTATGCTATGCAAACAAATTGTTTCCAGTCTTCCCAGTACCAACACACAACACTGTCCTAACTCTAGATGCCAGGAAGAACAAACAGATGAATGGAAGGAAGAGAAGAAGGAAGCAAGAGAGGGAGAAAACCTAATAATTCCTTATTTTTTTCACTTTTAACACCAACTCATCAGCATATCTACTTGGTTCTAATTTCAAAGTATATCTAAAGCCCCTAATTTCTTCATGTAAACTATTCATGCTTTAAACTAAGTAACCAACCTCTCTTGCCTAGATTAGTATAATAATCACTGAATTGGTTTCCTTTCTTTACTCTTTCCACTGCCATCCTCCACGTGAAAAAAAAATCTATGAAAACATAAAATTCAGAACACATACCTCCCCTGGATAAAATTTTATAATACCTTCACAATGCATTCCTTTATTATGGCGTGTTCATTTCAGTCTGAGAAGCAGACTCTAAGATAGAAACAGATATGCCAAAGATTTAGGGGAAACAATGCCTATGAAGAATAAAGAAGAGAAAGAAGAACTGGGCAGGGAAAGCCTGACACCAGTGAAAGCAGAGGAAGGAGGGAGAACTGGTTAGAGTCTCAGACTTCAACCCTGTTCTGAGAAACCTTTGGCCACATTGATGGAGAGTCCTTGAACTACCCTTTTCCTCTAACTACATTAGAGGAGCCCCACATCCCATGAGAATGGACTCAACTAGTATTCAGCTAGTACCCCAGCATTTCAGTCATTGGAAGGTAGCATAGCTCCCATGCAAACCTAGCGTTGGATACAAAGAGGCACTAGCGGGGCCGTCGGTAAAGAAGGGCTCCTCAGCAAAAAATCTGAGTGGCACATTTCCACAGCCACCACATGTGGTCTGTTAAGCTTTGCTGACCTGGCTCCAGTCTACTTCTCTTAACTCATATCCTAACACTCTCCTTTCTTATTTTTTCCCTGTGAATAGCCCATGTTAATTCTGAGTTTAGTTATTTTGATCTCGCTGTTCCTTTTGCTTGAAAAACTGTCTCCAAATATTCACATAAGTTATATCTTCTCATCATTCAGGTAAAAAATTTAGAGCATATATTAAATTATGGAGGAGTTCTCTGCAGGCTACTCTATCTAAATTTAGACAAATTTTGCCCAGCCCAATCCTAGTAGCTAATTCTCTCTCATCACCCAATTTTATTTTCTTCATAGCACTTATTATTCTCAAATATTATCTTGTTCATTTTGTTTACATACACCTACTCAAACACTATACATGTGCACATTCACATACAGCCTAACACACTAAAATGTACCTAACTGGAGCAAGGGCCCTGTTGTCTTGTTCCCAAAACAGTGTCAGGTACTTAGAAAATATTCTCTAAACTTATGGTGAATGACTGAGCAAATGAACAAAGGAATGGGTAAATACAGAGAATCAAATTGAGTACAAATCAAATGTATATTCTGAAGCTTTATTAATGTTTAGAAATGCTCAAAAACGGGAATATTAAATTATATTTTGATGAATATTAAGAAATTCATAGATTTTTGTCCAAACAACCTAAATATGGAAATCATTTGAGATGTTTTCTAGCAGATGTAATTTGCTTTGAAATTGTCTGTCTTTCTAATTTTATGCAAGATTTGCTTTTTACTTGACTAGGTAGAAAGCATGGTATGAGCTTTGTGAAGCTTCTTAGATAAGCTTTGCTTTAGAATTGCAAAGTGTGCATGTTTTATTCATATCTACTGATCTGGTGGGGTGCAAGCAACTGACATGAAACAACTATGCAGAGTTTAAAATTCTAATATCAGCTCTCAAAAGATTAGTAATGGTGGTAAATAGGTGATAAAGAGAATGTGGAGAAATAAAAGTTCTGTAGCAAAAATAGCATAGGTGTCAATAAATCTAACTTTTCTGGTTAAATAGTCTTGATACAATATTCACCCTAATTTTAAAAAATGAACCATTATAATTTTAGTTGAATTCCATAATGTGGAATGTTCTGTCTAAATAATTTTCCCAAGTATACAACAAAATGTTTTGTTAGAAAATGAATGATTAAGATTAATGATTTCTAAGTATTTTATTGCTAATTTGTAACTTGTTTGTTAAGTCAATGCACACAGTGAACATCTCCATGGAAATCAGTCATCCAATCTTAACACCCGATATGTTTTTCTGAAGGATGTAGAAGATGGAGAGGATGACCTCCCATGTCGGAACAGTGACCCCATAATTGGGACACACACAGAAAAGCTCTCCCTCAAAGCCAGTGATTCCATGGATAGTCTCTACAGCAGGCGGAGCTCATCAAGTAAGGTTATAAAATAAGAAAAAAGATCCTGGGCAGGGGATCTAAGTGAACTAGAAACAACAGCTTTGCTTTTTGGGGACTGGTTTGTCAAACTACTGACAAGTTTCCAGCTACCTTGTAAAACAAGTAGTGAAAACGTATGATGTGTTGAATATAAAGTGTTGCTATTGTTTAAAATGGACTTAATATAATAGATAGGTATTATTTGAAATTTTTAACACTGTGATCAGTAGGGCTTTTGGGGATTTGCCTCAAAAGATCATGTTGGGTGATTAAAAATGCATCTCTAAAATAAAAATGTGTACTGGGTTGAACTAGCATTATCTTGGGTCAAAATTTTTAAAACAGCTTCCAGTGTTTAGAACAACAAAATTCTGTTCTTTCTTCCCTTCCTCGCTTCTTTCCTTTTTCCTTCCTTTTCTTTCCCTTTCCTTCCTTCCCTTTCCTATTTTCTTTTCTTTCTTTCTTTCTCTCTTTCTTTCTTCCTTTCTTTCTCTCTCTCTCTCTCTTTCTCTTTCTTTCCTTTCCTCCCTTCCTCCCTTCCTCCCTTCCTTCCTTCTTTCCCTTCCCTTCCCTTCCCTCCCTTCCTTGTCCCTCTTCCCTTTCCCTTCTCCTCTTCTCCTGCCCTCTCTCACATTTTCCTTTCTTTTCCTCAAAAAAAAAATCTAAAAAAACATTTGTCATTTACATCAATTCTGACATTCACTTTTTAGGTTTCCACCCAACATTAGTGAGTAAAGAGTGAAAAATATGTAAATATTTAAAAAGTAGGAATATCACCAACTAGGTTACAAAAAGGAATAAGCACATATTCAATAAGAATTTTCTTAAAACACTGACATTTTTTAAAGAAGAATATCACGCAGGATTCAGTCATATATTCAGCTATAATATTTGGTTGAAACTACTGCTATTGTAGTGTGCTTATCACTTTTTATATGCATACTGTTACACATTCTTCTAATCTTTTAAAGGCTTTAAAATTTTTTTGCAAAGTTGATTTTTCATTTTTTTAAAATCAACTGCTTCTGTTATTTGAAGTTGTAGATCAAAGACCAGATGTTTCAAATATCTTGAATTTTATTTCTATTGGCTGTAGAACAGTTGTTTTGTAAAAAAAAAAAAAAGCTACTGCAAAACATTTAAAGGATAAGATTTTGCATGTGTGAAATTCAGATATCATTAGTATTCATTTCCACTGGAAGTTTTACAATTCTAAATTGTGATGCTGAATGCAGAAAGAATTGCTTTAATATAAATGTGCCATATAAAGCCAGGGCCTGGCATGGTCATGAAAGAGAAGGTGTAAGTAGATGGTGACCCACTTAGCTGTTACATACAACTTCCTTTCTGTAATTGGAACTCACCTTTCATTTACACCAATTCACATACAATATGGAGCATCCCTAAGAATCTTGACCTCATTTCCACAGTTACTGAAATGTATGGTAGAGAAACCGAGGTTATTCCATCATTGAACTGAGCACCAAAAGGCCACACTGAAGGGGAGAGATGACAATAAAGTGCGATGGGGAAACTGAGAGTTTCTTTCACTGGGAACCATTCTTGCCCCCAGACAAGTAGCAAAATGGAATCAGTTTTCTCTTTTTCCTCTGTGGTTCAAAGCCAAAAATGAAGTGGACCAAAAAAACAAAAATTTGAAAAAGCTTAAAAAGTGCAGTTTAGAACAGTTTTGAAAACCACCTGTACAAAATTATCTGGTTTGTACAGGGAGTTAATCTATCCTGTCTGCTCCTTTAACAAGTATCCAATGCCCAAAACACCCCTCTACTGGATCAGATCACAAATCACAGAGACCAAAGGCAGAAGGTACTTGGGTTAGTGCTTGAGGAGAGGGTGGTCAAGCTGGCTGAAGAAAGGTCACAAGGGGCTTAGAGGACAGAGGTTGCTGATGGAGAGTGACTGGGAGGCAGAAACAAGGCGGAGACTTAGAGCCTCGACAGGAGGGCGGGCTCCAGTGCTTGAGCATTGCCCCTGAGTAGTTGTTTCCAGATGAGGGTTCAGAATGTTATGAACCTTCAGTGAGAACTGTTAACCTCTGCTTTGCCTTCCCCAGGTGGCATAACAAGCTGTTCGGATGGTACGAGTAATCGGGACAGCTTTCGACTAGATGATGATTGCTCCTACTCTGGACCATTCTGTGGCCGTGCCAGAGTGCATACTGATTTCACGCCAAGCCCTTATGACATTGACTCCCTCAAAATCAAGGTGTGTACATCGTATCTACATGTTGTGTGGTCTATCCAATGCCAGTTGTGTGATTCATTCCAGAAGCATAAGCCCTGAGAACCAGGGGGAGTAGATGTAAGTGTGTTCTTCCAAACAGTGGGACTGGGGACTGGTTTACTGTGGTGGAATTCTGTGCTAATAGCCATCCTGTGAGGTTATTAGCATAAGTTACTGTTACACAGATAATGCAGAATTATAGCCTATCCAGGAAGGTGGAATTATGTATGTTTTTCTAAAAAGCAGGTACCCAGCTCTGCCTGATAATTCTTGAAGTGAAAATAGTAGAGCCAAGCAAAGGAAGAAAAGGTGGAGATACCAGGCAAGAGTTCAGCAGAGCAAAGGCCTTGGGAATCAGACTTGGTCCAGGCAACTTCAGAATTTAAATTGGTTACCTTGAATAACCAAACATCTTTCTACCAATGATATTCCCCACCCCGAATTCCCTCTTCTTACTCTTATGCTCTATATTCATTGCTTATTACTGTATAACAAACTACACACACTGTGGGACTTCAAACAACACAAATATCTTATTAGTTAGCTCACAGTTCTGTAGACTATAATTTGGGCATGGCTTATCTGTTTAAAGTCTCACTGGGTTGAAATCAAGTTGTCATCTCACCTAAGGCTCTAGTCATCATCCAAGCTCAGTGGCAGTTGTAGGAATAAAGCTCAGGCTTTCTTGCTGGGTTTTGATGGGAGGTCATTCTCAGCCCCTGGAGGCTGCCAGCCCTCTCTCTATAGCATGGCTGTTTGCTTCTTTAAGGCCTGCGGGAGAAGAACTCATTCATGCTTCAAATCCCTTTATTTTTAACCGCTCCTACCTGATTAAATCAGAAAACACCCAGATAATTACAAAATTAACTAATCGCGGACATTACTTACATCTGCATTGTCCCTTGTGTCATATAACACAATAAGATCATGGATGGGAAATCCTTCATTTTCATTGTCCTACTCAAGTGGGGGAGCTGGTTACATAGCACAAACAGAAGAAGGTTTAGAGTTAAAATATTTTATAGAAGTTAAATTATTCCTTTTAGTAACAGAAAGCGCTAGATAGCTAAAAGACAGGATTTATGAATTTTTATACTGTCAACACCAAGCCAATGTTAAGCAATAACTTAATCAGTTATGAAGTATTGATATTATTATTTAACATTCAAGACACACAGCTCTTCTCTTCATCCACTCTGTGACATCAAGTCAAAGCAAGCCTAGCTGGGGATTGCAGAGAACATTATTCCTCACTATTAGCCTCCTAGTCATTTCCTAGTCCCTGTCTTGGGGAAAGGATGCTGGTGGTCTAGTAAAGGGCGTGACGGGAGGTCAGTAGAAGGGAATAACCTGAACATGTTTCGGTTCAGGGCACCTTTCTACCTTCCCTGCGTATCAGGTCCGTTCACTGACTCTGGTACTGCCTAAAGCAATGTTTGTGGAGCTCTTGTAAGACACATTAAGAATCCCACAGTTACCACTAACATTTGATTTCTCATGTTTCTATAAATGATCTTATCCAAAATGAAGTTGAGTCTTTGCTTGGTGACCTTCCCTGGAAAATACATTTTTATAACTGTTAAAGATAATAGGAAGAATGCAGCAGAAGGCTGCCATGCTTAGAAACTCCCTTTTGAGCTTCTCAGGATTTTCTGGGTCTGCTTGGCTGATCCCATTGAACCTAGGATTTGATACCCTATGGTTAAAGGAAGAACTAGATGAACAGCTCATATGGTCTGAAAGGCAGGCTATTACAAATCAGAAAGACCAGAACAGCAGGAAAAAATACTTTTAGTAGGCCAACTTAATGCTTTGTTCATTTGAGGGTAGATCCTTAATATGGCAAAACTATAAGAAAGCATAATGTCTTATCTAGGGTAGAAAGTTATAAGTCTCAATAGAATAACTATGTCTCTAAAATGTAGGCACTGTATTTGCATAGATATCAATTTTCTTTACAAATAATTACCACTATTGGGTTTTCTACTTTTGCCTATAATTGGCAGCCTGTAGCCAAGTAGAGTCTCAAATGTGAATAAAGAAAAAGGCCAACTAGTGCTTCAGACTTTGTGGTGGAGTTCAATCTAAGAATTGTCTTCTCTAGAATAATTAAGAAAATAATTTATCCTTAGTACACACACATATTTTTATTATGTATTTGATTTTTACAAAGTTCTGCACAGTTTCACTATGTAAGATGAATGCAATGATTCAGATATGTTTATTTTTGTACTGTAAGTAAATTTTTCAGATGAATTAGAAATACAGAGTCACGGACTTCTCTTTCTCCTTTCTCTCCCATATGAGAGCCACTTTAGGAAGGATGGCTTGAGTTTCAGTACACATATGTTGCTTTGACAGGAGGAATCATTTTTTAGTTCCAACCACTTAGGCTTGGATTCTGCTTCTGCCATTAATTTCCAATAAACTTGTGGGAAGCTATTTTATGTTTGGGGGGGTCTGTATTAATTAGAGTAATAATGACACCTCGTATAGGTAACTACAAATTGTGTTGTGGGCATAAAATGAATTTATGTAAAATTACATTGTGGTCTACAAATGAAGTTGATAAATTGATATGATAATAAAACAAAAAGCCGTCATTAAATGTAGGAGTTTTTCTTCAAGCATGTTGTTTTCTTCATTATCATTAGGAAATAGTTTCCTCAAACTTTTAAAAGAAACATCCCCTTAGATTTACTTCTGTTGTCCTGGAATCCCTTAACACAATGCATTCATTATTCTATTTTCTATGATTACATTCTTTCTGACAATTGTCAGGGCACCAGAGTGCTCTGAAATCTGATTTGCATATTTCTTTGTCCTTAGAAAGGAGACATCATAGACATTATTTGCAAAACGCCAATGGGGATGTGGACTGGAATGTTAAACAATAAGGTGGGAAACTTCAAATTTATTTATGTGGATGTCATCTCAGAAGAGGAAGCAGCCCCCAAGAAAATAAAGGCACACCGAAGAAGTGGAACAGAAAAATATAAGACTCTGCAGGAATTCTTAGAGAAGATTCACCTTCAGGTTAGCAAACCTGTGGCTTATTTGATTTTCCTGGCATATAGACAGAATAATTGGAGAGTAGGTCAGTCTTTGTACAGAATTGTTTTAAAAAAATACATGACTAGTAGCAAAGGAAAATCTATTTTCCAAGAACAGATTTATTTCTTCTTTGTTATTTTTATTATTCAAGAATGAGTCTTGATATAACCTCCTCTGGACTAAACTCTAATGGTACTAAGCAATGACAGTAGAGATTAATGTTGAGAAAAAGTAGCAAAAAATAAAAAATACCTAGGAAAATAAGAGGCCCGGAGAAAACTTGTAAATGAGAATGATAAGGAGAGTGTGAAGATTAAAGATAAAAATCTTAAGTGAAAGAAAAATAATGAAAAGAAAATTGTATTTCCTATAGTGCAGAGATCAAAAGCGAGTCGAGTGAAAATAAGTAAATAATATTGTTTTAAATATAATTAGTTAGGAAACAGAAACCATTAAGCTTATGTAATAATTGTGTTGAGAAAACTGGGTTGTCTACATTTGTAGTCCAATTATTTTCTCATTATGTTAGTAAAATATCTACCTTGTTAAATAGTGTGTATATCCAATATACCTAAGCTCACTCAACTTACATTTTTGCAACCCATTTTAGAATTAATACAGTAATACTTTGATAGTTTTTGAAATTTATTAGGCAATATCCAATTAAACTTTCCTTAACTGTTTGCCCTGAATGATCTCTATATCCTACTGTTGATAGACACGGTCTCTAGGTTTTTGTATATTCCTACTGGTACCTTCAAACTGAGTGCTCCTGGGAAGAGGAAGTTCAAGTTTGAATCTTGCCTCCCTTACTTGTTTGTTCCATGATCTATGAGAAAACCAAGGTCTAAAGAAGTGACATAACTTAGTCAAGAACCTACAGGTAGATGGTTATGGCATAATGGGAATTTTGGTTTTCTCTGGTCTAATTCAGTGTTCCTTCTTGGATCTGTTTTAAAGAATTGCCACCTTTTTTTTGGTACATAAAGAACTAGTAATAGGTTCTTCCTGATTATTAAAACTTTTATATTTTTCTTACTTAATTTTAATAACTAAAATAAGGATATTGAAGCAATGATCAAGGAAAATGGGAGAAATTTTTGAGAAAGTCGAAGAGTATTCAACCTCACTTTGACTTTTTATGCTGTGAGAGGGAACGGGGGTTACATAAATAATGTGCAGACTTTGAAATGAGAAGTCTCTGAATTTTTTTAGATTTTATTTATTTATTTTTAAAGAGAAGGGGAGAAAGGGAGAAAGAGGGAGAGAAATGTCCATGTGAGAGAGAAACACAGAAACAGTTGTCTTTCGTATATGCCCCAACTGGAGACAGAATCTGAAACCCAGGCATGTGCCCTGACTGGAAACTGAACCAGCAACCCTTCTCTTTGTGGGGAAACACCAAACCAACAGAGCCACACTGGTCGGGGCAGAAGCCTATGAATTTTGAACTAATATATCTTGATATAAATGATAGACAAGATACTTGTGCTGAAAGAAGGAAACTATTTTTTTCCCAAATACAGCACTTTTGTAAAGTTTAATAAAAAACTTTTAATTAAATAGAAAGTCTTGGATCTCTTTGGTTTATAACCCAAATCCCAAATTCAGTTTTTATATAAATTCTGTTTCAAATTCATTTCTAACCTACCCCAATAAATTAACGAGAATAGCTTTCTTTTGCGATCAAGAAAACAAGACATGTAGATTCAAAAACATTACTGTAAAATACTCCACTTGGAGACATTTTGTTCATAGTCTTAAGGATATGCCAGGTTTGTCAATTTAGCAATTTGAGAATGAAAAAATGCCAAATACAGTGAATGGTCTAACTATTTAATTGATCCATTACTTAGCATTGCATAGCTTAAGATATTCTTCTTTGTATATGTCTTTCCAGAAGCTTAGAATTATACAATACATGCTTTTTAAAGGCCCTAGAGTTCATATGTGGGAAATTAGTACTAGTGAAATAAAGTTAAGCAAAAGTTTTATTGGCACCTTTGGTTTCTATATTTATTTCTACATTTTGTTTAAATCTACAGAGAACTACGAATAAGGCATTTGAGTCTGACTAGCTCATATTATAGATATTTTTTCTCCCACACAGGAATACACATCAACACTTTTGCTCAATGGTTATGAGACCCTAGAAGATTTAAAGGAAATAAAAGAGAGTCACCTCATTGAATTAAACATTAAAAACCCAGAAGACAGGATGAGGTTACTATCAGCTGCTGAAAATCTCCTTGATGAA
Source organism: Sturnira hondurensis (assembly GCF_014824575.4). Lineage (NCBI taxonomy): Eukaryota > Metazoa > Chordata > Mammalia > Chiroptera > Phyllostomidae > Sturnira > Sturnira hondurensis. Next base: position 24,701,709 of record NW_028083059.1, on the reverse strand, counting down.
GAAAGTAAGTTTGTGCACCTACTCTTCTCCCTAGTGATAATCACATTTTAATGTAAAAAGTAAAATAATTAAAAACAAAGTCTGGATTTAGTTTACTGAGAATGAGATAATGCATTATTTTTTATAAAATAAGTATTTTATTTTTATATTTCGGAAAATAACTCTGGTCACATATAAAATTAGGAAGAGGACCCTGCTATCCTTATTGGACTCAGAAAATGAAATTTTCTGGGTCTCTCACTGAGCTTCTGCAGAGCTATTAATTCACATGCAAGTGCATGCCTGCATTTCCAAAGGCTGAGGGAGAGAGAGGCAGATAGACAGGGATGGCAAGAGCCATTAGTGAGAAATGTCACATGCAGCTTCTGTAGAACAGTGCAGAGCCTGGCTTTAAGCAAATGAGTCTTTGTGCCACACAAGAAAATTCATTTCATTACCATATAGTCCCATCTTGTATGCGTTTATAATATTCTTTCAGATGTTATAATAATAGCTTGCAAAAATATTCAGCACTCAATTTCATTATCTGAGATGGTTCTGTGATTTGTAAGTATAAACTGAAGATGGAGGAAAAATGCGGAATTACTTGTGGCAGAAAACTGGCTACACCAACTGGGTTTGTAGAGATAGGATGACTTTGGCTTTTACAATTGCCCAGTCTGCATACTCTTCTTACTAAATCTGGTCAGGCTCCCAGAATCCTAAGTTCAGGGCCTGCCAAGCTTCGCAAGAAGTATTTTGCTAGAAAAACAAAAGATGAGTGTCTAATTTTGAAGAGGAAAACAAACAAACAAACAAAAAACCTTAGATCATCTCATTCAAACTTCTCTTTCAAAAGCAATAATAAAAATAGCCCTGACTATTGTGTCTCAGTTGACTGGGCATCATTCCACAAAGCAAGATGTCACTGGTTTGATTTCCAGTCAGGGCAGGTGCCTGAGTTACGAGTTCGATCCTTAGTCAGGGCACATAGGAGGGGCAACTGATGGATGTCTCTCTCTCACATTGATGTTTCTTTCCCTCTCCATCCCTTCCCCCTTCTCCTCCCCCTAAAAATAAATAAATAAAATCTTTAAAAAATAAAAATAATCATTACTCTTTTGGGACATGTTCTCTGAGTAAAGCTTCATGTGGGATTCTTCACATTCATTCCCTTCTTTAAGGATCTCTGTAAGTCTTTGAGTTAGGTAGTATTATCCCCCCTTTTTATCGTGAGAAATTGAGAAGGTAAGCAACTTGTTCAAGCTCAGGAACCTAGCAATTGGAGAGCCAAGACCAGTGTTTGTGATGCTATGCTATACTTTCTATCACTACACATCACGGCTCAGATGGAGAGTAAGGAGGAAAGTTGTATTTAGGACCCAGGCCTCCTGACTGTCCCTTCATGGTGTTCCCTAAGCCTTTCTGCTTATGTCCCACAAAATGGGCACAGTTGCACAGCACGTGTCTATATACACTCACTTTTTATCTAGTAGGAATTATTGTTTCTTTAGAAACTGTATCTCATTTTTTTTATCTTGCAGTTTTGAATTTGCATAGATCTTCATCCTTTTCAAAAAGCTTTCATATGTATGATTAATTTGATATCTGCAGAACTGATTTCATCCTTCAGCCAAGGTGTTTATGTGCATTCTTTGGAGTTGTGCAGACTAAGAGAGAGGGAACGGGGTCACGGGCAGACAAAGATCAAACTTAAGTACCCAGTGTGCTCAACAGTAAAAACCCAAACAAAACTGATCAGCTTACATTGATGTAGCAATACCTTTTAAGCAAATGAGGCAGTTTTCTTTTTTTCACATCCTGTTATTTCAAAATATGTGTCCTCACTAAGCAATATTAGGCTAAGAAATAGATTCTGTAGATTTTTTTGTAATTGATAATGTTCAGCATGATTGTCAATACTCCCCAAAATAATTTGACATTGATGTAGAGGGAGGGAGAAGAATGAGCACATTTTGAGCCCTTGTACATAATTGCTTTTATTCTACAATTCCACCCATGTAGGTATTTCGCCTGTTTTGAAGATAAGAAAATGTTTCAGAGTTGAGTTTCAAAGAGGCCAAAGAGGTAGACAAGTAGCAGAGATGGAGTTTTAATCACAGGCAGTTTGCTATAAAAATGCAGCTTCTTTCTTCCACACACGCAAACTAGTACATATGAAAAGAATAATAAATATTTGAACATTTAAAAATTCTACTTTTCCAATTTTCTCAGCAGCTTCAATTTAGCTTTCCATCACAAAAAGTGGAAGTTAGTATTTAAGTGAGAACGTAGACCTCAGAACAGCCTGACTCCCTGCACTAGTGACTAGAAGGGGCCCCAGAGCTGGGGTCAGCAGGGCTTTCCAGCAGAGGCCCACAGAGGGAAAACCAGTCCAGTGCCATGTGCCCTTCATTTTTTCAGCCCACTCCCTCTATACCCATCTACTTTCTAGATTAACAAAAAGAATTATGATTTGTACATGAAATCATATTAGACGTAGGTGTGATTTTAAAAAACCATCTGACCCAATTTTTTCCTTTGCAAGATAGAGAAACTGAAACTTGAGTAGGTGTCTTTCTCAAGATCACACGTTAGAATCTAGTCTCCTAAATGTAGATGCTGGAAGCACGTATTATTATACTTTGATCTCTGGAAACAAAACAAGGTCTTCAAAGCATAATGTGAAATTCAGTGTTTTCTATAAAAAGTACAAATGTCTCAATTTATTTCCCTTATAAAACTTTAGAAAACAGTGCTCGAAAGTCCCTAAAAGTTGATCATTTAATAATAGCCAGTCAAGTACAAACATACATTCACTGAGCCAGGTTCTGGGAGATGAAAAATGGAAAAAAATGCAGATTCAACTAGTGTTTGTTGTCCATACACAACACAGGGATTTTCCTTATTGTAATCTTATGGCCTAAAGTACTATTAGAATATACATGTCAAAAAGATGCATATTGCATGTTTGGCTATTCTGACTGAAAGTTATTTATTTTATATGAAACTGCTTTGCTCAAGAAAGAAAGAAGAATGACTTCTATTTGTAGATAAGATGTTATGTTCTGATGATTTGGCACCGCACTGCCATGTGCTTATTTTTATCTATTTTCTACTCTGTGAATCATATCTCCTACAACCATGTTCAAGATTAAACGCACAACCTTCATTTACCTTGAATGATAAAGACCTTAAATATATGGATACAAAAAAAGGAAGACAAATACATGCCACAGTCATAGCTTCAAAATAGTTAGTGTGTATATGTGTGTGTGTGTGTGTGTGTGTGTGTGTGTGTAGAAGAATGGGGTATGCAAATTGGCCAGAATTTTACATATGCATTTTATTCTGATCGTTGGATGATATCAGCTTGGGAACATCAACAAATTCCTAGTTTAGAGCTTCATGGCTTCTCGGGTTGGGAACTGGAATGTTTTGATTTGCTAATCATTCAGCATAAAGACTGAGTGCCTGAGCTGAGAACAAGAACTAAAATGTTGAGATAATGTAGAGAGACCACAGCCCCACATGAGCCTTTTGTACATATAGAGGAACCAAGAGGACGGGGGGTGGGGGAGGCACAGAAACAGACACCGAAGACCTAGAGTGAGCCCTTTTCTTTCTCTCTTAGGCCAAAGTGGATAGCATTGCACTCACTTTGACATAGAAAAGGTAAACTGAATTAAACTTTTTATAGGTTACTGCTGTACGGGAGGTAAAGATGCTTCTCCCCCAAGCTGACAGAAGGGTTGGCAAGTAGCACTGAGCTGATCACAGGATTATCTCTAAGGGTGAATGACTTCGGGGGTCCGAAATCCTGGCGAGACCAGTACAGGGATATTTTGAACTCGCTCCCAAGCTGCACTAGACTGAGCAGAACTAGGTCACTGGCTTTCAGTGGGGGATCCAGATGAGGTTAGAAGGAGAAAAAGCACTGGGGCGAGACTCAGTTCTTGAAGAGGCCAAAGAGCAGAATTTGTTTATCTTGTGCTCTTTAAGGTTTCTCTATCATCTGAATTTTAAAATGGTCTGTTTATTTAAAATAAATATTCCCAGCAAGTAAAAAAAGAGAGTAGAGCATATGTGTGTGTGTGTGTTTGTGTGCGCATTGCTACATAAACACAGCCCTCAAGACCCCTTTGCCTTGCTGAGAAATGTCTCTTTAGAATAAATTAACTGCTATTAATAGCAAATATTTTCTCTTTATTCTGAACTTGTTCTTCTTTTCCCACATTTAGAAACACTTTGATGCGTCTTAAGTGTCTATGAGAAAGTGTAATGTTGTCCTTGGGGAAAATGGGTGATGGAAATATCTTGTTTTCCCTTTAACACAGCAATAATTAAATTTTAAATTGAAAGAAAAAAACCTTAGTAATTAAGTAAGTAAACTGTACAAGATCCTGTATATGTTGAAGGTACCTGCAACCTTTGCTTGCCGTGCTCAATAAGGAGGAAGGGGGGAGGGAGGGCTCTGTGCCAGGCCGTTGGCACCAGCTGTGGTCACAGCGGCCCCTCATTGCTCAACTATCCCCAGTTGTGCCTTCCTGCCTGCCTCCCTGCCCAAAACGATGCAGGGCAAATGGCAGGGCCCAGCCAGGAACCTGGAACATGAGCCGCCAGCAGGGGAGGCTTGTAGTTATGCCAAACAACAGTCCAGCAGTTGGCCTGACAGTGTGCCAGGGTAGTCTGGTGCCCTAGCCCTGACATGTGTACCTGGTGTTTCCAACTTGCTTGCCATATGATTTGAATCTGGATTCAAGAAACATTCATACTGCTTTTAAGAAAAAGAGAAGCTAACCATCCACATTCAAAGAACAGAGAAGGCATAGAGGCATTTTACTATGCTGTATTTACAAACATGCATTTGATAGTCGTGTCTAGTCATAGCTGTTTGGCCTTATGCAATTTAATTTCTTCAAATTTCTTTTTGGTTTTACTTCTAAGATATAATTTGTGATAGATGTCATATTTTGTGTGATACAAAACCAAGTAAAATAAAATATAAGCCTTTTTACTCTTCTACCAGAGAAGGATTCCCAGAGTAAATTCATAAAATGTTTGTTTGCCTCAGTCACCTAGAAAACTTGTACTGCCTGTTCAAGCAGGGCACTCTGCACGTGTTGTTGTATTGCCCTGTGATTGTGTACTAGGTGTGGCTTTGTGATGATTCCCCTGGAAAACAAGACTGAGCCCTCTATTCCAATGGGCTTTCCCACAGCCCCGAGTTCTGTGCTTGGCATTAAGAGGATCCCTAACAAGTGTTTGTAGGATTAGTAAGTGTCAAGTGAGGGAGTGAAGGGGTTGTCAAACAGTAAACAAGACTTTGTTGTTGTTGTTATAATATTTAAAGTCCCCTGCAACCCACCTCACTTCATGACTATGTTTTTTTAACAGGCAGGTGGGTGTTGGTGCATGTTCTTGAGTTGTTTCATGCATGTGTTCAACATGTGTGCATGTGTCTGTACCAGCATTTAAATGAGTTATTTGTAGAAGGCAACAATGTAAAAACTATCAAAGTTTAAAATGTGCAGACAAGTTTAAAGATTTTATTTGTTTTTAGAGAGAGGGTGAGGGAGGGAGAAAGAGAGGGAGAGAACCTGTGATGTGAGAGAGAAACATCCATCTGCCGCTGTCTGTACACACCCTGACCAGGAAGGAACACACAACCCAGGCATATGCCCCAGCTGAGAGTCAAACCTTTTGCTTTGTGGGACAGAGCCTAACCTACTGAGCCACACTAATCAAGGGGGATGTGCATAAAATTCCAGTTTTAAGAATTTGATTAATTTAACTTCAACATACAAATGTCTAAAAATACTAGCTAAACTACTAGTAGTTGTAGTTAAAAACTAAAACCAGTATGAACTTCCATTGTTAATCAGTTTAAATAAATGTGTGTGAATCATGAAGCTGTATGACAACATTTAGAGAATAAAATACATACTGATGTGACATGATGTTCAAAATGTAATTAATAGTAAAAGCAAACTGCAGATCAGTAACATGCAGAATAATTGTCTTTGTCAAATAATAATTTTTAAAATAACAGATTAATTTTTGCCATATCAAGTAAATAGGATTAATTTAACCTATAAGAATTATGAACTTGCCCTGGCTGTGTAGTTCAATGGATTGAGTGTGGACCTGCGAACCACACGATTGTGGTTCGATTCCCAGTCAGGGCACATGCCTGGGTTGCAGGCCAGTTCCTGGCAGGGGACTCATGAGAGGCAACCATACATTGATATTTCTCTCCTTCTCTCCTTCCCTTCCCCTCTAAAGATAAATAAGTAAAAATTTTTTAAAAATTTAAAAAAAGAATTATGAACTTGATTGCCCAAGGTCTCTAAGTAATACAAAATGATAATTTTTAAATTATTTGGTCATTTTCAAAGTAGGCAGTCTAATAAGGCAACTCATCTGAGGGTACACATTTCCTGGGACCGAAGCCTTCCATTGGGGTGCATGGTGGGGCCGAGTGGCAGCCCAATGGTGCCGTCTGTCTGGGTGCTGAGTGCTTGTGCTCTTGAGCGAGTGTGCCTCTGGGTCCTTCCTGAAGCAGACAGCACAGAGGAGTGGAGGTTGCTGTGGGTGCGAGCAAAACAATTTACTCCCCAGCACACATCGCATTAGAGGGTAGGCTATGATTCTGGGATAAAAAGAGATATGTGCAAAGAAAGGTGTAGAACAGCAACTGGTTGGTTTTCCATAAAGAGATTCCTATTTTTTATTTGTTGTTGTTTTTTCAAAGGATGTGACAGTATTCAAATTAACTTAATACCAACTATTATAATTAGAAAATTACAGTATTCACATCATTTAAGGATGCACTTAAGACAAGACTGAAATAACTAGGTGTTGGCCCGTATTGTCTACTGAATACTCCTCCACCAACAGCACTGCCCGTGGACAAATGCGGTACAGCCAGAGTTAGCAGGAGAATGATAGAGTTTTGGTCTGAGTAACTCAAATGTGGCTGCAACACGAGGCTGAGGTTCTAAGCCATCTTATGATGCTTATGCCTGGTTTTTCCTCTAGAGAGATGGGACCAGGCTAGAGAAAAAGAGAATTCAGAGCTGAGAGGCATCTTCATTTGAGTTTCAACAAAATTCCCTATTTGATCTTCTCTGGTTCCTATTCCTTTTAATTAATCTAAATATCATATTCTTTTAATTAAAAAATACTTTATTGACCACTTTTGTTGATCAGGCATTTTCTTATGCCTTCTGGATTATATTATTTTATGGTACTGGCCCCAAAGAAATAGAGGCCTCACACCTAAGGCAAACATTAAAGTCAATATTTAGAATATTTGGGTAAAAAACCTGGGGAAGTCAAGCAAAAACTAGTAGTTTATGTCTTTAATGGACCTTTCCCTTCCTCATAGGTGAATATAGGACAGATTTATCTCCTTAAGTTATGAGGACTTTTTGCCAGAATAAGGGTCTAGTTAGATTTCCTTTAAGCTTTCTTCACATTTAGTGTAATTGAGATTGCCTATACTTAATTAAGTGTAGCAACTCCAATATAATTATTTTATGAATAATTATATCAGCTGTCTTTTATTTTAATCACCATGCTACATTTTATCTCCATTGGTGACTCTTGTTGTTCAAGTACAGTTGGTTTCATTTCCTCCCATCTCGCCTGACTTGGCTTTGTCCATGTGTCCCTTATATACATTCTTTGATGACCCTTCCCCTGTTTTCCCCCTCTATCCCTCTTCCCCCGCCCTCTGGTTGCTGTCAGTTTGTTCTTTGTTTCCATGTCTCTGGTTATATTTTACTTGTGTTTGTTTTGTTGATTAGGTGCCACTTATAGGTGAGATCATATAGAATACGTAAATTAGCTACACTAATTTTCAAACTTAACACATCACAAACATTTTGGCATAAAAAAGGTGGCAAGTGTGCAATTTTGGAAGCAGACTGTTTCTTATTCCAATGTTCCTTGCCTGGTTAGCTCAGATGATTGGACCATGGGACAAAGCTGATAAAGGTTATAGTTTCCATTTCTAGGTAGGTCAGTTAGCTTTACTCTATTTCATGGTCGCATGAAATGGATAAATGACTTAGAAAGAAAATGTGGATGCATTATTGTGAATTTATCCCCTTTGCAGGAAAATCCACCCATAACACAAGTTCTAGGTTTATGCCAATCTCTGTCATTAGTGTCAGGGTGAAAAAAGAAAAAAAAGAAAGAAAATCCTGACCCTCAAAATACAAAAATTTAATGCTATATAGCTTCTATTTCCATGATGTAACCCAAGGACCTGCCTTTTCTTTTTAGAGTTACGTTTGAGGGTCTCCAGCTGATCGCCTGCCTGCAGTCATGGCAAGCCTGGCGGGAAGCACATGAGGAGGCGTAGTTGTGTTCTCTCTTCACTGGGAAATCACTGAGCAAATTGCTGCTCTTCTGTAAATCACTGTGCTGCATAATGCGCATAGTGAGAAACTATTTCCTTTTTCCATAAAAATTGCAGATAAAGGGTTTCCACAATAAATAACCTGTATTTAAAACAAACCAATTCCTAGAATTTAGAGAACACGACATACTGTTTCTTAGATGGGAATAAAAACAAATACATTTTTATTACTAATATTAAAAAATGATATGTTCTCTGCTAAAGTCAGGTTTTCACTTATTTTATTTACTTTTTTTACTTTTTGAGATAAATGCATAAACACTTCTGAGGGTAAAATAACAAGCTAAGTACTTATTTTTAGAAAGGAAAACAGCTAGTTTTGGAAATCAGAGCACTTTAAGCCTAAGTTTTGTACTGAGAAGAGAACCCCACAATCAGTAATCAACCTAATTGAACATGCTATTGGGAGCAGTTTTTATTGTGCCAAGTCTCATTTACATGTCAGTCTGAAGGGAAGTACCTCAGCAATGCTAATTTTGTGTTAAGGGATAGGCTCCAATTATAATCTATGGCCTTATCCCCACAAACCTTTCTAAGAGGATCACACTCCAGATATGGTGAGCAATGCTGATGCAGCAGAAAGCGTACAAAAGGACAAATGCCTCTGGTCTTTTCCAGGAAAGCTTGGATAGTAGAACGCAAACCTGGCTCATTTCACTTTGGTGGCAGTTAAGATAGACAGGCCAAAGTGGGGAGTCAGCTTTCCCTCAAACAATGAAGTCCCATTTCAGAGCTGCTTTCTCTCTCTCTCTCTCTCTCTCTCTCTCTCTCTCTCTCTCTCTCTCTCACACACACACACACACACACACACACACACACACAAAGGGGGCTTGGAAACAAAAGTAAAACAGGTACTCCTAAATACTAATGAATATTAAGCAGACTTTCCCAAACCTAAAGGTTGTTGACTAATAAAGAGAAAATGCTTCATGATAGCTAAAATTTTAAAATAAGAAATGCAACAGATTCATATTAAAATTAAGCTTCCTTATACCTAGTACTAGCTATAACATCACTAGATTTAAACATCTGATCATTGAATCCACAGTTAAATAAAATTGTGTCGAATCTGCTAAAGATTCAGAAAATGGCATAAATGTGGTTTCATTGTTGCAAATGAACACTTTAAGGAAAAGGTGAAAAGGACTATTATGATTCATTTTGAAGATGAGTAGAGTTAAGAAATGATTTCATCATTTTTTTCCAGCCTTTCTCAACTGTTGTTGCTCATCCAAACCACAGAATACAGAAAATAATTTAAGTGACTATTTTTCCAGTTCTTCCGTGTGTGGGACATAACCAGTACCACTCTAGATACATTGAAGAGATGTCGGTGTATTACATATAAGAATGCTTTAGGGCAACAGGGCTCCATTCTCTCTTGTAACAAAGGTTGATAACAAGTGCATACACAGCAGACCATAAACTAATGTTGGCAAGTTAGCTGGAGTCTAGAAGATGATTTTAGAAAGCAGATGAGTAGACAAGATAAAGGGTGGATTTCCTAAATATAAGTTTTTTTGCATTATCAGAGTTTATTGAGGAAAGTTACACAATTTCCCTCTCCCAAAGGTTTTAAAGACAGGGCTGAGGCTCTTCTGACTAGAACAGGATGAAGTATATAACATCTGGGGCAGAGGTCTTGCCCCACTTGGGAAGAATGTGTTTGGTTCTTCCAGTCTTAGCTCTACAAATGTCCAAGTGGAGGAAGCCCTGGCATTTGAACAAAAACACGCTGATGTACCTAAGAAGTGGTGGGCCAAGATCCTCCTCTTCTCCGAGGAACTCATCTAACAACACAGAGAAATACCCATTTACTGGTGTCAGGGGAGGGGAAGAAAGAAACTTCACAGTAACAGACAGTGCTGATGCTAAAAAAAATTTTGAGCAAAGTGAAACTTTATAGGGTTACTTTAGAAATATCTTTTGTTTTGACTCTAATGTTAATATTTTCTTCAAAATGCCAGTTGAATCTAGAATACTGCTTTGACGACACAATTACCAATATGAACATAAATGATTGTTATTCAGAACTACAAAAAGACAGAGAAGACAAACTAAATAAGGCAGACTCAGTGGAAATGGTTGTAGTTTAAGTACCTAAATGTAACCTGATTTCTATGTCTATTTTTCTGGTGAATGCAAACGAAGGTGAATTCAGAAAAATTCTGAATACTCTAAGTCCTTTTTTTACTACTATATTCTTTTTTAAAAATTACAGCTTACTTTCAATATTATTTTGTACTAGCTTCAGATGCACTGCATAGTAGTTACACAATCGTGTATACTTCACAAAGCGTTCCCTAATCGTCCCAGCACCCAATTGGCATCATACATAGTTATTACAATATTATTGACTATATTTCCTAGACTACACTTTACATCCCCATGACTGCTTTTTTATGAGTTAAATTCCAACTAATTGAAGTCCGACTATACTTTGTTGCCCAGTTATCTTTTATTCAATAATCCACATAATTATGATTCTATTGTAGAACTATTCATAAAGATCACTATTCACTAGTGTGGAATATACATTTAAACTACAAATGATTTCTTCTAATGTTACTTTTTATTATTGTTTATTTTTTATTTTTTTATTGTTTTCTCATTACCATCTGTCTCCCTCATACTCTCCCCCCTGCAATCACCACACTGTTGTCTATGTACATCAGTCCTTTTGTATTTTTGCTCAGTCCCTCCATCCTATAACCTCCCTCCTCCATATCTGCCACCTGCTCTCTATCTATTAATCTGTTTCTATTTTCTTGTTAGTTGCATTTGTTCATTAGATTCCACATTTAAGTGAAATCATATGGTATTTATCTTTCTCTGACTGGCGTATTTCATTTAGTTTAATGTTCTCTAAGTCTATCCATGCTGTAGCAAATGGCAAATTTTTCTTCTTTTTCATGGCCAAGTAGAATTCCATTGTGTAAATGTTTCATTGTCGTTTTATCCACTCATCTACTGATGGACACTTGTGCTGCTTCCATGTCTTGGTGATTGTAAAAACTGCTTCAATGAACATAGGGGTGCTTGTGTTATTTCAAATTAATGTTTTGGATTCCTTCACATATAATCCCAGATGTAGGATCACTGTGTCAAAAAGCAGACCCACTTTTAATTTTTTGAGGTATCTCCATGCTTTCCACAGTGGTTGCACCAGTCTGCATTCCCATCAACACTGTGTGAGGGCTCCCTTTCTTCTGTATCCTCTCTAGCACTTGTTAATTTACGGATGATAGCCATTCTGACAGGTGTGAGATGGTATCTCATTGTGGTTTTAATTTGCATTTCTCTGGTGATTAGTGATGTTGAACATCTTTTCATATGTCTGTTAGCCAGCTGCATGTCCTCTTTGGAGAAGTTTCTATTCAGGTCCTTCCCCCAGTTTTTTTTTAGAGAGGCCAGAAATAAACCCACACCTTTGTAGTCAATTGATATTCAACAAAAGAAGAAAGTACATGCAATGGGCCAAAGGTATTTATTCAGTAAGTGGTGCTGGGAGACACATGCAGAAAAATCGAACTAGACCCCTTTGTTGAGCCACACACAAGAATAAATTCAAAGTGGATTAAAAACTTAAACATTAGACCCTCAAACCATAAAAATCCTAGAAAAAACATAAGCTGTAAAATGTCAGACATTGCTCATAGCAACATTTTATCTGATGTATCTCCCCAGGCAAGGGAAACAAAATAAAAAATAAGCAAATGGGAGGGAGGGGGGAGAACAAGGTGTGGGTTGGGATGGGAGTAATAGACAGAAAACTGTACTTGAAAAATAATTATATAAAAAAATTAAAAATAAGCAAATGGGACTACATCAAACTAAAAACTTTTTGCACTGCAAAGGAGAACATCAACAAATTCAAAAGACAACCCACAGAATGGGAGGACATATTCACCAGTATATCTGATAAGGGGTTAATATCCAAAATTTATCAAAAAACTTACAAAACTCAACATCTAATGTTTCTTTAAGGAGTATTTGGACAAGGCATCCATCACACTGTGGGTACAATCTGCTTTCTTTGGCAACTTATCATCGATGTAAAATGAGAGTCCATATTGATCTTTGCTTATGCAAGCAGTTCACATGAATTCCATGAAACTGCAAGTGAGCAACAAAGGTCAAACTCTGTCTTCTAACAAAATAGTGGTTTGAATATTTGTAAATACTTCTTTTATAATAAGCAAATATGCAAATGTATCATTTAAAGAAGTTTCTATTGTAATGAAGTCAAGCTTGGAACCCTTAAAATAGCCCAAAGATGAATGAGTGCATGAATAAAACTTTGCTTTGCCTAACTGCTGCTCTCTTTTTCATTTTCAGCTATTGAAGAGCAAGAAAATGAATCTGCGTCCCTAAGCCCAGACATCTCCTTAAGTAAGTCACAGCTACATGACTGCCCAAGGGACTCTGGTTGCTATATCTCCTCAGAAAATTCAGATAATGGCAAGGAAGATCCAGAGTCTGGAAATCTGGCTGCCGTGGTGCAGAAGATTGCTATCACAGAAGCCAGTGACTGAGCACATATTCTAAACTCTGCACCTGCAGCTGCATTCCACGTTAACTCTTCGTGAGCTAAAAGATCAAATAAGAAAAAAAGAAAAGTGTTTGCAAATACAACCTAAAGTTAACATGTTTTAATATGAATGATTGTATATAAAAGCTCATATCTCTAAAATTCCCAATTATTGTAAATAATATATATATTTATTATTTTATATGCTACATGTTCATGGGTTGCATGCATGTATTAGAAGAGGTCTATTATAAATCTTTGGTATGTGTCATGTAAGCTCATTTAGCTTTATTTTTTAAGTGCAAAATGATAAATTCTGCACCAATCTCCTCCTGTCTTCATACATGCCAGTTTTGAATTTGTATCTATTATTGAATGAATAGCAGCAGAGTCTGTGTCTGTTTAATCAATTTTCCAAGAAGCATTTACATTTATTTTTATACTTACTGGAAAGGTGTGAATTAATACTGGAGATATTTTTTATCCTAATCACAGTGGGATTTTAGTAATTTTTGGTTGATTTCTTCACTGTTATCTGTTATACAAGTATAGACAATATATTGTCAATTCTGTTTTAGTAAAACTAATTGTAACAATTGTACAGTTGTTTCACCTTTAAGTGTAAATAATTTTAATTTTAAAATTTCCTAATTTTTAAAATAAAATGAACTATGTTCACTTGGTATTTTCCAGACTAGTGTCACTATTTTCATATTAGATATGTAAACAAAATATCTCCTACCAGACAAGGTTTGATAATCAGTTCTCTCTCTCTCATATATCATATATATAATTTCCAGATCAGTGGGTTTCCTGAGCCCCAGATCTGTGTTACCAAAACTTCCTGAACACTTCTATGTATTAGTCAGCCTAAGTTGCCGTAACAAAATACCATAAACTGGGTGGCTTAAACAACAAAAATTTATTTTCTCACTGTTCTACTAGAGTCTAGAAGTCCACGATTAGGTTGCTAGCATGGCTGCGTTCTGGTGAGAGCTCTTTTCCTGGCTTTCAGATAGCACCTTCTTACTGGGTCCTCACGTGGCAGAAAGAGCTAGCTTCGGTGGGTCCACAAGTTGGGTGGGGTGAGGTCTCAAGGAATCACTAGGCAAATAGTGACAACCAGGTTGATGGAGACTCAGATATGGTACTTACCTGCTGGCTCTGTTGGAGGAGGGTTCATCACAGGAACATAGGCCTCTGTCAATTCTATTCTCTGGGAGAAAGCTGCCTCCCCAGACCCTGCCCTGTTTCCAGACACTTCAGTTCCTGTCCCTGCTGCCTTTCAAGCTGCTGTCCCAGTGCTGGAGTTCTGAGTGAGTGAGTCAGAGTAAGTACATGTGTGGTTCCTTTCAAGGGACCACCTGGGACTCCAGAATCCCTCTATCTCACTCAACCTCAATCCCTACTGGTTTTTACAGTCAGAAGTTTGGGGGACTTCTTTTCTCAGTACTGGAACTCTGGGCTGGGAAACCTGCTATGGGGCTGGGACCCCTAGCTTCTCAGGGGTGAACCCCATAGCCCAGACATCCCTCCTGATATTTATCTGCCACACGTGGGTATGGGACCAGTTTGTTCTGCATCTTCCTACCAGTCTCAATGTGGCTTCTCCTTTAAATCCCTAGTTGTAGGACTTCAATTTAGGTAGATTTTAGGTATTTCTGAATGATGGTTGTTCCATAGTTTAGTTGTAATATTGATGTGGTTGTGGGAGGAGGCAAGTACTGCATGTACATACCCTACCATCTTCACCAGAATTACTTTACCTCTCTTTAATAGTACCTACTCCCAGCCAGTTACCAAAAGCAGAAAATCATTTCTCACTTTGTTTCACATATATCTTCTTCACACAGACTCAATGAGTAATCAAGTTCTATGCATCTCACCTTTAGAAATCCTTTCATATTTTTGGCTTTCTATCCATTCCTACGACTGCTGTCTTGCTTTGTAACCTCACAATTACATGTGTGAAATAATGTAATAGCTTTCCAACTGACCCCTGTTCTACAAGCGTCCTTCTTCTTAATCCATCATCCCCAGATCCTACAGAAATACCTGCCCAACATGCCAATCAGATCATGTATTACTCAGCTTGAAATCTTTTGATGGCTTCTCACTGTCTTTAGTATAATATTTAAACTTTCTTCCAGGATATACAAGGTCCTTCTCAGTCACTTTTACCTACATCTATAAGTCATACAATTTTTTCTCATGCTTCTCACTTTACACTCTCCAGCCCTAACAATCTACTTGCAATTCCCTGAAAATTCACCATTTCTTTTGTGAATTTTCTTACATTATCTATTTTTCTGGAATGCTTGCTGCTATTTTCTACATCCAGAAGCCGCCCTCTGTTTTCCTTCTTAAGGTTCACAAAAGTCACTTATTCTGTGAAGCCCTCCAGGATTTCCTTTGATGTTCTCCTTTTTGCATTTCCAGAGCAACCTGTATATCTATTGACTATAGCACCTACACATTATATTTTATCTATTTGTATGACATTTGTCCTCCATGAGATGGTGACTTTCACTGTGGCAGACATTATTTTGTTTAGCCTCCTTAATCCCTGTGTCTGGTACACTGGGTACAGAGTGAGCATTTAGTAAATGTCTACTGGAGTACCTAGAATATAACAATGACTCTCATATAACACATTCCATATTTATATTTTGATCAACCTACTCAACCTATAGGTGAATACTTTCCATTCCATGAAAGGTTGTTTTTTAATAAATAAGACATAAGATCTTAGGACAAATCAGGAAACACAAAGTGTTATTCAAGTGCTGGGGAACAACATTATACTGTAAATCTCTAATGTATTTTTCTACATCCATGGGCTTTAATCCCATAGGCAGAGCCCAGGTCAGGAGTAAAGCACCTGCCTACTTCCCTCTCCACAGCAGGAAAGAGTGTTTCGATTTCAAACTTCCAACATGCTGTCTTCATTGTGCCCCCTCCTGCTATGGTACCGCTCCAAACTGAATATTCTAGGGATGTGTTGGACACACCAGGGCCACTGACGATAATTTTTAAATTTTACTCAACCTGCTGCCTCAGGAAGGTCAAGAGAGTACAATTGAGTTATGAAGATGCCAGGAAATTTTCGGTTCTAAAGAATTAGTTGATTATAAAGTGGTGGAAATCTCTTGTGATGACACTCAGCCCCAATTTCAATCCCTTCAAAATGATGATGTGATATGCAGTCAAGGATCCAGGGAAAAGCTTTTGAGAAGAAGTGCTGCAGAGGCCTTGAGGAAAGGGAAGCAGAAGAAGAGAGACTGGACTCCCGAGAAGAGCAGTGGAGGGAGGAAAGTGGAGACATCACAGGGTTCAAGGTGGTGGAGAGATGCCGCATCAGAGCTCAGCACTGAAGAGGATGCAGGTGAGGCAGAGGTGCACCACAGTCAGGGAGCGCTGCTGCCTTCACAGTGCCAACTGGTCCCCTGCAGCTCCAGCCTCACCATTTTTTTAGATTTTTCTCCTGGCCATGGAAAGATGGATAAAAAGGAGTAGGAAGGTAGAGACTAGTTTAGCGAAAGCTGTAAAGCAGTTCAGGAACTTAGACCTTCTATGGCATGTGGCTGAGAGACATGAGTCTGAACCGTTTAAGGGTGAATGTGAAAGTGGCCCAAGGGTTGATACTTTAATGTTTAAAGATGCTTACAATGGCTTTGTGTGTCTAGTTGAAACTTGGCGAGAGTCTTATTCTCATTTGTTTATTATTCACTCAGTAACATTTAGATATGGGACATATATGCTGCCCAATATTATGCCAATACAGGCCTTTTGGATTAGATAATCTGCATTAAAATTTCCCTGCAGCCTTTCCATTGAAATCACCTGACATTTTCAGTATAGAAAGTTATAAAATCATGCTGGGATGCAATGATGATTTTGATTTCAGGAATATTCAAATTCAGGTATGCTATGATAGTATGCATGGTTATAGAAATTCTATTTCAGGTAAATAGATAAAAATCCTCTTAGTACTTTTCTTTAGAGATTTTATTTTTATTTATTTTAGAGAGGGGAAGGGATGGAAAAAGAGAGGAAGAGAAACATCAGTGTGTGGTTGCCTTTCGTGTGCCCCCTTCTGGGAACCTGGCTTGCAACCCAGGCATGTGCCCTGACTGGGAATTGAACTAGCAACCCTTTGATTCATGTGCCTACAATCAATCCACTGAACCATACCAGCTGGGGCCTCATAGTACATTTTTAATAAAAGCAAAAAATCAGATCATTTAAATTCTGGTTCCTCTCCCCCCATTCTATGCTAATATAAACACAAATATATCTTCACCCTGAAGTTTTTTTTAATCAATTAATTGCCAAGGGAATTAGTTAAGAAATAAAACAGCTTTTAAAACTTCAAAAATGATAGGCAGCTAAAGATGATCAGGTTTTAGAGAACATCCAATTCACTGAGGTTACAGTCAAGTGCCTTGCAACTTCCTGAGTGAGACCAAATTGATGACATTTCATGTTGAGAAACTTCCGTTAGAAGCATAAGTTCTGAGAAAAATAATATGAAGAAATTTTAGATAGTCCATCGTCCCACACATGCACGCACTTCCATCCCCCACAGGCAAAGAAATTGTATAACAAATCGGCATGCAGACTTTAAGTACTCCTTCATGAAGTGGGAAGTCATGCTAAAATTAAGTAAAAGTTGAGAGCAAAAAGAATAAGTGCTAAATATAGGCAAAAGAACAGCCTGTAAATTTGTCCAGTTGTTTGGGGGGATGGAAATAAGACTCAAGTAACTCTCACTTTATGCTACCTCCTATGTCATGAATGAATTCATCTGATCACACCCAATTTTGACATGTACACACAGATTGGAGGTCCTGGTTTGAGGACTGCGTGACTTTGGGCAGGTTACTTATGCTCTGAGCTTATTTTTCTCCTCTACAAACTATAAATACTTGTAGTAATAATATTTCATATGACTATGTTGCTTAAATTAAATAATGTGTGCAAAGCACTCAGCACAATGCCCGCAGATTGTGCATAAAAACTGATGTCTGAACATGAAGTGGAGGCACCACTACAGGCATCTGCTACCACAGCACAGGCACGGACTTGTAGTAGTCTCAGATTTTTCAGACGCAAATTGTCGGAGGGCTTGGATGACTACTGTCCAGCAGCAATGAGAGAGAACTAGCTGATTTAACAGAATTTTGCAGATAAATGACCATTTTGTCATAACAGAATATTTCTTGTTCTACTCTTGACAGTGTAGGAAGAGGCTATGTTTTATTTAGCTTTAATTCCTCATCCTTGACAGGGGATAGAAATAGTCATTTTGAACACGGAATAACTGACTAAATAAATAAATGCCTATACTAATGAGTGACAGTAGCTACTGTTATACGTTGGGCCCTGGTCTTTACAATATGGAATCAGAGCTGATAGTGTTATTGCCAGCAGAGAAACCATTAGAAAACACCCTAAATGTAGATATTTACAAGTTTATGAAACTTATGGGCATTTAGGCAAATGATCTGCCATGGGAAATCGAAGTTCAGAGAGAGGCCACCGAGAAAATGTGAGCTTTCCCTTACTTCCCCTTTTCTCCTTCATCACGCAGACTCTCACATTTGGATTACCAACAGTTAAGGATCAGATGTAGATTATAAATTAAGAATCCACGGGTGAAGAATCTAAAAATGGACATTAGTAAATTCATAGACCTCTTTGACCTTTTGAGTCCCTGGCAGGCCTGAGTTCACCGCACCTTGTCTTCATAGGGAAGGAGCAGGATCCTGACGCATGTGTCTAATGGGATGGTTTTCTTCTCTGAGTTCTTGGGCATGAGGCCAAGTGAATGGGCACGAATCATTCCATTTGCGGATAAAATGGGGTGAAAAGCACTTCTGGCACACTTTGTCCATATAAATTACACTTGTTTGCAATTCATCAACTCCCTCTCTCCTTTATCTCCATATGTAATGTAAATGACCATCTTCCTCTGAAGCTCCATAATGAAGCACAGCTCGAAAATGTGATGGAATCAGCTAAAAGGGAGCAGATGGAAGTTTTTCCCCCCAATATGCATATTCATAAAAAATAGAGAACTCAACAAAAGGAGATACATACGTACTTGTACCCGGGGGCTGCATGAACTTACGTACAACAGTAAGTTGGTTTTCTGAAGCTACTAATTCTTTGAAACTTTACTCATTTACTCCTGCAGAAATCATTAAAAATGTCTCTGGAAATAATGTCTCTCTGTATAACAACAAATAAATTTTCCACTGGATTTTTATTGCATCATAGAATCCATGATTCAGGAAGTAATAGTTAAACAGTTTACTACATAATTATAATTAGAAGGCAAACCATGTAAAAAAAAGCTAAGACTTCAGTGTTCCTTTAGCAATACAGACTGCAAACATCTAAAAGCACACTGTTATACTGGAAAACCTATATAAGGAGAATAGTGAACTGCTTGGATGGCATTTAGCTACGTATTTTTTTAATATCTGATCACTCAGAGGCTAAGGTGGTTCATGCAAATATACTGAGGAAGGAACACAGCTACTAAAAATTTTGTTAAGATAATGAATACAACATTGGGAGACATTGTGAAAAAAACTAACCACAAAAGAAAACATAAGACACTATTAAAAAGAAGAGAGAGGGAACGAAAGGAAAAGAACCGAAACAATTCAAAGAGTGGCTATGAATTTTGGTTTTTGACCCCTTTTCTCCCTACAATTCACTCTCTACTTGTGAAGCCCTGGTATTCCCTCAGAGAGGCTGACTTTAATGAACTACATCCCTGATTTGGGTACTGAGGTTCCTCTTGGACTCTATGAATGGAGAGCCCCATCAAGAAACTAGAGGGAAAGAGGGGGGGTAAGGTCAGGGGATTTGTTCATCCCATGGGTTCACCTTGTATAGACTGTCTACCAAAATCAAAGGTCACTCGTTGCCTAAAGATGACTTTTTGTACACGATTCTCTTTCCTACAGATTCTCATAATTGTTTCCTTCTCTCACCTCTTCTGGCTGAGATTTAATAACATCTCTGTGGTTGTTGGCTTTCACTACCTGTACAACCCTTAACCATTCCTCTATCCTCCATCCTGCCCACACCTTTGTAATTAGTCCTTTTATGAATAAGCCTTCCTTGGATTATCTTAATTTGACTGGGAACTGGACCAGTGCACTGATCCACCATCACTCATGACTTCTAGTGACTTGGGTCATGTCCTTAAGTTCAGTGAACACTGTTCTGTAACTCCAATATAACTACATTTACATGGTCTCAAGTCACTTCTATCTCTCTCACTTCCAGTCTTCATCACTACTGATAATCAAATACCTTCAAGGTGAAGCATTGCCATTAAAACTATCAAAACTCATATCCTTTACCCCTTTCAATTCCTTATCTATTTCATGAGGCCCACTCACATAGTTCTCATTTCCAAGCAATTAAGATTTCCTGAAACGGGGGTGAAATGATAGTTTTCACGAGGTAGTTCAAGCCAACCCAACTGCAAAAAACACACATTCTGTTCTTTACTTACAACCAAGCCCATGGTCTGCTTCGCTATAAAACATAGCACCATCCCAATTGAGACAGTACTATATCTACCAACATCAGTAGCCATTCACCAAGTATGTAATAGTATAGAATGAAGTAGGCCCATAATTTAGCTGCTTCCACTTTATCTGACATTAATATCATTCTGGTATTTTAAATAAATATGATAGAACACAGATACTGCAAGTTTACTAGTAACTTTTTTGTTTTTAAAATTCTTTAATTGTAAGTCATATTTCACCTACAATGTCAGTTATTAACATGGGTTTCTCAAACATGAAGCCTTAGGCCTTTCATCTTAAAAAGGGTTATTGTAAAATGTGAATGCCCAGATAATTTGCATGATTAATGAAAATATGTTTTAGAATATTAAACATTTAAGATGTTAGCATTTAGTAGGCCTTCTGACAGAAGTTAAAAGACTATTACAATGACTGATGAATTGCTACAGTACATTAGCCCTCAGAACAGGGAATATGCTAGAGAACATTTATGTAACTTCTTAGTGTTCTTGTTTCTTTCTCTTTTTTTTTTCACTTCCAAGTAAGCTGTCCTTTTGTGACCTTGGTTCAATTGTAAATGACCAAGAATAGGACTTTGCAAAGTTTTGAGGAACTTGGAAATTACATACAAAGCCATTGACAGGGAGGAAGAAAGCAATTGTATTAGCCAGGGCTTTGCACACCGTAACTGGCACATAGTAGGAGATGAATAAAAATGCACTGAAAAAGTAAAGCCTTGGTTCAGAGGGTCTTACCTCAACACAGTGGAAAAAAATAAAATAGGAAATTCCCTCCTAGTCAGTTACAAGGTCACTGACAGTTTACCTGTTCATAACTAGGAAATGTAGATACTTACTCTTTCCAGTTTTAGGAAATGTGTTTTTAAATGAAGCTCCACCTACTGAGTTGTCTCTAAAGCTTTTTGTCTTTGATTGCTGCAGAGCTTATCAGGTCCTATTTGCTCATTTATTTTCTTCTGTTTTTATACTTATGGAAGAAATATACCAGGAAGGATAGTCAGGGAGGTGTTTATATCCCCACTGGGTAAAAAGTAAAATACCATTGAAAAGGTAGACAGACCCACAAGAAATGCCAAAATAAATTAAGGTAGGAGCAATAAGCTGCTTAATGGCCATGCTTTGGGGGAGACAATTAACATTACTTTAATTAATGTCAGGTATTATCATGAAGCTCTGAGCTCCCTCTCTGAGCCCTACTTGCCAAGCCTGCTTTTTTAGGCAGGATTGCCTTTAGAGTGTCATTTAGTTCTCCAAACACACTTATTATATAGCATGCTTATTCCTGTGTCGTAAGCATCAAGGAAAGTGTGCTATTATATAGGGCGAGACAACGTAGTAGGCTGAACAATTGCCCCCAGAGACAGAAGATTCTAATCTGCCGAACCTCACAGATGTTACCTATTCGGGAAAAGAGCCTTTTTAAATGAGATAATATTAAGGATTTTGCGGTAGGTAGATTATTCTGGATTATTTGGGTGGTGCCCTAAATGCAATCACACATCCTTGTAAGACAGAGGTAGAGATCAGATTCAGGAAAGAGAAGGCACGTGAAGACAGAGCAGAGACAGATCTGAAGGTGCTGGCTGGACTTCGTGATTGGGGTGCTATGTGAATAAACCAAGAATGCTGGCAGCTACCAGGAGCTGGAGGAGGGAAGGAATGGATTCTCCTCTAGAGACTCTAGAGAAATTGTGGCTCTGCAGACACGCTCTTGATTTTGGTTTAGTAATATTGGTTCTGGACTTCTGACCTCCAGAACTAGGAAAGAATAATTTTCTGTGGCTTCAAGCCACCACGTTTGTGATGGCTTGTTATAACAGCCACAGGAAACTAATACAGTAAATAAACCATTTCCAGATTCAAACAAGGATAATGACCTCTATTCATGGCAATTAGTTAAACAAAAATGGGTAAATGTGGAAGGAAACTGCTACTGAACTTGACTGTTTATAGCAGAGAATTTTGGACAGTATACAAAACCCTAGGATGTGCAGGGTCCAAAGTAAATTTAAAAAGTATAAAATAAAGTCATTTTATAAAATCAAAAAGAAAAAGTATTTTATTAGTAGCAAGTCTAATATGAAAGTATACCAAGATATCTATCCTTTGAAACCTGTATGTTGTTCTTCATTACTAGTACATGTATTATGTGACTGTATTCAAGAAACTCAATTTTTTAATAAGACAATACTGACTTCTAGTCAAGACAGAAGTGAAGATAAATGCAGTACTCTCCTCCTCACACGACCACATCATAATTACAACTGAACTACAGAACAACCATCATTCAGAAATGCCTAAAATCTGGATGAATGGAAGTCCTACAAGCAGGGAGTTAAAGGAGAAACTAGGTTAAGACTGATAGGAGGAGTGAATAAGTGGAATGGGCTGGTCCCACACCCATGTAGCATATAAAAATTGGGAGAGATACTTGGCTACAGAGATATACCCTGAGGAATAGAAGATCCCAGCCACACACCAGGCACCCCCAGCCCAAGGTTCAAATGCCAGGAAGAGAAGTCTCTATAACTTCTAACTATAAAAACCAGCGGAGATTGAGGCTGAAGGAGATAGTGGACTTCTGGAGTCTCAAGCATTCCTTTTAAAGGGCCCATGCACAATTACTCAGACTCATCCCTCTGAGCATCAGTGCCAGGATAGTAGGTTAAAGGGCACCAGAGACATATGGGGAGGAATTAAATTGTCCGGTACAATCCAAATGGTCACAATACAATCCAACAAAATTGAAGTTAAAGACAACTAAACACAACTAGAACCAACTTACAGGAAAAACTAAATGAACTTTTTGGCTAATCCATGACATAGAAGCAGCCAAAATGAGGAGACAAAAAAAATGTCCCAAGTGATAGAATGAAACAAAACTCCAGAAAAACAGGTAAACAAAATGGAGATTAGCAATCTGNTCCTTTTAAAGGGCCCATGCACAATTACTCAGACTCATCCCTCTGAGCATCAGTGCCAGGATAGTAGGTTAAAGGGCACCAGAGACATATGGGGAGGAATTAAATTGTCCAGTACAATCCAAATGGTCACAATACAATCCAACAAAATTGAAGTTAAGGACAACTAAACACAACTAGAACCAACTTACAGGAAAAACTAAATGAACTTTTTGGCTAATCCATGACATAGAAGCAGCCAAAATGAGGAGACAAAAAAATGTCCCAAGTGATAGAATGAAACAAAACTCCAGAAAAACAGGTAAACAAAATGGAGATTAGCAATCTGCTAGATGCAGAGTTCAAAACACTGGTTATAAGAATGCTCAATAAACTTAGAACTTCAACAGTATAAAATAGAGCATGGAATCAATAAAAAGGAACCAACCAGAAACAAAAGACACATTAATCAAAACAAAAAACAATTTACAAGGAACCAACAGTACAGTGGATTAAACTGAGAATCAGATCAGCAATTTAGGAAACAAAATATATCCAATCAGAATAAGAAAAAAGAATCCAAAAAATGTGGATAGTGTAAGTTGTTTCTGGGACAACTTCAAGCATACCAACATTCAATCATGGAGGCACCTGGAGAAGAGGAAGGAGAGCAAGAGATTGGAACCCTATTTGGAAAAATGATGACAGAAATCATCCCTAACCTGATGAAGTAAATAGACATACAAGTCTAGGAAGCACTGAGAGGCACAAACAAGATGAACTCAAAGAGGCAGACACAAGACATGTCATAATTAAAATGCAAAATGTTAGAGACAGAGAATCTTAAAAACAGCAAGAGAAAAGCAATTAGTACCCACTAGGGAGCCCCCCATAAGACTGATGGATAATTTCTCAGAAGAAACTTTGCAGGCCAGAAGAAATTGGCAAGAAATATTCAAAATGATGAAAAGCAAAGAGGTACAATCAAGATTACTCTACCCAGAAATGCTATCATGTAAAGTCGAAAGACAGATAAAGAGCTTCTGAGAATAGAGAAAGCTAAAGGAGTTCATCACCACCAAACCATCATTATATGAAATGTTAAAGGGTCTTCTATAGAATAAAAAGAAGATAAAAAATGTGATCTACAAAATAGCAACAAATACATATCTATCAACAATTGAATCTAAAAAACAAAATAACAAACAAGCAGAACAGAAACAGAATCATAGATACAGAGAACATTTTGATGGTTGCCAGATGGGAGGGGGGTCGGGATCAAGGCATACAAATTGGTAATTGCAGAATAGTCACAGGGATATAAAGCACAGCATAGGGAACAGAGTAGCCAAAGCGACATATGCATGACCCTTGGACATGAACAATGGTGTGGGGATTGCCTGAGGCAGTGGGGGCAGCTGGATGGAGGGGGACAAAGAGGGAATAAATGGAAAAGCTGTAATAACATAATCAATAAAATATCATCAAAACAGAATGTACTGCATGTTAAAGACTATATTTAATTTTTATCACTAAGCCCAGTTTCAGTCTCTGATAAGACGAGTTTCAGGTAAGCCCAGCAACATAATGGGAGATGGCCAGCAATGCAAACTAAAATGCAGAGCCCCTGTTCAAAATCATTAAGAATTTTAAAACAGCAATAGCAGAGCTTTAAAGCAATGTGGAGTCATTGTAAGAGCAGTGTCCTCTTCATCGACACAAGTGCACACCCATAACGCCAGCCTTGATCTCAGATATTCCTTATCAATAGCCCACATCTGGATTTTCCCAAGGACCATGCTATAGATTAACAAAAATAATCTGCCCACACGTTACATTATGTTCACATATTCTTTGTACAGACCTATATTAACAAAGGTATTGTTAGACATCCATTAAAATTCTCTTAGGATCAGCATTTCTCTCACTGACTTGATTGTGTTTTCTTGGCTCTATCCAGCCTTACATAACCTATGAGGCAGAGAAATGCTACGTACTCAACACACTGTGTCTATTAACCTCCTGGGAATATTTTCAATCCTCTGCATTCTGTTGAGTTCATGTGACCAGTTCTGTCCAGAGTTAGGGCCTGGACAATAAGGTCTCCTTTGAGGTCCACGTTCTCCTCTCATTAGATTTTTCTTACTCTTTCCTGTGCTTCCCCACCTTCTCACAGCTATATAGATGGAAGCAATGAACCCTGAATTTTGGAACCCCCTAGAGGAAAAGCCTGAATTCCCGAGTCATTCCTGGAGCAGAGTCATTCAGGAATGCTGCTTGAGCACATTCAAGTGCCACATAAAATTAAACTTTATGGCCCTAAGTCATTATATTACTCGAGGACTCTGGTTTTAGAGTATGATAGTCTGAGGAAGGGAACATAAGGCCCAGAATGGTAACAAGGTTTTTGAATGATTCTGATAGACCTTTTGGGACATATTGCTGAAGTGGCCTTTTCAATGGACTATAAACCTATGGCATTTTCTCATAGGGTTGCTTCCATTCTCATAATGGCATGCATTTACAACTTTTAAAGTACTCTTTCCTGTGTATTTTTAGACAATTCTGGAACATTAGAAAGATTTCAAAATCCACAGCAATGAGTTAACAGGAGAAGACAAATAGCAACAGTGTCACTTTTCAAAGCATCCTCTCAAACCTCAACAACTGTCAACTGTCTGCTCCCAAGACCTAAAATTTCAAATTATCCAAGTGAGTATTTGATATAAACCTTGGGATTCAGGCTGAGTCTAAAAACCTGGGAACACTGTTCTTAGGAACCTCAGGGCCTGTTTTCATTGGGAGGGACAAGGGGCGATGGCCAGAGTGTGCTTAGAATAATAGCGTGTGTTCTTTTCCCTTTGGCTGCAGAGTGTCAGCATTTATGGGAAAAAGTCGATCAAGTACTTACTGGATCTCCTTAATCAAGCATAATTGTCACCATGTGACTGGCGGTTATTGGAAGTTCCTGCATGAACAGTGCCAGAACCATAGTATGCAAAGGACTGCCTATATTTTAGATAGTAAAAGAAAAAAAATAACTTTTCCTCAGCACGAGAAACCAACCAGATGCAATTTAACAGCATGGATTTTTGGAATGTGAGAGATTTGGTATCAGACTTAGTTTCAACCCTTGTTGGCTTCAAGTTCTTAAGCATCTAAGCTCTAGCTTATTCCCATGTAAAAGAGATGGTAATGCCTACGTTGTAGAGTTGTAGGTTAAACAAGCTTAAACAAGTAAGGCATCTAGCATGATTTATGCAACCTCTGTCAGGTTCATTATTTATATTAGTAATACTAACGGTATTAATACTTTAAGATCTAAGAATAAAAAAGCACTCCCATGAAGTATCATGAAGTATCATGAAGTATCCCACTAAACATCCTTCCTGCCCCCTCTAAAACTTAGAAATTATTTTTCTCAGACTTTCTCAAGACATACAGTGTCAAGCATTTATAATCATCCATTTCCCCGCACAGCCAGACATATACTCACATTCCAAATAAAGCTTTAGTTGTCCAAACACTCATAAGTTGTAGGAAATAATAATTTATTAAATATTTATGAATTATTGAACTATCATATTCACACCAAGGGAGTTTAATGAGAGAAATTATTTCTTCATCCTGAATCTTAAAAAGGACACCAGGGATCCTCATTTGTATAGTTTCCTAGAGTGTCCTTTTTATATTACCTTTATAAATATTTTATTTACTAGGCTTTAAGAAGTCTAAGATAGTTTTGCCCTAAAGAAAAGCTCCCAAATTTTTCCAAACCTAGGCAGAAGATATAAATTTAAGGATTATTTATAAGTGTATTTATGAGATATGAATCAGACATCACATAAATTTCTATTAATAAAATATATAATTTTTCAATAATTAGAAAGTTGCTTCACATTTTAATGTATACTGCAATGTTGATAAAGAAAAAATTAGTTTATAGCAAATTTGCTGTTTGGGGTGAATTAAAGGCATTTAAAATCTTGAATTTCCTTCACCTATATAAGAGTCTAGATTAAACTCTATGGCAGGATCTAAAAGATTTAAATATATCTTTTGATACAAGAAAAGCAGAATAAAAATTTTTGAGTAGTTCATTTACCATTAAAAATAGCTATTCTTGAATTAAAGTTGCTTCATGAATTAGACTCACATTTACATATTTTATTGTGAATCGTGAGACACATATGGTCCTTTCTGTCAGCATGTTTCAGTATAGCTGGGGAAGCAGGACAAATACCAAAGACTGTAATAGTAGTACACTGGGTAACAAAAGAGGCATTACAGTGCCACACCCACAGGACAGAGAAGTAGCTGTAGAGTTCAGAGAAGAAAGGCATCCCTAAATAGTGTGAGAAACTGAGCTATTCTGGTTCTCAATTTATAGTTTTAAGATGTGGGGATGGGAAGAACCAGACAGCTACCCAGTTTATAATAATTTACTAGGGAGGATATTTGGGAAGTAGCAACTACTCTGCTGCATACAGTATGATTTATGAGAGGTACTGTCAATTAAAAATCAAATAAACCATAATTACACCAGAGTAGATTTCAGTTTACTACAGTATACCAAAATTATTCATTTATACATTTCTTTTTCATTGAGTTTTGTGGAAAATAATTTACATTTCAGTGACTAAAAACAAATCTCTATCCTATATAATTTTTTCATAAGCTTTACTTACAAAACACATATTATATAACACATTAAGTGATTCATTGCAGTACTACCTGATAAAGGGTAGGTGCTAGGAATGTATAGACCCTCCAAATACACCCTGAGATCTTCAGTCACTTATCTAGCTGGAAATTCAAAACTTACATAAGATACGACAAGACAAAGTGGGCCTGTGTTAGTGGCTGAATACGTCTATGGAACAAAGCTGTTCTGGTGGTTATAATAGACCCCAAACCAAAATAATTTATTCCCATTCTAACCATGAGCCTGTGCATAGGGGGATGATGCTGATGTATTTTTCCTTAATTTCAGATTCTGCAACATTTCCATTATTTGCAATAATACAAGATACGTAGGGGTAAGATCCTGGGAGAAAAGAGTTCCTAAGTATTAATTGCTTGAGTGTCACAGATAACTATTTTTACAAAATTATGTGCTAAATGCTTAGATGCCGATCATGCAAAGGAGGAGCGCCTCTCTTCATGGAACCCGAGATGTCAAATATGGAGGAGCCCTAGAAAGGGTCTGTTCCAACGCCACCAGGTTGCAAGAGAGCTTTGAGACCTACGGGATCAAGTATTTATCCATATTCACACATGTTCACAAATAAGAAGAGTTCAGATTTGTGCTGAAATTTTATAGTTAAGGCCTCTCTCTTGCTTACCATGCTGCTGAATTTACTGTAAGTGGAAACACAGCATTGGGCAAAGTTGGAGACTTAACAAAATATTATTGACTCAAGTTAAGATGCATCAAGAAAGAGCAACTTCTCTCATCCTTACAAATCTTATAAAATTTGTGTTTCCTCAAAGGGCATGGTTTCTAAGTAGGGAAAAGTAGAATCAGTAGTTCACATTTCGCTGATCTTAAGTGACGGCAACATAAAAAATATCAGCAATATAACGTTTGCCTTTTAGAATCACTGTGAAAGTGCTTTCCCAGGATAAGAGAACCTGCAAGACAAAGGAGGCTTTACACATCTCCCCACTACTGCACGTGAAATACAAGACCCACTCAGCCAACTGAGAGAAAAACCGTGCCTCTGTAAGGCGTCCTGAACATCATCAGAACCTTGTGAAACAACACTTTGATTAGCAAGATGAAGATGAATCATAATTACTGACAAACAGTTGTGCTACAGTTTTACTCAAACCAGGAACAATTGGTTGAAAAGGTGTGAAACTTCTAAATGAAATTCATTCTGTGTGCTGCATTCTGATTAGCCTCCTGGATTCCCACACGTGAGACCCATACTTTTCCCAGGATTCATTATTGCCTGGTGGTAATTACAAAAATATGGTAATCCTGGGCCTTAAATCAAAATGTGTGTGGTGGATCTGCTGTCACTGCAAGAACCAGCTCATTGCAAGCTGGCAGAGAAGGATGTGCTTGCCTTTCAGTTGGCAGAGCTGGCCTCTTGGCTGGCACGGCAACTAGCTCTGCCTTAAATCTTCCTGAGCTATGCCCTGTTAGAGTAATTTGGTTAATTGAAAATGTCTGTCTTTGGAGAACTCTCTCATAATGTTAGTGTCATTTGCAGGTTGCTGAGGAAGATTTCTAGGGCTGTGGCACTGCCTGACTGCCTACAAAGCCCCCGCTGATCAATGGTCTCATCCAAAGGGTCCATTTAGACGTGGGGCCCTCCAAGCACCCGTCAGTCATCTCTTCTTGCCAAAAGTTGTACGTGAGCAAAATGTCTGGAACGAATATGAAGTCTCCAGTAAAGTAGATAATGTATGCGGAATTCCCAGGACACCCTGGACAGTTCCAGTTATCTCAAGAAGTAGTGTGGAACTGGATTATCCCCAAAGGAAAATTTGCCAGCCATCTTTAATTTTAAAAATAAAGTTACACTTCAGGACACTTGGAAAGAATAAGCAGAGGGGAAAAAGAGAATCGCGGTAGAAATACTTTCATAATTCAGGCTGAAACTGTAGTTGAGACACCATCTGTTAAACGTTCTGTGGAAAGTGGTTTATAATAAAATCACAATAAATACAATGTTGTCTTTTAGTATTTTTATTTCTTAGCCATTTCATCCGCTTTTAAATCGTAGGACTTATTTTCCTTATCCTTTAAAGCCCTAATCTGCTAACAGAAAATGAGCAAGTTTTCCACTCTCATGTGAAATTAGAGGTTTAAATTCATATGTCTACCCAAATAAAATTCTCCCAAGAACACGGTGAATTAAACAAGACAAGCTGAGAGTTTTGGTGGGAACAAGTCTGCGAGGAGGGAAGTTACTTTGTTTTGTTCTTCCTGTTCTAGCCCAGCTCACCCTAAATTACTGCCAGTTCCCCCTTTTCCCGTGTTTGAGCCCCTTATCTAGTCTGGGTCTCCCTGTGCTCTGTGGGTCTCACCAATTCTCCTGCACCCATTAACTCACTCTCGCTTCGTGTTTTTACTTCCCCCCTGAACACTGTCTGCTGGGTTTCAATTCTGCCGTTCTTCATGTGGCTTATTACTTCAGTTTTCTCAGCCACCAAAAACTAGCAGTTTGCCCTGGGTGGTGTAGCACAGTGGATTGAGCATCAGCCTGTGATCCTGTGGTTCGCAAGCCAGTGCTCAATTCCCAGTCAGGGCACATGCCTGGGTTGCAGGCCAGGTCCCCTCTTTCTCCCCTACTCCCCCAATGTCTAAAAATAAATAAATAGCCCTGGCTGGTGTAGCTCAGTGGATTGAGTGCGGGCCTGTGAACCAGATGATCACAGTTCAATTCCCCATCAGGGCACATGCCTGGGTTGCACGCCAGTTCCCGGCAGAGATCAGTTCCCAGCAGGGGATGCACGATAAGCTACCATACATTGATGTTTCTCTTCCTCCCTCCTTCCTTTCCCCTTTAAAGACAAATAAATAAAATATTTTTTTAGAATAAAAAAATAATTAAAAATAAATAAATAAATAGAAATTTTAAAAAGAACTAGCAGTTATAAGTATTCATAAACACAAATATTCCAGGTAGAACAATCAATCCAAAGGCCCCCCAAACACAGACCCAACTTTTGGGATGTCTTGCCAGATACACCTCTCTGAAAGCTCTTTTCTAAAGGATCTAAAATGTGCCTGGGTGAGTGCTCTCTATATGCCCTGGGTGAATTCATCTATTTGAAAGTACACCCAAGTTCAGTAGATCTTTCAATTTTACTTGTGAGTCAGTCCTTAAGAATCTGAATGCCTTTTCTATTGGAAACTGTCTACACAGAATGGTTTATGTCCTAGAGAAATTCCGAATATCTATCTAGTCCACAAAGTACATGACGAATAGTCCTGAACTGAAAGATAGTGAGGGCCTATTTGATTGGAGCTGGAAGGGAGCATGCGGATTCTATAGTTCAACTCATTTATGTGACAGGTGAAAAACTGATCTTAAAGGGCTAACTTCTCCATCTTCATATGACATCCTACTCTTTACTAAATCCCAGGCATTATCTCAATTAATCCACACGAGAAGATTGAAAGATTGATATCATTATCCATACAGGAAAAGGGAGACCCAAGAGTCGAGTGACTTGGCTAAGGTCATACAGCTAGTACCAGCAGTGATGGAGTGGAATTTCATCTCAGCTTTCTCAGCCTTTGTGTGTGTTCCAGTCTACTGCCCCTCCTACATCTAATCATACAGTCCCTTTGGGAATCTGTTTAGAGGCATAATTTATCTGTCTAAGATCATATTTCTTTCACATATAATGGAAGAAAAGCCACCCTTCTCATTCCCAAAGCTAAGCCACTAGTGATGGCCCTATGGTCCAGGGCAGAGGCCAAAAGAAAAACTTGCGAACAGTGAGTAAAGCAGTTAAACTAGTATCTAGGAGAAGGCAACTTTCCTGACCTACATTCCTTACATTCTGTAAGAGCTACTGGCCTATGTCCTTTCTTATTCTCTTCATAGTTTAGGTTACGTGGATTAAATCTCGTTTTCCCTTTTCTACCTCCCCCTCACGTCACAGCTCACCACGGTTAGGATTCTGCCCCATCACTCCATCGCAGTTCTAACAGAGACCACAGTGGCCTCATAGTATATCGTTTCAACCGATATTTTTCAACCCATTTTATGAATTCTGTAGGCAGCACTCATTATCATTGGAATTCTGACTAATCTCCATAACTCCCTACTTTATCTCCGCCAATCCATTCCCCTGACTGTATTCTAAGGTGCAAACCTGATTACAGCATTCTCCAGTTGAAAATCTTCCCTGCCTTTCAAGTACATTCTGATTGAAATTCAAGCATTTAGACTAATTTTTAATTATGTGCTCCTACCTAATTCTCTGCTTTATCGTTCATCACTTCACCACTCCTACCTCATTACCCTACCCTCTGGTGATAGGAGACTGCTTTCCGCTTTCCCACGTGCTTTACTCTTATACTTTGGGAACTGGCCCACACCCCCTTCCCATATCTGCATCTGCGCGTTTTACTCAAATTCTTACTCCGCTTTCAAGACTTAGCTCAGATGTTAACCTTTTCTGAAAGGACTTCCTAAATACCTTGTGTATGAATCAGATTCCCTGCTGTAGGAGTTTTAATCCTGGACGTTTCCTTTACGACAGAACTTATCACTCTCACAAAAT